>NC_064629.1:642730410-643036744 GCF_023864275.1 Schistocerca cancellata
ATTATTCCATATGGGGAACGTGTGAAACAATTCCAAGAGAAGAAAGCTGTAGCAGAATCATAGAAGACAGAAGTGAAATTTTTGTTCTTGAAGGGAAAAAAAGAAAGAAAGCGAGAAGAACATAGGAAACATTATCTTTCATTCATTCAGAGCCTGATACAAATGTAACTAAGGACAGTGCTTCAGATGTGCAATCTGAAGAAGAAGAAGACATGGAATGTAGCCTATATTCTGCAGGGGTCGTTTCTCTCAATACTAACTTAGAGAAACGGGCACAACACATGGAATACTATTTACGGCTTACACTAAACAGCTTAGAAGAACAGTGAGGCTACAGACAACGTTTAGGGAAGAATATTATGATTGTAGTTTCCTCTTTTGATGCTGATCTGGGAAAAATGTACAAAATTTATTTTAGTATGAGAAATAAATTTAAAATTTAGCTCAGATAATCATCATCTTTTAGCAATTTATAGTTATAGTAAGCAAGGGAAGTAGAGAAGGTCATTGTAATTATATGTCCCAATTTTGGTGAATTTAACTCACTTATTTAGGAGAATAAGTGTACCTGAATGAAAAAAAAGTTTCCAATAAATCACAAATGAAAATTATCCTACAACTGTGCAGTTTTAGAACATTCAACTTGCATGTTTCTGTGGGTCACCTGTTTCTTTATTCTCTGTAATCTTTCACTTCATTGTTTTGTTTATCAAAGCCTCCTTGGCAGCAGCTTCTTCAGCTCTGCTTTGGTTACTTGCAGCCTATTAACAAAAGTTAGAGTTGAAACCATATTCCTTCCAATCTGTAAATTTAATTTTTTCAGAATTTGTGTGCTAGCAATTGCGCCATCACAGAAAGTGAGTACTACATCCAAGACACTTATCTTCAGCACTGTCAGCCCAACAAATACAGTTTTTCGTATTTGCTCCCCCAACATAGCTGTTAAAGATGTTATTGAGATTCTGTGAGAGACTATGGAGATTTCTCAGAAGATGATTCGTTTTTGCCAGATGACTTTCTGTAGGCTGATTGCCTTCATAACAGCAAGCTACGCTTCTGAATGTACTATATTCCTGTACACCTAATTTCTGTAGCAACGTCAAATAATACGCATTGTTTGGATTAGCAATCAGCTGCAGAAATTAGGTGTACAGGCATACAGCACATTCAGAAGCATAGCTTGCTGTTATAGAGGCAATCAGCCTACAGAAAGTCATCTGGAAAAAAACAAAGCTTCTTAGGAGAAATCACCATGGCCTCAAGACCTTCACTAGTGTTAATTTGTTTTATTGACAACATTTGTAACACAGAAAACACATACACTGAAGCAGCAGTAACAATGAAGCACGTTTGATTCAACTTCCAAAAGCAACAAGTAACGAAATATTTCGTAAAATCTATGATTGCCGCTAAGCCACAGCCTTCTAGATATGCCTGTACTTAGGTTCCAGGTGTCAGAGGCTTTTAGAATACTTGTGTGTTTATGATACATATCTAAAAGCTGAAAAAAGTAAGGAAAAGAAGAAACCAGCATGTATTCTTATGTGCTTTAAAATGGCTAGGGGCTTCACAACTGTGCAACATTACATTAAAACTAACTCTATGAACAAATGGAAAAGGAAAATGTCCATAAATTATACATTTTTCTTATTGGTATGAAATCATATTTTCTATAGAGCAGAAATATTTTTATCAAATTTTTGGTTATTATTCACTAGTAGGTGCACTAAAGCACTGTGTGTGTGTGTGTGTGTGTGTGTGTGTGTGTGTGTGTGTGTGTGTGTGTGTGTCACCAATGGGATTTCCCCACCCCCACCACCCTCACCCCACTGATAAAGGCCAATTGCCCTATGTTTAAAATGGCAATAATTGAAATTTTAGAGGTAAATTCAAAATTTTGGTCAGACATTTAGAAAGTAGCTCGAATGTGCTAGTGTGTTCCCTAAGGAAGGAGGGTTGTTGTCCTAAGTATAAATTAGCAGGAAATTCTAAATGATGCATTTTCAAGCAGCTTGTAATACTAGACAGGCTCTATGACATTACAATCTGAGACCAGGAATATGAACAGAAACCTAACTGTGGCGCTCCAGGCAAATGCCGGGATGGTTCCTTTCAAAGGGCATGGCCGACTTCCTTCCCCATCCTTCCCTAATTCGATGATACTGATGACCTCTCGGTCTGGTCTACTCCCCCTAAACAGTCCAACCCCTAACTGTGATATCAGGATCCAAGATAGCTGACCTGGAATACAAGATGGTAATCGAACATGGCGACAAGGGCATACTAGGGCATGCTCTTAGTCATCAGAATCTGAGTTCTGGAAGACTGGAACTATGACATTAGAGGCAAAGGATTTTTGGGCATGTCAAGGCCTGTTTGGTGACCTACTTGACATGTTTTCCCCGGCAACCATTCACTCACAGGTGTATGGTCATTGCTTCTCCTAACTATAAGTTTGGATGGTTCTTTATTTAAATAAACAATGGGAGGGACACACCTTCCAGACCCATCCCACACCCCTCGACTTATTCCCCTATGTTAAAATCCAAACAGTAAACCGTTTAGTAGAAACGCTTGACACTTTTTATGTAAACAAGTACCTTTTCAGGGAGCGCTCGTTTTCCTCAGTCAAGAAGTCCGCCACCAAACACCACTGCCACCTCCCAGAAGGTTGTGCAGAGCTATCAACCGACAGTGTCGCTGTGTCACCCAGGACATAAGCGTCTAGCAGCTGGAAGCCAGTCCACCGTCCATCAGTGACAGCTCAGGGCAGAAAGGGACACCACACGCACATTACCAATTTGATAACCCAATGCTACGGTGAACACTTGTGCGATGGCTGTGAAGCAAAAAAAAGTGTTAATGTGCTATTCATGTAAAATTCCCCACATAAATAAATTTTATATTGAATGGACGGTTGCTGTTTACCACCAATATCAAAGAGCCATTTTTAATAAGAGGTGGAGCCCCTCCACGCCCACACCGGCATGATGGCCAACACAAAAGGTCTACTGCCATCTCTGCATAAGGGTTAGTATTCACTAAAGTGAGGTGTCGCAGGATGTCGGTACTGCGATGTTTGCGTACGTCTGGTTAGGATTAACCATTAATACGCGCTCATCTGGAGATAGATTGGTCGAAATCTGACGAAGGGTAGCGGTTTGAAGGGCAGAGGAAAAAAAAGTGCCAAGGCAAGAGCCAAGGGAAAAAAACCTCTGCGAAAGTTAGGTCGGGTGGTAAGAGCAGTAGCGGTTGTCTTGCTGCCTGCGATAGGTTGTGCAAGGATAGGCTTTGTTAGTAGTGGGTATCATGCATTTCGATACCTTGACGTTGTACGTTTGTGCTGCTCGGCGGCTGGCGCTGGGTGCTGGTACAGAGTCCTCGTTCAGCGTCAGCAACCTGCAACAGTTAGGTTTGTTATCGATCTTGTGTCCGATAGGTCATATACCGGAGGCACAGTGTGAGGGAATGTTGGCAGATTGCTTGTGCGTCTGTGGGCGAGCTCGTCGGTGTCCCTGCTGTGGCCTGTTGGTCGGCTCTAATAGCAGCTGGTAGTTGCCAGTCAGTGTTGCTGATATGCAGGGGCTTGCCGACGTTTGTCACTGTTTGCGTATGTTAGTTTACCATAGGTGGCTATGCCCTAGCTAGCAGTGTCTTTGGCCGCTTGTGCTTCCACCTGTGGTTGTGATCGTAGTTTCCCAGAGTGAGGATGAAAGGATTGTTCGAGTGTCTCGAGTTCCTGTATAGTCGTGTGGCGTGTTTTTTGAATACTTCCTTGAGGGTATCAAGGCGGTATTCATGGTGAAGATCCACGGTGCGTGTGTAGCGTGGAGCGTTGCTAATGATTCGTAGCACCTTGTTCTGTATGATCTGCAGGCGGCGCAGTCGTGTAGGAGCTGCATATCCCCAGACGGGAGCTGCGTACGTCATCAGAGGTCTAATCAGTGTCATGTATATGGACCTGGACACCCTCCTATTCAGTGTGCTTTCCCTGTTGAGCATTGGGTAGAGCTGTTTGAGCCTCGCGTGCGCTCGGTTGGCAACGTATTCGATGTGGTCCCCCCATGTAAGTTTCCGGTCCAGCCAGACACCAAGGTACCTGACTTTCTCTCGGAAACGTATTGGGCGTGTATGTAGTGTTATTGGTCTACAGTGTTGGTGTTTGCGCAGTAGTTTCGGCCTGCGTGTGAACAGAACTGCTTCGCACTTGTCGACGTTTACTTTAATACGCCATCGCTCCAACCAAGGCTCAGCTGTTCTGAGTGCTGTCTGTAATCGTGAATTGATGTTCGACGGTTTCCAGTCTTGCGCGAGGATGGCTGTGTCATCCGCGTAGACGGCTAACGTCGTGTTTTGTGTCGCTGGGAAGTCATTAATGTACAGGTTAAACAAGATGGGCCCTAGGATGCTCCCTTGGGGTACTCCATCTTGGATACCGTGTTGTGTTGATTGTTTATCCTGCACGTTAGTGTTGAAACATCTGTTCGTGAGATATGAGTGTATGAGACGTACGAGTCCGTCCGGGAAACCAGCTTCGCTTAGTTTTCGTATGAGTCCGTTGTGCCAGAGACGATCGAAAGCCTTTTCGATGTCTAGGAACACGGCCCCTGTGGCTTTGTTCATGTTGTAGCCGTGTGTTATATGTTCGACTACGCGAAGGAGTTGTTGTGTTGTCGAGTGGTGATTCCTAACGCCGAATTGCTCCGGTCTTAGGGTGTCGTTGGCGATGCAATGCCTAATGATACGTTTTAGTATTACCTTCTCAACAATCTTGCTGAGCGAACGCAGCAGACTGATGGGTCGGTAATTTTGTGGGAGGGAGTGGTCTTTCCCTGGCTTCCTGAACATCAGGACCTTGGCCGCCTTCCAAAAGTCAGGGAAGTGTTGGTGTGTCAGGATGGCATTCGTTAAGTGTGTGAGGTATTCTACGGCTTTATCCGTGAACTCCTGGAGGACACGGTTTCATTTGTGCTAGTACGTCTTATTTCGTTGCGCGAGGGCTGGGCTACAAGTCGTGTAACCTTCTGGTCCGTTTCAAGTGTGAATGCTGGGTCTGAAGGAACCAGATTCGGCATGAAGGACGCTGCAAGTCTTGTGGCCATAAGCTCTGCCTTTTCCGTCGCGGAGTAGGCCGGGCCGTCTGGTCCTTGTAACGTGGGAATGTAATGTTTCTCTCTAGTGAAGTGTCTGGCCAGTTGCCACACGCCAGGACGTGTGGTATCCAGCCCAGCGAGTTTCTGTCCCCATTGCTCGTTTCTGAATGTTTGTATTTTATTCCGCATTATGCCCTGGAGTCTGTTGACGTGCAGTTTATAGAACGGGCTCCTGGTACGCTGCCAATATCTCCTGAGGCGGTTCCTCATTGAGATAAGGCCCAGGATTTTCTGGGGCAGGGCCGTCGAGTGTTGTCTTGGTGTTGTAAATGGAATGGCGTCAGTCATTGCGTCTAGGACGGCCGTTGTGAGAGCCTCCACAGCCTCATCGATTTTCTGTGTGTTGTTAATTTCGTGGGTGTCAGGAATGCGACTATCAAGCGTTTCCTTGAACAGTGTCCAATTCGCGCGCTTGTAGTTAAGCATCCTGCGTGGTTCGATGTCCTGCAGTGTCTCTTCCATGTGCAGTATTACAGGCATGTGGTCTGAGTCCAGATCGTTTTCAACCGTAAGGTTGAGTGTGCATGTGATGCCCTTTATGAGGGCTATGTCTAACACGTCTGGCCTATGTCGAACCTGTGTAGGCACGAACGTGGGAACGTCCGGCCCAAGTATAATGTAGTTTCGGCCTAGTGCGTGTTCGTACAGTTTCTTGCCGTTGGAGGTTCGTATTCGTGAGTTCCAATCAGGGTGTTTTGCGTTGAGGTCTCCAGCGGCAATTACCCGCGGTGCTATGTTGAGTACTGTGCTGATATCGCGTGTTACTATGTTTTTAGGAGGATTGTATATCGATACCAGTGTGGTGTTGGCTCCGTTGAACTTGACCCTGACGGCCGTGGCCTCTAGTCTTTCAAGCGCTGGGATCTCGATGTTCGTGTGTTCTCTGTCTCTGTGTATGATGATTGCCGTGCCGCCTCCCCTCCTGCCATCCTCTCGGTCGGTATCAAGCGTTTCCTTGAACAGTGTCCAATTCGCGCGCTTGTAGTTAAGCATCCTGCGTGGTTCGATGTCCTGCAGTGTCTCTTCCATGTGCAGTATTACAGGCATGTGGTCTGAGTCCAGATCGTTTTCAACCGTAAGGTTGAGTGTGCATGTGATGCCCTTTATGAGGGCTATGTCTAACACGTCTGGCCTATGTCGAACCTGTGTAGGCACGAACGTGGGAACGTCCGGCCCAAGTATAATGTAGTTTCGGCCTAGTGCGTGTTCGTACAGTTTCTTGCCGTTGGAGGTTCGTATTCGTGAGTTCCAATCAGGGTGTTTTGCGTTGAGGTCTCCAGCGGCAATTACCCGCGGTGCTATGTTGAGTACTGTGCTGATATCGCGTGTTACTATGTTTTTAGGAGGATTGTATATCGATACCAGTGTGGTGTTGGCTCCGTTGAACTTGACCCTGACGGCCGTGGCCTCTAGTCTTTCAAGCGCTGGGATCTCGATGTTCGTGTGTTCTCTGTCTCTGTGTATGATGATTGCCGTGCCGCCTCCCCTCCTGCCATCCGCTCGGTCGGTACGATAGACACAATACCCTGGGAAGTTTAGTTGTTTGCGAGGCGTAAGCAGTGTTTCGTTCACAAGAGCGATTCGGATACCCTTTCGCTCCATGAACGCGGCCATTTCGGCTTTTTTGCTTGCGATCCCGTTGGCATTCCAAAAGAGGATCTGTGAGATTGTGTTTAAGTCTCCGTTTCGGGGCTGGTGTGGTGTATTATCCTTGTAGTAGTGTAAAAAGCGGTGTGATAGTGGCTTGGAAGCTAGTCCAGTTGAGCGTGCTCGACATGAACTGCATCCCATAATCTTCGTGATTATTTCGGTGGTCGTACGTCCGGGGAATAATGTTTCCATTATTCTCTGGAATGTTGTCGTAATGTTGGTCATGTCGGCCTGCGAGTTATTGGTCGTGTTAGCGGCCGCTTGTTCCAGTGTTGGCGTCTGGTGAGGGCTGGCCTGAGTGTCGGCTGTTCGTGTGTCAGTTGTGGGCGCCTGTGTATTCTCTGTGGTGAGTGGGTGTGTTATGTGGGTTGTTGAGTTGGTGTCCGGGTTGTGTTCGTGAGTGTTCGTGTCCTGTTGTCTGTGTACTTGTTGTGGTGTGGTCGTGTTCCTCGTGCTGCGGCTGTTTCTCCTTCTCCTCCTCCTCTGGCGCTGTGGTCGTTCCTGTGTAGGTGCGTTTTCTGTAGCCTGTGGTGGGCTGCAGTCCGCGATCTCAGGGGGTAGGGTGTTGTTGTTGCTGGTTTCGTGTGGTGTGCCCGGTGCGGGTGTGGTGTCAGGTGTTGTGTTTGTCTGTTGTGTGTCTGTTGCTGGGGGTGTTTGCTGAGCGTGTCCTGAGCTCTGGGGCTCCTCTGACCGTCCAGTGCTGCTGAGGCTGCTAGCGACCACTCCAGCGAAGGATATTCCACTTCTTACTGAGCGCGGGGGCGGTTTTGGAACTGTGATGGCGGTAGGTTTCGCATGTTTCGCTATTTTGCGCCTCAGAGCTGCTTTGTAAGCAATGCACCCTCTGTAGTTTGCCGGAGGGGCAACACCACAGTTGGCGCACTTGCGCGGCGCTGTATGGGGGAGTTTGCAGCGTTGCGTCGTGTGACCGCCAGCGCAAATGCGGCAGCGGGGTTGCGAGACCGCATCTGATACCCGCGTGCTCAAAGCGCTGGCAGTTGTGGCATTGTTGGGGGTGCGCTGCGTGTTGTAAATCTCTACATTGACGACCATGTGAAGAAATAGCTTTAACTTCAGCAGGTCGCGGGACTTGGCCATGTCGGCCAATTCCGCCATGTAGTTATGAGACAGTCTTGCTGTGCCGAACTCTGACATTCGGTTTACCCGAATGCACTCCCACCCGAGAGCAGAGAGTTCTTCGTGAACTGTGTCGGTCGGGGTTCGTGAGTCTATCCCCTTTATCACGTACTGCTGTGTTTTTTCCAGGACTGTCCTGTACGTGAAGTGCTCTACCTTCCTTTCTTTAAGAAAGTCCAGTAGATTTGAGTAATCTGACTTGTTCGCCAAGATTTGAGTAATCTGACTTATTCGCCACGTACAGTGCGGCGTGTTCAAAAAATATGGTTCAAATGGCTCTGAGCACTATGGGACTCAACTGCTGTGGTCATAAGTCCCCTAGAACTTAGAACTACTTAAACCTAACTAACCTAAGGACAGCACACAACACCCAGCCATCACGAGGTAGAGAAAATCCCTGACCCCGCCGGGAATCGAACCCGGGAACCCGGGCGTGGGAAGCGAGAACGCTACCGCACGACCACGAGATGCGGGCGAGGCGTGTTCCCCAGTGAGCTTAGAGTAGTATGTTGTGCGGTTTTGTTTATTGTTAAATTCCTTGTTTAGGAGACTTAGGTCTCCGTAGTTGTGTATGATGACTGGTGGGAAGCCAGTCGCGGTATTGTTTGTGTTCTGCGTAGCTGCTGGTATATTTGTACACTCCTGGAAATTGAAATAAGAACACCGTGAATTCATTGTCCCAGGAAGGGGAAACTTTATTGACACATTCCTGGGGTCAGATACATCACATGATCACACTGACAGAACCACAGGCACATAGACACAGGCAACAGAGCATGCACAATGTCGGCACTAGTACAGTGTATATCCACCTTTCGCAGCAATGCAGGCTGCTATTCTCCCATGGAGACGATCGTAGAGATGCTGGATGTAGTCCTGTGGAACGGCTTGCCATGCCATTTCCACCTGGCGCCTCAGTTGGACCAGCGTTCGTGCTGGACGTGCAGACCGCGTGAGACGACGCTTCATCCAGTCCCAAACATGCTCAATGGGGGACAGATCCGGAGATCTTGCTGGCCAGGGTAGTTGACTTACACATTCTAGAGCACGTTGGGTGGCACGGGATACATGCGGACGTGCATTGTCCTGTTGGAACAGCAAGTTCCCTTGCCGGTCTAGGAATGGTAGAACGATGGGTTCGATGACGGTTTGGATGTACCGTGCACTATTCAGTGTCCCCTCGACGATCACCAGTGGTGTACGGCCAGTGTAGGAGATCGCTCCCCACACCATGATGCCGGGTGTTGGCCCTGTGTGCCTCGGTCGTATGCAGTCCTGATTGTGGCGCTCACCTGCACGGTGCCAAACACGCATACGACCATCATTGGCACCAAGGCAGAAGCGACTCTCATCGCTGAAGACGACACGTCTCCATTCGTCCCTCCATTCACGCCTGTCGCGACACCACTGGAGGCGGGCTGCACGATGTTGGGGCGTGAGCGGAAGACGGCCTAACGGTGTGCGGGACCGTAGCCCAGCTTCATGGAGACGGTTGCGAATGGTCCTCGCCTATACCCCAGGAGCAACAGTGTCCCTAATTTGCTGGGAAGTGGCGGTGCGGTCCCCTACGGCACTGCGTAGGATCCTACGGTCTTGGCGTGCATCCGTGCGTCGCTGCGGTCCGGTCCCAGGTCGACGGGCACGTGCACCTTCCGCCGACCACTGGCGACAACATCGATGTACTGTGGAGACCTCACGCCCCACGTGTTGAGCAATTCGGCGGTACGTCCACCCGGCCTCCCGCATGCCCACTATACGCCCTCGCTCAAAGTCCGTCAACTGCACATACGGTTCACGTCGACGCTGTCGCGGCATGCTACCAGTGTTAAAGACTGCGATGGAGCTCCGTATGCCACGGCAAACTGGCTGACACTGACGGCGGCGGTGCACAAATGCTGCGCAGCTAGCGCCATTCGACGGCCAACACCGCGGTTCCTGGTGTGTCCGCTGTGCCGTGCGTGTGATCATTGCTTGTACAGCCCTCTCGCAGTGTCCGGAGCAAGTATGGTGGGTCTGACACACCGGTGTCAATGTGTTCTTTTTTGCATTTCCAGGAGTGTAGTTGCTGCAGTCGCAGGGTTGTTTGTGTTGGTCCCTGTGTTGCCTTTGTTGTTGGTTCGCGATGTAATTGGTGTTGGCAACAGCACTCGGCCGTTGCCTCGTGAGTTTGTGGGCTCACTCGTTTGCGTATTTGGCGGCTGTTTGCGTCTTGGGCCGACCTGCTGAGCCGTCAACCAGATGAACTTATATGTATCAGGCATGTAGCAGCAACATTTGAAAATGATACATGCTTATACTTACTGACAACCCAAATCGTACCCACCAAAATGCGACAGATACATATGACAGAAAAGTATGATCTTGCCCATGAGAATATTGGTCAGTATCTTATTTGCACATGGCATATGAAGATGAAGGACTGAATCACCTTCACAACAGAGTGCAGCACCAACTCACAGCAGATGACTGTAGCGTCTGGTGGAAGGAGCATGAATACAATGCTTCGAGAACGTGGCCGGAGGGTAATGGGAATGATGTGTGAAAGCTCCAGCCACTGCATATGATTCATGCATGAAAGCTCTGTGGGGTGCAAGTGCCCACTTCTGTCACAAGATGCTGCTGCATCAAGGTTTTCAGAGTATACATAGTTGCTTTTCTAAGGCTTTCGTCAGACGTTTCCCATTGGATTTTCAAATTGGACGAATTACTGGGAGCAGAGTGGTATCGTTTTTATAGAAGTCATAACACATATGATTTACTATCAGTTCCTGGAAAATGGAAATGGCTGTTTAACAGCATATCGGTATATGTTACAGCCTCGATTCTGTGTTACACAAGAATAGAATGTTGCTAATGGCACTGACTCATTTCAAATTTGTCACGCAAAGTGTAGAATCCATCCTTTATGTCATTTTATTTTACAATATGAACTGTACTTTATGAAGTCAAAGAACTACCCACTATAACTGTGATAGGTTTCAGTGATCATAATCATTTGACGAGAAGTGGGACTTCTGTTTGATGGCAGGTGTGTTTTTGCACTGGAGACTCATAAGAAAATTTTTAGGTTTGCTTGACGAGCAGGTAAGTTCTTAATTTCATCTTTCTGTTAGGACATGGCTATGCAAGAATGTAGCACTTTGATTCCACTGATTACAAAGCAGATCAGGAGTGTGTGGACAGTTATTTCATGAAACATGAATGTTAAGCTTTACAGAACCCACCGTTGAAACAGGTAGCAGAATGACTCACATCTCACGTATGGACCTCACTAAAGTACCCTTACACCAAGGTTTGATATAATGACATCAGAGATCTCCACAGGCTTTTCAAGTCAAATGTCGAAATATCGTGAGTGAAGACTCAGTTCAGAGGCACATGGACGTTTATTACACAATATATTAAAGCTAAACTTACAGAACCTATTGAGAAAAAGATGGCAAGTTCAATATACTGTATAGTCCTCAGCAGTGAAATTTTGAAAACCAGAGTCTAGGATTCATCTTTCTAGCGGCTTCTATGCTATTCCCTTTGCAGTACACAACAGTGCCCCACCTAACATTAGCTACACATGGCACTGTCTGCACCATGGAGCTGTTTAACTGAGAAAGAAATAAAAGGAAACATGAAAAACACTTACACACACACATAACGAAAAATAAACATTGAGAGAGGTGAATGGTTTAATACTTAGAATTGAGCGTGCGAGTGAGTTTCTTTTGTCTCGAAGTGGTAGATCTCCGATGACACTTACTGATAGTGATGATCATGATCATGATCATCATCACCCTCACCACCACTACCACCATATGATGATCATCAACCTTTTACTCCCAGGAGATGCCAAGGCAGAACTTGGACGAATTCTTGGGCGCAAGATTTCCCCATTCCTTCAGAAAATTCGTCTCGAATTTTTCAGTTTGGAGTACCCGTAATAACCTCATCCTACATATTTTGCACCAGTAGTTACACAGTATACAACTTTAGTTATTCTTCCACTACAACACAGCTAATTTACATGGTATTCAACGGTTGATACATCGAAGCTATAACGTAGGTCTTTGCATAAGTCATGTCTTAAACACCAACACAATTATTCATATACTTATTGGTTCATCTATTAATATATGTGTAATTCCCTTATTATGGCTTAGCTTTATTTACAAACTGATCAACGGGTATTTGCTGTACAGTAAATCTTAGCGGTGCACTGACTTTCATTAGTAGATTACACAAATCACAGTCAGAATCATTACAGTGCTGGTAGATGTCATGATTACGTCTAAAGCAGCAGCTCTGTATGTGCTGGAACATTTGTTCAGCTGTTAGTCTCATTTTTTTTGGGGGGGGGGGGGTGGAAGGTTAAGTTTTGAGTTAGCAGTACCTCTGGTTACTTCCCAGACTAAAATAGTATTCGTTGTTTCCACTTAAGTGTGCCTGTAGCAGTGATCATAGCCAGTAGACGAAATATCGTGACTGCTACATCACAAGTCGCACAGTTTTGTTATTATTGCACTATACTACAAATGCATTCTATTCATACCTGTTGCTTTCCCTTGATTTTAACTATTTGCTATGACTACTTCTGGTGAAAAAGGTGAGTAGACCCAGGGGGCTAACGCTAACACTTCTCGTTGACATTCACTTACTTTGGCTTTTCCTAGGAATAACTGGATCTTGCATGCCTGTATGCCAGTATGTATCATCATACTTGGGCAGATGATGATTCTTTCCGTCTGGAATCACTGTAGGTCTTCCAATTACATTAGAGTGTTATTGTCTCTTTGCTCTGAAATTACACTACTGGCCATTAAAATTACTACACCAAGAAGAAATGCAGATGATAAACGGGTATTCATTGGACAAGCATATTATACTAGAACTGACATGTGATTACATTTTCACGCAATTTGGGTGCATAGATCCTGAGAAATCAGTACCCAGAACAACCACCTCTGGCCGTAATAACGGCCTTGATATGCCTGGGCATTGAGTCAAACAGAGTTTGGATGGCGTGTACAGGTACAGCTGCCCATGCAGCTTCAACACGATACCACAGTTCATCAAGAGTAGTGACTGGCATATTGTGACGAGCCAGTTGCTCGGCCACCATTGACCAGACGTTTCCAATTGGTGAGAGATCTGGAGAATGTGCTGGCCAGGGCAGCAGTCGAACATTTTCTGTATCCAGAAAGGCCCATACAGGACCTGCAACATGCGGTCGTGCATTATCCTGCTGAAACGTAGGGTTTGGCAGTGATCGAATGAAGTGTAGAGCCACTGGTCGTAACACATCTGAAATGTAACGTCCACTGTTCAAAGTGCCGTCAATGCGAACAAGAGGTGACCGAGGCGTGTAACCAATGGCATCCCATACCATCACACCAGTTGATACGCCAGTATGGCGCTGACGAATGCATGCTTCCAATGTGCGTTCACCACGATGTCGCCAAACACGGATGCGACCATCATGATGCTGTAAACAGAACCTGGATTCATCCGAAAAAATGACGTTTTGTCATTAGTGCACCCAGGTTCGTCATTGAGAACACCATCGCAGGCGCTCCTGTCTGTGATGCAGCATCAAGGGTAACCGCAGCCACGGTCTCCGAGCTGATAGTCCATGCTGCTGCAAACGTCGTCGATCTGTTCGTGCGTATGGTTGTTGTCTTGCAAACGTCCCAATCTGTTGACTCAGGGATCGAGACGTGGCTGCACGTTCCGTTACAGCCATGCGGATAAGATGCCTGTCATCTCGACTGCTAGTGATACGAGGCCATTGGGATCCAGCACGGTGTTCCGTATTACCCTCCAGAATCCACCGATTCCATATTCTGCTAACAGTCATTGGATCTCGACCAACGCGAGCAGCAATGTCGCGATACGAAAAACCGCAATCACGATAGTTTACAATCCGACCTTTATCAAAGTCGGAAACGTGATGGTACGCATTTCTCCTCCTGAGAGAGTAGAACCTTTATCACTATCTCCCCCTCCCTCCAGAAGGCGAGATTACCAAGACAAAACTATAAAACCCCCATATACAACAACAACATTATTTCAATCCTTCGAGAATGAAAAATAGAAACACACACTTTAAAACATAGTGTAAATAGAACAAAATAAAACTCGATGACTTCCTAATAATCTACACAAGAACAAACAAAGTGCAGTATAGGTAAACAACAATCTCAAATCTTATGCAGTGATGTGGTCTAAGGGTGTAAGGCTTTTTAGATGTACTCTGGTCGGCAGTCGTCTGTTTCTTCTTCGTTCCATGAGACTTCGCATTCTGTGCTTAATAATCTACACAAGAACAAACAAAGTGCATTATAGGCAAACAACAATCTCAAATCTTATGCACTGATGTGGCCTAAGGGTGTAAGGCTTCTTAGATGTACTCTGGTCGGCAGTCGTCTGTTTCTTTTTCGTTCCATGAGACTTCGCACTCTGTGCTGCTCGTATCTGTGGCAATGCATCTATAGCTCCATTAAAAGGCTTAATACATCCCAAATGAGTAACCAAAGTCTTCGTTGGCATCTGTATTTTAAGATGACAGGTGATTCCATTTCCACTACTTGGTATGGTTCATGGTATCAGGTCAGGAATTCCTGTTTTGCCTTTTGGTGTATGTGGATTCGTCACTAACACCCAATGGCCAACCCTGTATTGTAGAAACGTTCCTACACATTGTTCTATCTGCTCTAGTCATTCTAAGGCTTTCGCTTTTTTTGCCAAATTTCTCTAATTTCTTAACAAACTTTTTTATTGATTCGATGTAGGATCCAAGTTTCAGCTTAATCACTTCGAAGGATGAAGGCATTTTTCTGCCATGTGTCATCTTGTATGGCGAAAGACTGGTAGCCATATGGACTTTAGAATTGTATGCGGCACTTACAAAATTTAAATATATATTCCTATTTTCATGACTACTGCTAATTTAATAACTGAACATCTTTGATATGATGCAATGAACTCCCTCTGTTCTCCCAATGGGTGGAGGGTGGAAGGGCCTTATTCATAGTTTGCGAATTCAGAGCAACCAACACAATTGCTTCATTAGATCGGCCATGAAATTGGTACCCTGGTTTGTAATTAAAGTATCCAGAACACCGTATGTGAGCAACCAATTGTTTACTAATTCTTGGGCAACTGTACTCGCTTTTTGGTCAGAAGTATAAGATGAGAAATAGTCAATTATAGTCAATATGTACTTATTTCCTGATATTCTATTAAATCCGCCTAAAATGACCATCCCAAGCATTTAAAATGGTTAGGTGTTTCCGGTAGATGCTGTGATAGAATCAGTTGGTGGCTAAGATCAGCTTCTTGCGCAGTTACACAGTTCATTATGTATTGCTCGACATCTGGTTTTCTAGTTATTCTATAAAGTTTGTCAGCAATTCTTCTATTAGTTGCTCTCCACCATAGACTGACAACATATGGTCATGAGCTTGTGCTAAGACTTCGTTCCAGAAAGCTGCAGGTACTACCACTCATATTTTGCACATTGTTGTTCTGCACCACAAGCCGTCATGCGCCATGAACTAAGATTGCAACTTGAATTCTTGACAGTCATCATCATCAGCAGCTTTAGCCTTTTACCATTCAGAAATGCTCCATCCCATTGGTTGTAGGACTGCAATCTTTCTACTCAAACTTGTCAGTGTTAATACTTGTTTTGTAAATAAAACTGCCTTTTCCTACTGCTAGTTAATTTATTTATCGCATACGCGTTTCGCCTTTTCCTGTTCTAAGGCATCATTAGTGGGACGATTTGCTGATCTGCGTATCCTCACATCTGGTCTGGAGGTCGCACTATCACTTTTATTACTGCCATATAATCCCAATTTGTGTTCTGACCTTCCTCACACTGTTCACCGTGTTTCTCACTCTTTCTTGTGGTGTACTATTGTTCTTTCGTCACTCGATACAACTGTTTCGCCAGACACTGCTTTTCACAACGTAAATATTGCGACTCCACTACAAAAAAGTTTCTTTGTGTGGCCATCCTCTGGAGCAAGCATATAAATACTTGTTTTGCAAATAAAACTGCCCTTTCCTGCTGCTCGTTAATTTATTTATCGCATACGCGTTTCGCCTTTTCCTGTTCTAAGGCATCATCAGTGGGACGATTTGCTGATCTGCGTATCCTCACATCTGGTCTGGAGGTCGCACTACCACTTTTATTACTGCCATATAATCCCAATTCGTGTTCTGGCCTTCCTCACACTGTTCACCATGTTTCTCACTCTTTTTTGTGGTGTACTACTGTTCTTTTGTCTTTTGTATCGAGTGACAAAAGAACAATAGTACACCACAAAAAAGAGTGAGAAACATGGTGAACAGTGTGACGAAGGCCAGAACGCAAAGTTGTGATTATATGGCAGTAATAATAGTGGTAGTGCGACCTCCAAACCAGATGTGAGGAAACACAGATCAGCACATAGTCCCAGTGATGATGCCTTAGAACAGGAAAAGGCGAAACATGTATGGGATAAATAAATTAAGTAGCAGCAGGAAAGGTAGTTTTATTTACAAAACAAGTATTTATATGCTTGCTGCAGAGGATGGCCACACAAAGAAACTTTTTTGTCAGTGTTAGTATGCCTTTTCCCTGGCCTGTGTATTATCTCATAATCAAATTCAGCAGCATGATCCATAACTATTTCAAACTTTTGGCCTTATAAATAACAGCAGAAGTACATAATACCATAGAATACTGCTAGCATCTCCTTCTCAGTTGTGGAATAATTTTGCTTGGGTTTGTTCAACTGTCAAGATACATACACTACAGGATGCTCTTTGCCATCTATATTCTGTCCTATGACAACCCCCAGAGCTGTATTACTTGCATCACAAAGCAGAATAAAATCTTTTTCAAAATCAGGGAATATGAAAACTGGACCTGATGTCAGTTCACGCTTTAAAGTATTGAATGCCATCTGACATTCAGCAGACCATTCAAATTTTGCTCTTTCCCATAGCAAATTTTTTCCCATAAGTGTTCAAAATTTCTGCAGTTTCAGTGAAGTCATTTATGAATCGATGATAATAGTTAGAGAGATCGATGAAACTCTGCAACTGTTTAACTATCTTCAGTGATACAGGTGGTTCAGCTGCCGGAAGCTGCGAAGGTAGAACTTGAATTTTTAGTGTCTTTAAGGAATACTATCCTGGGGCATAACAAATAACAATGCCACCAGCAACATTCTTGCGATACCTCAATGTCTGACTTATAAATCCGATAGAAAAGTCTGATGGAAGCCATACATTCCTGTCTCTGTTGCTCTCAAGAAATCACTCTTTGCTTGTCTGTGTGAACCAACGTCTCGAAATACGAAGATGGATGTTTCCATCTCTCCTCAGAATACTATATTTCTATTGGTTAAGGCTGGACACAAAGGGAAAGCTGATGCTATTTCGATATCAAAAATAGAGTGAAATAATCCATTTGCACTACCATGTCAAATTAATTGTTTAAAAATATACAGGAGTCAAATAGATCGCTTCAGACACTCACCTCCACCGTATAATGATGCCTCTCCGTAATAAAGCATATTTTCAACGTTTGAGTGTCAAACGCAAACATCATGCAAATCAAGTAATGAAATTTCCATCACAAATAGATCGTAGCGTTAGATATATCCGGCGTCTTGTATATACACTCCTCCAACACAATATTTCCGCTAAACATATACAGCAAAAAAAAAAAAAAAAAAAAGTCCTGAAGATTATACAAACTCGCGATGACGAAGCGCGCACTGCCGACTGCAGGGTAGCCCCATCTACGCTGGCTGGGAGAGAGAGACCCACACCTGAATGCATGTGTGCACGCAATACAAGTATCGAAACAATCCATTGATTAATATGAAATTTGACATTGCGTTTGGGTGTTTAAAAGTTCTATAAACTTTCTAAATTGATTCTCTCCACTACAATCGGAAGGAGAGAGGAAGGTTCTAGTGCATTATAGAACAGAAACAGCAAATAACACTGCAAGACGGAGTCCACTGCAATGTATTGAGAAGAACTGAACACGACACACTTAAACCACAATCAAGTCCGTCAGGGCTAGATGTTAGAGACAGCTGTAAACTCTCGCACATACCGCGTGCTTCTGTCCTGAGGTCCACACACAGTGCCCCTGTCTCCATTTACACAGCCAACGCCGACGTAAAGTGGTCAGTGAAAATTTCCGCACAGGCTGCAGTCGCAGTCGTGGACGCACGTGCATGCCAGAGTGCGCCACCCCCCGGCATGTAGGGTATCAGGGGATGATTGGAGTGGTAGGAATTCGGATGTTATCAATACGTAAAGTGCAAACGTCCATCATTTTTAATCTTCTCTCATGCAACACACTAACGTCCGCTTCTGTTGTGCTCACCCAGCACATTGGTCACTCCGCCAGCCTTCGCTGCCACAGGCAAGATCAGGTAGATAGGCCCATTCTTTGTACACGTCGAAGGCTGAGCTAATCCATTACTTCCGGTTTGCCGACTCCTCGTGACCGCCCTTGCAGGCAACCGCGATGCACACTGAAACAAGCAGCTGCAACGTGGATGTATACAGTGGTTCTAAACAATTCCTCCCCGACATAGACCCACCAGTTTTCAACTTCACTCAATCCGAGGCAATGATGTTGTCCACATCACATCTCGAATTTCTCACACGAAATGTAGATTCCTCCCGTTTATACGAGTTATTTTCGAAGATAGAAGAAATCGAACAATACACGCGTTTTCATGTCGCTAAAGTATCGTTACTTGCGAAAATCCTCTACAGGACTGTGTAATAGGCTATATTCCTTCGAAGTATTCTTTCGTCAGATAGCAAAATATCTTTTCTTATCTGTCACATCATGCATCACAGGACTAGAATATTAAACTCATTTTTGGCTCATGAAAGAGTGTTAAGGTCTACCACTCTCACAGGATACCTCCTCACTTTCCGCCCGGGTTCGATTCCTGGGGGGTCAGGGATTTTCTCTGCCTCGTGATGACTGGGTGTTGTGTATGTCCTTAGGTTAGTTAGGTTTAAGTAGTTCTAAGTTCTAGGGGACGGATGACCATAGATGTTAAGTCCCATAGTGCTCAGAGCCATTTGAATCCTCACTTTCTAACTCTCTCTTAAGGTAACCAAATACCTCGCCACAAACGAAGTCTCTTAAGGTAACAGCACAGAGAAGTTGTAAATATAAGTTTTATACTATGTATCACTTTATAAATTCGGTAACACATCTGACTTTTTTACGATGGTTGTCTGTCCCTGTATAGGCGAACGATTGAAATATCGTTAAAAGATATTGGCGCAACGAAAACAACGCCAAGTGCAGAATCATATCCGTGGTGCCTTAGTCATCGCCTACACCAGCCAGTTGGCATGTCACTGATATCAAGTTGATAGACTCATTAATTAAATGGATTATAAGAGACACTTTGCATAGTGAGTAATTTTTGTTTTTCAGTAGTCGGAAGTATTGTAACAAGGCCGGCCCCATTCCAAAATACCGTTATCCATGATGGCGGCCATGACGTCAGAGTCATTATGAACTGTTTTCATAACACCGTCACCATTCCTAAGCATCGTTAGTCGACAACAACAAGGTCGCACGCAATGTATCCGGCACGTGTTGCCTCTCTAGTCTTTATTACCGTAGCGGGTTGTGACATAGAGAGAGTCCATTCCAAAGCATCGTTAGTTGACAACAACAAGGTCGCACACAGTGTATCCGGCACGTGTTGACTCTCTAGTCTTTATTACCGGCGCGGGGTTGTGACATAGAGAGAGAGTTAGCGCCATCTCTCTCTATGCCGCAACCCCGCCCATACATACACGCGCTAGGCAGGACCTATATAAATCAATGCACGACCTACCTCACTCTCACACTGCTCGTATACTTCATTCATCCAATACTTGTCACGTCTTCGTAATTAAACGTGTAAAAATGAAACGATCACGAACCGCCAGTGACAGCAGCAGCAGCAAACGTGCTAATGTGGATGAAGTTCCATTCCCTGGTAAGTACATTTTCAGTATTCTGATATCTACACCCTTTAACTCTGTGTATGAGTGCTACATATCTTTTATAATGCTCTCTATAAAGATCGCTCCTCCACTTGTTCTGTGTGTGTTCCGGCTTACGTTTTTTACCCTTTTGAATCTCTCTCTCTATAAAAATTGCTTATCCACGCCTTTTTTTTTACCTCTAACTTGGGTGTCTGAATCTTTTATTTTAACTGTTACATTTGTTTTGTACTGCTCTCTATAAATATTGTTCACCCACGTGTTGTATGTTACGTGTTATACCCATTTTCGATCTCTCTCTGTAAAGTTTACTAAGTCTTTTAACGGATTCTATGTTTGTGTATGTGTTAAGTCTTATATCCGTTTTGGACATCTCTATGTAAAGAATGACTTTCCACATGTTGTATGTGTTATAATTAATTTACCGTATCCGCTATAAAGATAGAGCTTCCACGTGTTGTGTATCTGTTATATTCGTTGTGCAGTGCTCTTTGTAAATATTTCATTTAGTTCCTTTTTTTTTTTTTTTAAAATTTGCTGGTCCGCTTATTTCTCTATCACTTAACTGAAAGCACACTTCCCTTTCCATATGCGATATTATATTCAGTCTTCTCCATCTTTCCAGATTTCTTCCAGCAAATCACGGCTGATCTAGACAACCAGATCGAGATGGAAAGGGCTCAAGCGCAGCTCGAATGTAAGTACATTTATAATACAATCATACTTCTTAAACTTAATTAATTTCATCTAATATATACCCGTTTCCTGATTGTATACATTTAGTCCTCATAAGCCGGTCTTTTCTTTGTAGATGCGCCTAATTCAGCATTCGGTTCAACCACCCAAAACGTTCAAGGAGGCGGCGGTAGCGTTCAAACGGCGCCCGCCACACAGGACACTCAGTCTTTAGAGGAGGAGGAGACCAACCTGCCTGACCCGTTTGATGAGGAGATCAACCTACCTGAGTGGTTTGAGGATCTACTTGATTTTGGCAATGAGTTGCTCAAACCATGGAGTCAGAGCGGAGAAGGTGAATAATTTTGAACATTAACATTCCTTCACATAACCGCCATTATCTACTCTTATTGTTATTATTTATCGCTCTTTTAAATATAAATCACTAAATTAATTTTTTTCCTTATTTATCTTACAGGTATATCACACGGCGTAGGCCGTGTTCCTAGAGCGGTGGTTGCGGGGGCGGGACTCGGGCGCACCGAACCGCAAAGACACGCCGCGCCTTGCGTAGCCCCTATAAGGGCTTCGCGGGAGACGGATGCAGAACACGCGCCAGCTCCTCCCCCAGCGCTGTCGCAACCGTTTGGCTGCGCAGCCCGTCCGCCGTCGCCACAGCCTGGCCCTTCAAACCGGCTGTCACCCCCTCCTCCTCCTCTAGAAGCAGCAGCTCGCCGCCGCCGCCCACGCAAGGTATGCGTTCCGAGACGTATACCTCTCCCCGCAAATGATGATGATTACGATCACCCATCACCAGCCCATTCATCTATCGGGTGGACTCCTAGTTGTAGCAACAGTAATAATAGTAATTTCCTTATGGCTAGCGGTAGTTCTCTCCCCCGTCCTATCGATAACGAATTCGATCAGAATAACGGCGTAATGACTCCCTTAGAATACTCAGCAGTTGCTAGAGCGTTTGAGGGGCGAATCTCTTTCACCAGAATTGAGAATCCAGGCGGGAGGTATCGCGATCCTGTAAGGTTTTTGGAGGCGTGCCTCCCCGTCTTGGAGACCGAGCTCCTCAAACTCTTAGAAGATCCGGAATTTAACGCCTTTAAATGCAGTGCTGTGTTATGCTGTGAACTGAGTCACCCCCCTAAACATCAAGGTGACGCGGAGACGGCTACTCTGCATTATATATGGGGTGACAATGGCGTTATTTCTCGGAGCACATCGATTGCTGAGTGGTATCGAGAATCCACCTTGAGCGCTATTATGGCCCGATTTTCCGAGATGGAAATACGTGGATCCGCTAAAGCGCTCAGCAGTATACCACACCTCGACATCCATATACATGTCTATGATCCAATGAATCGAGGGTCCAGTTATATTAAACTCCCTATAGATATTGAGAAAAAGCAAGCATGCATTAATGTTCAAAATAAGTATGATAATGCGTGTTTTGCATGGTCAGTCCTGGCTTGCGAGAGAAATTACAATTACAAACATCATCCCGAGCGTCCCAGCAGTTACAAAGTCAAAGATATTAAGAGACAGTATAACTTTGACGGAATAGAGTTCCCTTTAAGAATCCAGGACATACCTAAGTTTGAGGCTCAGAATACCGCAATATCGGTCCACGTTTATGGCCTGGAGAAGAAAAGCAAGTCAGATGAGCAGAACAAGCATACAGTAGTAGGTCCCCTCCATTTCTCAAAATTTGCAGGTGAGCGAGAGTTGCATGTCAACATGCTGCTCTTCTCCGAACGTGATAATTATCACTACGTCTGGATCAAAGACATGTCCCGACTCATTTCCTCCCAGTTAAGTAAAAATGATCATAAACAACATATTTGTATAAGGTGTTTGAATTATTTTTCATCTCAAGAGTTATTAGCAACACATCTATTAGATTGTGCATGCAAGGACCCGGTACGTGTTGTTATGCCCACTGAGGAAAATAACTTCATTAAATTTAAAAATGCTCACCACCAGCAGCGTTGTCCTTTTGTTGTGTACGCCGATTTTGAATGCTTGCTGGCTCCTATTACTCGTTGTGAAGGGAACCCCTTAGCCTCACACACAACCTTCACACAAAAACACGTACCTTATGCAGCGGCGTTCCAAGTTGTATGCGCATATGATTGTAAACTTAATAGCTATCAGTCTTATGTAGGGAACGACCCGGCGGTTTGGCTTCTCACAGAGCTTGAAAAACTTTCTTGGCAAGTTCACAAGCTCTACAGCACCAATATTCCCATGACCAAATCAAAGGAAAATGATGACTTGTATGAAAAGGCTGTTAATTGTCATATTTGCGGGCTGGTCTTAGATAGAAAAGCGGAGACTCCTCGTAGAGACCATTGTCATCTTACGGGTAAGTTCCGCGTTGCAGCCCACAATGCATGCAACTTGAAGTATCAGTTACCTACACACATACCCGTCTTTTTTCATAATCTGAGCGGGTATGACGCTCATTTTCTCGTTGAGCACTTGGCTAAGTTCGGTATGAAGAATGATCAGGTCAATATCCTGCCTGAAAGTGTTGAAAAGTACATTTCTTTTTCAAAACGAATGACGCCGAAAATTACGCTCCGCTTCCTTGACTCTCTACGATTTATGCAAACTTCGCTTCAGAAACTGGTTGGGACTTTACCTCGGAATGATATGCATATCACTCGATCTGCATTTACCGATGAGGAAAAGTTTCCACTTGCGACGATAACTATCACAGAGTATGAGCATGCCGTTAATGTCTGGCAGGAATTCAACATCCCCAATTTGGGAGAATATGCAAGGTTATACATGGACGCGGACGTTCGTTTGCTTGCAGATGTTTTCGAAAAGTTCCGGAGTGTATGTATGACCACGTACTCTCTGGACCCTGCCTTTTATTACACGGCACCTGGGTTGTCCTGGGACGCTATGCTCAAAAAAACGGATTGCAACATTGAACTTTTGACTGATGCTTCAATGGAAATTGAAATAAGAACACCGTGAATTCATTGTCCCAGGAAGGGGAAACTTTATTGACACATTCCTGGGGTCAGACACATCACATGATCACACTGACAGAACCACAGGCACATAGACACAGGCAACAGAGCATGCACAATGTCGGCACTAGTACAGTGTATATCCACCTTTCGCAGCAATGCAGGCTGCTATTCTCCCATGGAGACGATCGTAGAGATGCTGGATGTAGTCCTGTGGAACGGCTTGCCATGCCATTTCCACCTGGCGCCTCAGTTGGACCAGCGTTCGTGCTGGACGTGGAGACCGCGTGAGACGACGCTTCATCCAGTCCCAAACATGCTCAATGGGGGACAGATCCGGAGATCTTGCTGGCCAGGGTAGTTGACTTACACCTTCTAGAGCACGTTGGGTGGCACGGGATACATGCGGACGTGCATTGTCCTGTTGGAACAGCAAGTTCCCTTGCCGGTCTAGGAATGGTAGAACGATGGGTTCGATGACGGTTTGGATGTATCGGGCACTATTCAGTGTCCCCTCGACGATCACCAGTGGTGTACGGCCAGTGTAGGAGATCGCTCCCCACACCATGATGCCGGGTGTTGGCCCTGTGTGCCTTGGTCGTATGCAGTCCTGATTGTGGCGCTCACCTGCACGGCGCCAAACACGCATACGACCATCATTGGCACCAAGGCAGAAGCGACTCTCATCGCTGAAGACGACACGTCTCCATTCGTCCCTCCATTCACGCCTGTCGCGACACCACTGGAGGCGGGCTGCACGATGTTGGGGCGTGAGCGGAAGACGGCCTAACGGTGTGCGGGACCGTAGCCCAGCTTCATGGAGACGGTTGCGAATGGTCCTCGCCGATACCCCAGGAGCAACAGTGTCCCTAATTTGCTGGGAAGTGGCGGTGCGGTCCCCTACGGCACTGCGTAGGATCCTACGGTCTTGGCGTGCATCCGTGCGTCGCTGCGGTCCGGTCCCAGGTCGACGGGCACGTGCACCTTCCGCCGACCACTGGCGACAACATCGATGTACTGTGGAGACCTCACGCCCCACGTGTTGAGCAATTCGGCGGTACGTCCACCCGGCCTCCCGCATGCCCACTATACGCCCTCGCTCAAAGTCCGTCAACTGCACATACGGTTCACGTCGACGCTGTCGCGGCATGCTACCAGTGTTAAAGACTGCGATGGAGCTCCGTATGCCACGGCAAACTGGCTGACACTGACGACGGCGGTGCACAAATGCTGCGCAGCTAGCGCCATTCGACGGCCAACACCGCGGTTCCTGGTGTGTCCGCTGTGCCGTGCGTGTGATCATTGCTTGTACAGCCCTCTCGCAGTGTCCGGAGCAAGTATGGTGGGTCTGACACACCGGTGTCAATGTGTTTTTTTTTTCCATTTCCAGGAGTGTATTTTTTGAGCGAGGGATCCGCGGTGGACTTTGTCAATGTGTTCACAGACACGCCAGGGCAAATAATCTGCGGATGGGTGTCGAGTACAACGCATCCCTTGATTCTAGTTACATTTTGTACTTAGATGTTAACAATTTATATGGGCATGCTATGAAGCAACCGCTGCCGGTTGCCGGGTTCCAATGGGTGCCTGAAGACGAATTGAAGGGATTAGGTGGACAGATAATGGGTCTTGCGGCCGATTCTGATGTAGGGTATGTGCTTGAGGCAGACATCGCGTACCCTAATAATTTGCATGGAGAGACAAGCGACTTGCCGTTATGTCCAGAGCAACAAATTCCACGAGGAAGCACCATCCCTAAACTGATGGCTACTGTTGGGGATAAGCAGAGGTATATTATTCATTATCGTAACCTCCAGCAGTGTCTCAGATTAGGAATGGAGCTCATTAAAATCACCCGGGCAATCTCCTTCAAGCAATCCCCCTGGTTGAAGGAGTATATTGAACTAAATACCGAAAAGAGGGCGGTCGCGAGTAATGATTTTGAAAAATACTTTTATAAATTAATGAATAATTCCATTTTCGGGAAAACTATGCAAAATGTAAGAAATGAACGCGATATTGTTATTAGAACCGCATGGGAAGGGCGTTACGGCGTGAGAAAATGTATAGCCAGGTCAAATTTTAAGCGTGCCACCATCTTCAATGAAAACTTTGTTGCTGTGGAGATGTCGAAGACTGCAGTAGAGTTTATGAAACCCATCTATCTGGGGATGTGTATACTCGATATCTCCAAATTCTACATGTACCGATTCCACTATGAGTTTGCGAAACCTCATTTCGTAGATCCAAAATTACTTTATATGGATACAGACAGCTTTATCTACTGGATCAAGAACTGTGATCCATATGAAGTAATTAGGTGCAATGGTAAAGAATTCGACACCTCTTCTTATGAGGTCAATAATCCTTATGGTA
The DNA here is from genome assembly GCF_023864275.1 of Schistocerca cancellata. Lineage (NCBI taxonomy): Eukaryota > Metazoa > Arthropoda > Insecta > Orthoptera > Acrididae > Schistocerca > Schistocerca cancellata. The sequence goes on from NC_064629.1 coordinate 642,756,425, forward strand.
TTGTTCCACAGAACAAGAAGGTTATCGGTCTCATGAAAGACGAGTCGAATGGTTTACCAATTGTAGAGTTTGTGGGACTGAGATCGAAAATGTATGCATATCGCACAGTAAACGGGGGCACTCTGAGACGGGCAAAGGGTGTTAGACGGATCGCGTCTCGTGCGCTTACGGTCGAGGACTACTTGCAGTGCCTGTACGGTCGTAGCGTTGAAGGCGCTCATCCGCACATGGTTCAACAAACTAGCATTCGATCACGAGCTCACGAGGTGTACACTGTGCTGCAGTCTAAAGTCGGACTGTCTCCTCATGACGATAAAAGAGTCATTTGTGAGGATGGGGTGGGAACCCTCCCATACTCACACTATTTACTTGAAACGAAAGTAGGGGTGGGGTACTCTGGTTGAGTGATAGAGAGGGAATGAGCGTGTGAATGTTACGAATGTGGGCTATGCGTGGAAATAGTATGGCTCTTTTATCATAGTGTAAATAGTTGATGAGAGTGTTTTGTTGCGTGTATCAGTTTGCGTGCTTCCATGCATGTCTGAGTGTGCGAATGAGCGCGAACTTGTGTTAAGTGTGTGTGTATGTAAATATAATCATTATTTTTTCAAAGAAAATCATAATAAATAAAATAGTCTTTATATCTACATATTGCTGACCATTATTAATATATATATATATATATATGAAAAGGCTATAAATTTAGCCAATTAACTTCTGTATGAACAAAAAAAAATAATAAAATTTTCTCACGTAATATATGCATCACTTCTAGTCATTATAGAGCTTAGATTTTAGTTTGTAAGTTTCACCTACCGCTAGCCACCCAGCCAGAACTAGTTTTTAAGTGTATGAGGTCCACTAATTAAATTCTTTCTATATGTTCAATTGCTTGTTCTAGCAGAAAATGTTTCTAGACGTCCACTTTAAAGAAAAATATATATGTTCACCTTGTTCTTGTAGTTGAAAATCTTTAAATCGACTTACTTGGAAAAAAATATATATTCAATTTGTTGTTGTTCTTTTCGAAAATGTTTAGAGCCATTGACTTGAAGCAAATAGGTTTGGTATTAATTAAAAGTGCTTTGTTTTTCTGGTGGAACTTCATTAGCGATATTAGTTACTTTGTAAGATAGGGTAGTACTTCTGCATTCGCTTTAAAATTATATATATAATTTATCTGAAGAGAATGCTTATATATATTTCTTAATTATCTAAAATTGTTAAAAAAATTATTTAAAAAGATGTGGAATTTCAGATTTTTGGTTAAAAACCAATCTTATATCTGTAAACTCATATTTATATATAATGTGAAAAATGTTAAATTCTGAATTCAATAATAAACTCAGTTACTTCCTTCTAAAAAAATGTTGTTATTATTTGATACCCTAATAATGATTATTCTTTTTGTTAAAAATATTATAAATTTATTTATGTGTGTATGCAGAATACGTACATACAGCCACATCGCAGTGCATAAAGTTATAAGGTTTCCTGCTTTTAATCACAAGTGCCGGACTCCTGCTAGTTGTCACGAACACACACAGCCCACTGCAGCGCTATCTCTTACAGTCCTACGTCAACAGATACTTTAGAGATCGTAATCTGACACATCGCTTTCCACAGCGGCCGCGAGGCCGGCAACTGGTGCAACACCCTACCAAGTGTCAACGGCTGCGCGTGTCTGCCGATTTCGACGGAGGCCGCGAGATCGGCATCTGACGCATCCGCGCCTAACTATGACAGTAGGCTCATTCCACGTCAAAGGCCGGGGTATGTGTCTCTCTCGGACAGTTCCCTTCATATACAATATAAAAAGAATAAACTTACAATACTAGGGACGTTGGATGTCATAGAAAGAAAAAAACACTCAATCTTATAAATTATTATTTATTTCTAATAAAAGTGAAAAGTAATTTTACATTCTCATATGCAGGTACAAAAGCACTTTTTTGGTAATCGTTCTTCAGTCGATGGATGGATGGACATCCGTACCATTCAAGGTCTTGAATAGATGCAAATTTAAATATTTGACGCATCCAGGAGGTTTTGTCCTTTCCCTTCACGTAAACGATGGTGTCCTTGTGATCGAATAATTTAAGTGCGATCACCACATCTTTATAGGGTATGCCGGGATCATCCCAGTGAATTCCATGATAAAAATTAGTTAACCACAATGCACTGGTCCGTGTTTTACAAGATTTCACTTGCGTGAACGGTCTTGGTGATCGAATATTTGCGGAGAAGGTTTCAATTATTCCTGCGTCTTGTGTGTAGGCCACAAAAGCAACTTGTTTAAATACGAACTGTCTTCGCTCTCCATCATGGAATCCTTGAACATCTGCAATGATCTTCACAGGCTGAGTTGCCATCGTCAAATGATCAATGCACAGGACAGCATATTTTCATTTATACAGCTCGTTGCACAACACCTGTGAGCGGTGAGTAATTGATTATTCTGTCGTGTAGGACTAATGCATATGCAGCGGTGTGTTCTGGGAAATTTGTCGATGATTCAAATTCAATTCGAACGTCTATAGGTCCAGACTTAATTATCTCATTCTGTTTAGAGCAGTCTATTACAATGATCGGTGAAAGCTCTTTGAACTTACGAGGACTCAGTAGACACCCCCCTCCCTCTCCTTCAGCAATTTCATAGTAAGAAGGACGAAACCTTGCATACATGTCATACGCGAGGCTGTATACATTTTCATTCCATTGCAGATGTAGATTGTCATATGGGTAGAATTCTGAATTGAGGTAGACTTTGGCGTTAGTTAACTTGCAGTTATCGAACACGGTGGAATCGTTTGATGTATTTGCTCTTCTATCAGTCTGAAACGCAAGTATAATGAATCTGGGTGTCTCGATATGACTGGAGGTCTTAATAGCCCATGTTTGTCTGCTCGCGGTCGGTAACACTGGATACTCAAAGATTTCCCATGAGCGGAAGGTCAGTGACAGAAATGTACCTGAATTCAACACTTTAAAAAGCTTCAATCGTTCCTCGTCGGATACACTGACGTGAGGCATTTTCCATATTAATTTGTTGATTGTGATCCTATTCTCTTCTTGAGCTCCTTGAATGTACGAGTTATTGTCTGTCGCACTCCGCACGAGAATAAGTTCCTGTTTAGCGTTCATAATAATCTGTCTCATATCCTCAAAATATCCCATAAGTATTTTTAGAGGTATGCATGCAGTAAATCGCTTGTACTCCTGGGGTGTTCTACCCTCCGCATCGTCTATGAACCATCCAGCATTTTCTAAACTGTGCAGATCTGCTGGTGATGCCGAGACGTATGTTTTAAGGGTCGATGTTAGACCAACATTGCGTGTACGATCAATCTCAGAACCATTCAGTTCATAGCGAATCTCTTGGAAGAGGAATGCCAATGCGTTGCGTGTCAGCTTGGACCCCACTGTATCGGTGCCATCAGTTTTCTTGAATGACCCTTCGAGATATATGAAACTCTTGCACGGAAGAGTGAGTGTGTCCTGGTGCTGTATGACAATCCTGATTTCATCATTCTTGTTAAACGTGGTTGAAGCGTAAGATTTATGAGAAAGTATTCTTGACGTATAATTCTGTCATCATACTCTACTGGATTGGTTATATTGAGTGATGACGTCATTGCAGGGTTTGAGACCAACTGATTTAAGAAATTCGTAGTTCACAGGTGTTATCAGTTTGCTATTCAGTAGCGAAGTGGCGCGCTGTGTATTGCGTGCACTTGTTTTATACCGCAAGCCCATCTTGTTTTAGATGTAATCGTATAATGATTTCCTCACCGCGAAAGTCGACAAGTTTATTATTCTGATCCACAATACGCAGCTCCAAATAGCCCAATGTCTGAGCAGTCACTGGAAGGTATATTGCATTGGCAGGTGTCTCAACAATCTTATACCCCGCTGCAACTGAGGGGAAGAATCCGTAAATAGTGTGAATGAGAGTATCGTTGAGATAGGAATTCGTAGCAATGTTACACTCGACACGTATTGTGCTGACTGGGAGTATATCCACAGACTGATTGGACTTGTAAAATTTAGTTGGATCTTTCTTCAAAATCTGCCCTTTTGTGAATCCAAGCAGGGGTCCTATTGAATGTTTCTGGCTAAAGTCAATCGTTGCATTTAGAGTCCTTATTTCAGATTTAAGTGTATTGATGTTTGCACGTAGTTCAATACCTTTTCCAGACTATTTTAAGAGTTCGTTTAAATCGTCAATATCGTATGTACCGGATTCTATTTCAAGAATATCTTTTTCATCATTAATATCGAGATGCAGTTTATTGGTAGTGTTGGTGATATTCGGGATGCTGTTGTACGTCTCCAGTCCAATCAATGCAACACTCCATTGACCTGCACTCAAATCAATTGGTGGGAAGTGATTTGCACGCAATACAGATGACCGTCCTTTCAACGTCAAAGTGTACGACATTGCATCTGAACGTCAACTGATGAATGAAGGTTTAAACATCCTGCTTATATACGTTAGTTCTTGTTCTTATTCTTCTTCTTTGTGAACGTCAAGAGAAAGATGATGCAAAGATGCCCGCAGAGGTATGTATTAAAGTCCTGATACCGTTGATAATTGTATAGCACATGTCTTCTGTGAGTGAAGTATTGCTGTAATTCTTCGGGTGGTTGCAGGTCACCAAAGGAGTCGAAATAGTAGACTACCCCAGCGTCTTTCATAACGTACGCCACCCAGTGGGTGCCAGGACCTCCGACAACATCTAAATTCACAATACCGCATTCACCAGTTTTCCACATAGTCTTAGGTAATGTATCCCTCATAAACACACCACGGAATCTTGGTATCTTGAATTTATGTCTAACAAACTTAAGAAGGTCTGTATTTGTGAGTGGTCGATCTGGTAGGACCGCTATTGGGCTTTTTTTTTTTATTTATGAATAGACCAAGACCCTTCTTGTACGGTTTCAAGTATAGACCTTTTCCAATGACTGCTGCTTCCATCATGCGGTTATGTCTTCTCGCCTCTTCTAACTGGGTTTGCGAGTTTTGCGCATTCTTGACTGTTCGAGCGATAGCTGCAGCCCCACCGGCGAGCGAACCTACCGCTGAGAGCGCGGAGAGGGCTGGGATGAGAAAAGGAATAAAACCGCCGGATGTCTTGGGTATTGGTAGAATGCGAGGTGCTTTAACGGATCTTCTCGTTGGTGATTCTTTGTCCTTCATTGCGTTTTTAGCTGCATACATCGCTGTCTGGATACATTTCTTCAAAGAAACCTTCTTGTTCTTCATGTTTAGTGCGCGACGTGCAGCGTTCATAACGCGCTTGAAATTCATCACTCCTAATCCTAACTTGATTTTTCCGCGCATGGTTTTATCAACTGCGAATGCTGCGATGCGTTGACCTATACCAATATCTTTTCTTTTCCGTATCGCTTTAGCTTTATCAGCTAAAAACCTATCTGCAATGTGACGACTTGGTAGATCTTTATTTGCTTCGTATGCAATGTCGTGTTCCATGCACGCTTCGTCAAGCAGACTCACTCCCTTATCACCTCGCGCCAAGCGTTTCTGAAGCTTTGTCCCAGGTCCGCAGTAGTTATACTCCGGGATGTGTAATTCCAAAGGTAGTTTGTCCAGAACACCACCGCCTCCTCTAATGTGCCCTCGATCGCGCATGTCAGGCTACTGTGGTGGTTGTGGACGATGAATGTTCATTATATAGCAAATCCCTGGCATCAATCCAACTGTTTTGTGTAGCAGGAAAACCAAGCCATTTGACTAGGGCTTTATTTCCAAGTCGTCTTATGACTCTCTCCACGAGAAAAAGATCTGGTTGTGAGCTCTTCTGCATCTCCTCAGTGTAGAAGGAGCCTGCAATTTCTTCACCTTTACTGTCTTTCAATAAATAAGTTCTAGGATTCGTTCGCTGCACATTTGAAACTGTAAATATCTCAGTTGACCAGTTCGGTAGGTATGATTTCTCAAATGCGGTCTTGTGTTTTGAGATACGCACCAAATCACCTACATTAAATTTCTGTTTGCGTGGATCCAGTATCTTAATGTGAAAGTATACCGTATCCATGAGTGTGTTATCACGAACATCAATTGGCCGCATTTTTATTGTGCTATGTTTGGTTCTATTATATTGAGCAATTATTTCTGGGAGGATATCTGTCCATTTGTATGAGCCACGAAGGTTAAACCGCATCCACATTCTGCCTTTTATTGTTCTGTTCAAGCGCTCTACGATACTTGCCTTCAGGTGAGTGAATGTCGAGTAGTGATGTATTCCATACCGCTGCATCACTGTCTTGAAGTACCTATTGTAGAACTCACCACCATGATTGGTTTGGAGGTTGTCCGGGCATCGATTGGTTCCTATCTGTAGCAGGCGTTCAAAAGCATCAGCAACATTTGGTCCGGTTTTTGTCTTGACTGGTACTGCCCATGCAAATTTGGAGTATGCATCAATAACAATTAAAATGTATTTGAAGCCATTATTCTCATGTGAATATTGTCGCATATCTACAAGATCAGCTTGCCACAAGTCATCCATCCCTTTAATCATGACATGCCTGCGCGGGTATGTTTTGCGTGCTGGTTTGTGTAGTTCTCGAACTACGGTCTCCATACTTATTCGATGATACCTCTCTCTCGAAGCTCAGAGATTATGGAGATAACTTCATTCGAATGAGCTGTATTACCTGATGCCATGAGCAGACGTAGTCGATCTATTAGTTCGTTGGGGTCGTCATAATATATATACTGAGGGACTCGATTGTTCACTGTCTTAAGACCAATGTCAATACCATCTCCGCTGCTGGCACTGTTGTTGTTGTTTTGGTCTTCAAGTATTGGTTTTATAATGGTTTTATACTTCCTGTTGGTTAGGCTTTTGGTGATCTTGTGTACACCAGTCATGTGTAGTATTTGACGGTACATGTCCTTATCACTAACTGAATAATTTATAGGTTTTTTAGTTGGTCTTAGGAAAATAAGATTCATTAAGCCTGGTGTTCTGTCAAACTGTCTATCAGCTATTTGTATTTTGTCTTCTGTTACAGTTATGGGATGCGTGCCCAACATGTATGGTCTTCCCGGGCTAACGCCAAATGTTCCATCTATCTGGCCTGGTGCGTGACTAATAATGAATTCATCAATGGCTTGACTGTCGTTTTGGGTCGTTTTTGTTTTTGGTGAGAGCTGTCGGAGAGACTCAGTAACGGGCTTAAAGGTCTCTCTTAGTGTTTGCTGACGATCAATATACCCTAACCTAAGCAACCGTAATTTCTCTCGGACTGCTTTACGGGCTTGAATGACTTTCTGTTTGGTCGTCGACATCTCAACGTATACTAATCAGACGTCTCTGCGACATGAGGCTTTATATATGCATTCATTTTCTTCAGCTTCTTAGTATGATCACGATCACCCTTATCGACAACAATGAGGTCTACATCTATTTTTCTCTGAATATGATCGACCTTTTCAGTTAAGTCGGTTACTTTCTTACTGACTTGATTAACTAGCTCATTTAACTGATTCACCATTCTCAGAAGGGTTTGGTAATAGGTCTCTAGTTCCCTGCGCATACTTGCAACTTTAAGAGCCATAGCTTGAATTTTCGCATCCATGTACAAGCGAATGTTCTGTCTGTGTACACCAATCATCTCAGGTTGAGAGGTGGACATACGCGCGAATTTGTCCATGGTATGACGTAGACTGATGTGTTAACGTCTATTACCTTGTTATATATGCAAAAGTTCTTGAAAGTTTCGTCTGTATCTACCATCATACAGTTTTCTTGTTTTATCAATAACGAGAAACCCATACTGTGAATGGTTCCAACAGTCTGCACATATCTTTAAGAAATCATTGAACGACATATCCGTCCCCACATGTGCTTGGTAAATGTGTCTTAAATTAAGATTGTCTTGCTTGAAGGCTATAATGAGATTTGCGTTATCCCTAACAAGTTGTTTGGGGATTCTGGAATATGTTTGGCTTACATAAAATACGTCAGCACCCATATGGCGACCGAAAGAGAAATATTTGCGAATTTGGTCTTGGTTTTCTACTGCAACATCGTCAAATATGAATACTGTGTTTGGTTTTGTTTCTTCAGGTGGGGGGATATCAGAGCTTTCACTGAATGTTGTGCATGTAACGCCATCTACACCTCGAAATATCTCATGCAATAGCTGATACTTGGGTTGAAAGAGTGTTTTTGAGAATAGACAGACATGTTCAAATCGGACACCTTGCACATGAGTTAGCAGAGTCATGAGGACATTAGTCTTGCCGCAGTTGGATGGGCCTACAATAATTGCTCTTATATTATCGGGAAGGAGAATTCCGTTTTTCTTGTTGTTCTTCTTCTTCTGCTCTTCACTTGAATCTTCACATGACCAGTCACCGACAACAAAGTCCTTGTGGTGAGGGTGCTTCACCCAGCCAGCCATGATAGTAAATGAACCATGTACAAACAAGTACTTGACATATATAGAAAATATAACTGAGAGGATAATAATAATATTTGTGTGTAGCCAGTATATCTCGATCAATTAACCGATTGAGCTATACTGCCTACACGAGGAACACATGTATGAAGAGTAAGATGGTCATAATTTGAGTAGAATTAAAAAATTATTGGATCAATTTGATTATAATAGGAGTGGTGGTCTGAAATAAAAGAGAAACAGGAGATAAGATTAAATATAAATTATTTATTTAAAAATCATACATTGGATGTACTATTTCTGAGGTGTTATCATAATCTGCACGTTTCTTCTTAGAACCTGTACAATATATACCAAATAATTCTCTTTGGTTGGCAATAAATTCTGCACGTATCTCACGCAATCCGATAGGTGACTCTGAGTACTCTGGTTTTTGACACACGCATTTCAATTGGATGTCTGTAGTTTTAATGGTCATATGCGAACGAAGATGCTGCTCAAAATCGTCAATATGTATATTATTAACACGTAGAGAGTTTTTAACATCACTATATGCTGCCTCTATGCTAGGAACCCAACGATTCAGTCTCTCGAGAGCAAACCGTATAGAGGAGTCTAGGTTGAATAATTTGATAACTGATGGATGCCTTAGATAGACGCTGTTGACACCTGATTTAATGCATAAGGCGCAGTCATCATATACAGTAGTAATGGAAAGTGTGACATCGGCAAGACGAATTCTGGTGGGGGATGAGTTGGATCATATTCGGTGGTCATTTGTTGATTGATGTAGCGCTCTGCATGACAGATCCCGGCCCAGTCGAACTCGGAAATCGGGACTTTAACACTTTTGGAAATATTTTCAATCTCCATTATAGCTTGGATCCCCCAGACATGATGGACGTCTATAGCAATGTTCACACGTTTGGAACCACTGGAGGTTAAATTATATGTCGTGGTGAATAGCGTAGCCGCACTAGACGTATTCTTTTTATTTACAGTATCTAAACTTGGTGGTTGCACTATCACGTGAGTGTTCGATTGTGATGAGTTATATGTAGGCATCCAGTACTGACCTCCATTTAGTTGATCTTTAACACCACCAGTGGTTGAATTCGTTGTGTGGTGAGCAGATCGAGCGTCTTCATCACACAAGTTGCTGAGTGGGACGGAGAGCAGCAACTCCTTGTCCTGCTCCAACATGTGAGCTACAGGATCCCACGTGGTCGCTACTGGATCAAATGAGTCGGCTGTCGCTGGTGTAGGTCCGGATGAGATGGTTAACGAAGCTAATGATGATGCAGGTTCGGACGCGTCTGCAGAGCTAAGCATGGTTGCGTTTGACTCTGTTGAAAAAAGAAGATGAATGATTAGATATTAGCGAATAAGTGAAAACATTGAATAATAAGGATAATGAACGAGATAGAATAATGTGAAATATGATACTTACTTTTCCGTTTGATCCTGTTCTGAGTGACTGCACTGGAGGTCGACTGGTGCTTCATGATTGTTCTTCTTAGTCTCCCGCTGACTGAGTGACCAAGACTGAGGTCCCGGAACTTGACCTATATATGTCCTACAATGAGGTCATAGGATAGTTGAATCTTATTGGTAGAAGTCGAACATGTGACTCAATTAAGGGATCGTATTGGATACAGCCATTTCCACCACACAAAACCATCAGCTGACTTGATGACAGATTACTCTGGTGGCGGTAATAAAGACTAGAGAGTCAACACGTGCCGGATACACTGCGTGCGACCTTGTTGTTGTTGTCGACTAACGATGCTTTGGAATGGACCCTCTCTATGTCACAACCCGCTACGGTAATAAAGACTAGAGAGGCAACACGTGCCGGATACATTGCGTGCGACCTTGTTGTTGTCGACTAACGATGCTTAGGAATGGTGACGGTGTTATGAAAACAGTTCATAATGACTCTGACGTCATGGCCGCCATCATGGATAAGGGTATTTTGGAATGGGGCCGGCCTTGTTACAATACTGTCGGAATACACTCGCCAGATAGTTCAAATTTGACTCTCTGGAGGGAAGACGTTCTTTTCGAGGAACACAATTGAGCACCAACATTTGAAGCTTGCCACAGAAGGATTCTGCTGCTGGCAACATGTATTACGCATAAGCACTGCACTATTAAAAACACGATCACAACGACTATGTTACTGTCATGCTTCATAAAAAGCAGTCATGGTTCTACAGGCACACTCGAAAGTCATTGATAGTGTACGCTTTCTGGTGGAAATGCTGTCTGCAATTTGGAATCAAGTCTCTCTATTCAACCATATACTTGCGTTGATCCTATAGAGACACCTTTTAATGATTACAGCCACCAGTGAATTACATTCGTGCCACTCTTATACCTTGAAACGAGTCACCTTTTTCGAATCTATCTGCTACAGCAAAACTCCAACATCGTTTTAGACAGTACCTTTGCATCTTGTAACGGTTCCTGAGTCTCCGCTCCAGCCTCTCTGCAGCCTCATCCATGTGATCATCCCAGTCTAAGTCGGAACTGAACGGAAGTCGGAGAGAGCCGTATCCGCCACCTTCTGCAACCCTTGTAGGAAGAGGTCGAGCAGAGTTAATGCAACCAGACTGTCTTTCGACCACTCACTGGAAATGGGTACATGTTTTTGTAGCTCCACCAACAGTGTACGATGTGTAAGGTCAGAGCCAAATGAAGCTTTCTCCTGCAACGCGAGGTAGTATAAAAGACAGTACGAACAATTATGGTGCTGTTTCTTATTGGGAAAATTAGGAAGACTCCACATCATAGAGGAACTGGAAGAAGAGCGAGGATTTTGCTACTGCATCATGAAGCGCTTCCGGACTACATGCAGGTACTACAGTCCGAAGGAGAACTGCGTCCATCAGGTTGCATTCACATCCATCAGCCAAACATTCTATCATCATTATTCTGTACCATCGAACAGAGTAAAACTACGAACTATAAAAGCTCAGCAAACTTCATCCGACAGAGAACTCAATAAGATTTTTACCACATCTCTCTCTTCCGATATATCGAAAACAAATGCTGTCTGCATGCCGGCTTCGAGCGTATGTGGCGATCCTACTAAATATACAGGTATTGATCTATCGGAGCGGCCAGTGATCAAAGTCGCTTGCACAAACCAGTGTAAAGTTTCATTGCCTATACTGTAAGAGGACCATGTCCCACAGACTATCAGTTACAAGAAAGGATCCCTATTTTGTTGCCTGATACACTGTTTTTTTCTGCTGTAACACGCTTTGTACACTGCCATACAGTTTGTTTTTTCCACCACGACTTCGAGTTCTATGTCAGGTTCTAAACTGACATTAACACATTTCGATCCACTGGTTCTCACAGAAAACTGGACATCACATCGTGTAAATGATGCTTGTACTGCTCCCACAACACACACTGAATGATTGAAATAAAAGACAGTCACAACATAAGGAAACTGGAAGAGTGTTGCGGCATTGTGGACCGTTTCCAAACTGCTGTCCGAAGGTGATTAATAATCTCCACATTTGAATTCATCTTTCACAGTGACGGGATAGCTGATGGCTCAGTGTTCCATTTCGATTGATTCCTCATATAGCAATCATATACGCGATCATTATTTCGGTGCTAGTCATCCCCGGAGGGGGTGCCCCTCCATCAAGACTCTTCCTCCACCTCAAACAAACGATGTCAGTGAGTCATTATACAGTACTCAAAAGCGTACCAGCGGACAGATAGGATGGAAAAGATACCACCGATGTACTGCAATAAGCATCACAATTGATAGTGCTATTAATTTTAGCAGTTTTGCCAGTTTTTTACAACGACGACCACTGACACAGCAGCAAGCTCCTCAATTTCTGTATCATCCCTAAACAGCCCCTCCTTTACTTTTCGAGTACCACTCCGAATGTAGAGAGACGACTGCACAGTATCTCCATTCATGGTTAATTTTCAAACATATACACCGAAGTATACCAGACAGCGATCTACATATTTCTAGCCCTTCGATCATAGTGCATAATTTACGATTTCGATTGCCCATCTTTCACTAATCAGATGGGAGTCACAGAGCATTACCGCATTCTTAGGACAAAGTTAGAGACTGAAAGATCTCCTCTCATTGTCTTTGACCAAAGCTCCCCACAACACTGTCATCGATTTAATCTGCAGCTAACCAGGAGTAGACCACTGCATTCCGCGTCTTCTGAACGAGTGGAGCTTGCTGAGTCCACACCCATCCAAGTGCACAAGATTTCTCCAGATGCGCCCATGTCGAGGAGTCTAGTATCCCTTATCGGTGTATAGGAGTAGATCTGAAAGTGTTGTGATTTAATAGTAGACAGTTAAGAAGAACAAGGAACGGATGGTTTTTATGCATAATGGAGCTCCAGACGGATGGAGTTTGAGGCATTTTACGTAAATCAACTGCGCTGTCAATTCTAAAGTATTGTTCTAGTGTCTGGGGTCAGTACCAAGAAGGTATTGGTAAGAGAGAACATAAGCATATGCACTCCTAAGACTCTGCACTTGGAACACGCTACAATGTTAGAGTGGTACAGTTTCCGACCTATTAGTCGTATGGAGTGCTACACTGTTACTATCCCAATGTAAGAAACATATTTTCAGCTCATGGTATAATTCTCTCTGCAAGTTTCGTTACGATGAACTATGGTGACAAACTCTTAAAATGAAAAACTGCTTCCTTAAAACATTGATTCTTTGTGATACATGAACAGTATAGCTTTCCAGAGGTGTGTAGCGCCAACTGTACACATCTGATCACAGTTCAGAAAATATACTATGCTCGCATCAGTCCTATACAGAATGATAGTTAGTAACTCTTACAAAGAAACAGACAAACGCATAACAGCGGTGTTTGATATGTGAAATTGCAGGTCATGCTGCCACTAACTCTGTAAACAGGACATAAGTGAAGCATAATTATACACAGGAATTGCAGTACCTCACAAACACCTGTCGCTAACTTAGAATCACCATAGATATGAAACTGAAGGTTCGATTTCATACCCAAGATGCGGTAGGGAAATGAAGTACTTTGCATAAATCTTCGTTCATCTAGAGGAATGTGTCGAAACAGGATGGTCGTGTTTCATCACACATTAGATGGAAGTCCTCTGATGACTGAGAGGTTTACCATTAACGATCGCAAGTAGACAGTGCTCTAAGTCACACACAGAACACGCCGTTTTATACGAGTTGGACATAGGTTGTGTCAGTCATTAAAACAAAGGCGGTTTTCCTTGCGACGGTACCTTCTCATGAAGTTTCAATCACCAGTTTTCTCCCCCGATTGCGAAAACATTCCGTTGGCACCAAACTACATAGGGAGAAATGATCATCACGATAAAATAAGAGAAATCAGGGCTCGCACAGAAAAATTAAAGTACTCGTTTTTCCCGCGCGCCGTTCGAGAGTGGAACAGTAGAGAGACAGCTTGAAGGTGGTTCATTGAATCCTCTGCCAGGCACTTTATTGTGAATAGCAGAGTAATCACATAAATGTAGACGTAGATGTAGATGAGAAGTTCTCATCAAAAAACTGCCATTCTGTGTTTTGCAACATATTGCTTCTCAGTTCATTGCAGTTTTTCCTCACACCATCTGCTTAATCGCTTCCGTAATGACACCAATCACCTCAGCCATATTCATGAACTCTGTTTACGCTTTTTTCATTTTTGTAAGGTCATTAGGGAAGAGATCAAGCAGACGGTCTGAGGAAAAACACAGAATGGCAGTTTTTTGATGAGAACTTCTCATCTACGTCTACATTTATGTGATTACTCTGCTATTCACAATAAAGTGCCTGGCAGAGGGTTCAATGAACCACCTTCAAGCTGTCTCTCTACTGTTCCACACACGAACGGCGCGCGTGAAAAACGAGCACTTTAATTTTTCTGTGCGAGCCGTGATTTATTTTATCGTGATGATCATTTCTCCCTATGTAGGTGGGTGACAACAGAATGTTTTCGCAATTGGGGGAGAAAACTGGTGATTGAAATTTCATGAGAAGATCCCGTCGCAAGGAAAAACGCCTTTGTTTTAATGACTGCCACTCCAATTCACGTACCATATCTGTGCCACTATCTTCCCTACTTCGCGATAATACGAAACGAGCTGCCCTTCTTTGTACTTTTTCGATGTCATTCGTCAGTCTCATCTGATGCGGATCCCATACCGCACAGCAATACTCCATAATAGAGCAGACAAGCGTGGTATAAACAGTCTCTTTAGTAGACCTGTTGCACCTTCTTAGTGGTCTGCCAATGAATCACAGTCTTTGGTTGGCTCTACCCACATCATTATCTATGTGATCTTTCCAATTTAGGGTATTTCTAATTGTAATCCCTAAGTATTTAGTTGAATTTACAGCCTTCATATTTGTGTGACTTATCGCATAATCGAAATTTAGCGGATTTCCTTTAGTACTCATGTGAATAACTTCACACTTTTCTTTATTCAAGGTGCCTGTCGCTGTTGCCGAGCGGTTCTTGGCTCTTCAGTCCGGAACCGCGGCGCTGCTACGGTCCCAAGTTCGAATCCTGCCTTGGGCATGGATGTGTGTGATGTGCTTAA
The DNA here is from genome assembly GCF_023864275.1 of Schistocerca cancellata. Taxonomy (NCBI): domain Eukaryota; kingdom Metazoa; phylum Arthropoda; class Insecta; order Orthoptera; family Acrididae; genus Schistocerca; species Schistocerca cancellata. The sequence goes on from NC_064629.1 coordinate 642,771,463, forward strand.
GTTTGTAAGGTTTAAGTAGTTCTTATCTAGGGGACTGAGGCGATACTCCGTACGCACGCAGTTTGGTTAGAAGACGCTTGTGAGGAACGGTGTCGAAAGCCTTCTGTAAATCTAAAAATATGGAATCAATTTGACATCCCCTGTCGATAACACTCATTACTTCATGAGTATAAAGAGTTAGTATTGTTTCACAAGAACGATATTTTCTGAATCCGTGCTGACTACCTGTCAATAAATAGTTTTCTTCTAGATACTTCATAATGTTCGAATACAGTATTTGTTCCAAAACCCTACTGTAAATCGACGTCAGGGATATGGGCCTATAATTCAACGGATTACTCCTACTTCCCTTTTTAGGTACTGGTGTGACTTGAGCACCTTTCCAGTCTTTAGGTACGGATCTTTCTGTGAGCGAGCGATTGTATATAACTGCTAAATATGGAGCTATTGTATCAGCATACTCTGAGAGGAACCTGACTGGTATACAATCTGGGCCAGAAGCCTTGCTTGTATTAAGTGATTTAAGCTGCTTTGTGACATTGAGGATATCTATTTCTATGTTTCTCCTCTTGGCACTTGTTCTTGATTGGAATTCAGGAATATTTACTTCGTATTCTTTGGTGAAGGAATTTCGGAATATCGTGTTTAATAACTCTGCTTTAGTGGCATTGTCATCAGTGACTTCACCATTGTTATCGCGCAGTGAAGGCATAAATTTCGTCTTGCCACTGGTGTGCTTCATGTATGACCAGAATCTCTTTGGGTTTTTTGCCAGGTTTCAAGACAGAGTATCGTTGCGGAAATTATTGAAAGCAACTCTCATTGAAGTACGCACTATACTTCGAACTTCTGCAAAACTTTGCCAGTCTTGGGGACTTAGCGGTCTTTTAAATTTGGCATGTTTTTACGTTGCTTCTGCAACAGCGATCTGACCCGTTTTGTGTACCATGGGGGATCAGTACCATCACTTATTAATTTATGTGGTATATATCTCTCAATTGCTGTCGATACTATCTCCTTGAAAACATTCCACAAATTTTCTGCACTTACATGATCAGATCAGGAGGAATGAAGACTGTCTCTTAAAAAACCGTTAAGAGCATTTTTATCAGCTTTTTTAAATAGATTTACTAAGCGTTTCTTTTTTATGGTTGTAGGAGTTACGGAATTCAACCTAGCAGCTACTGCCATGTGGTCGCTAATCCCTGTATTCGTCGCGATATTCACTATTTGTCCAGGATTATTTGTTGCTAAGAGGTCAAGTATACTTTCGCAACCGTTTACACTTTGAGTGGGCTCATGAAATAATTATTCAAAAATATTTTCTGAGAAAGTATTCAGTACAATTTCGGATGACGTATTATGCCTGCCACCGACTTTAAACGTATAATTTTTCCAGCATATCGAGGGTAGATTTAAGTCACCACCGACTATAATTGTATGTGTGGGGTACCTATTTGAAATGAGACTCAAGTTTTCTTTGAACTGTTCAGCAACTATATCTTCTGAGTCGCGGGGTCTGTAAAAGGACCCAATTAATAATTTAGTCTGATTGTCAAATATAGCCTCTACCCATGCTATTTCGCAGGAACTATCTATTTCAATTTCATTACAAGGCAAACTACTTCTGACAGCAATAAATACTCCACCACCAATTGTATTTAATCTATCCTTTCTGAACACTGTTAGATCGTTAGAAAAAATTTCGGCTGAGCTTATTTCCGCCTTTAGCCATCTTTCTGTACCTATAACTATTTGAGCTTCAGTGCTTTCTATTAGGGCTTGGAGCTCTGGTTCTGTCCCAACACAGCTACGACAATTTATAACTACAATACCGATCGTTTCTACAACTGCCTTACTGTGTTTTACCTGCCTCCTTTTAGACGGACGTCCTTTCTGTGGTTCCCTGAAGCCCTCAAACCTAAAAATCCGCCCAGTCCCTTCCACACAGCCCCCACTACCCGTGTAGCCACCTCCTGTGTGTAGTGGACTCCTGACGTATTAAGCGGAACCCAGAAACCCACCACCCGATGACGCAAGTCAAGGAATCTGCAGCCTACACTGTCACACTGTCACATCTGAGCCTCTGATTCAGACCCTACACTCGCCTCTGCACCAAAGGACTAGAGTCAGTTCTATCGACGATGCTGCATGTGGTGAGCTCTGCCTTAATCTCACAAGCAAAACTGGCAGTCTTAACCATTTCCGCTAGCCACCCAAAACCAGAGAGAATCCCCTCTGATCCAAAGTGACATACATCATTGGTACCGACATGAGCCACCACCTGCAGTTGGCTGCACCCTGTACTCTTCATGGCATCCGGAAGCAGCCTTTCCCCATCTGGAATGACTACCCCTGGTATGCACATGGAGTGCTCACTGGCTTCCTTCCCCTCCTTGGCAGCCATGTTCCTAAGGGTCCCCATTACATGCCTAACGTTGGACCTCCCAACTAGCAGCAAACCCCCCCTCTGTGTACACCCAGACCTTCCGGGCTGAGAAGATGCCTCTAGAACAGGGTGAACGACTGCATCTGGCTCAGGGACATCGTCAGCCACAGATAACACCCGAAATCTGTTCGTCAAACGAACCGGGAAGGCCCTTCGGTCGGCCACTTGGAAAGCTTTTTGTTTCCCGCCAGACTTTGGAATGATCTCCAACTCAGCCACGGGTGAGGGGTCAACCTCAGTGCAGCCTGGGACAGCCACAGCAGTAGACCGAACAGGGAACACGTGGGACATGCTCGATGTCTCTCGCATCCCTGTGTCTGACCCCCCACAGTGGTGCCCCTTGGCAGCAGCCTCAAGCTGTGTGATGGAAGCCAACGCAGCCTGGAGTTGTGAGTGAAGGGTCACCAAATCAGCTCGCAACTTCTGCAAAGATTAACAAAAAGGTGGTATGCTCCTTTGGATTAAACTGTAAAGTAACACCTGAAGGTTTCAGATGCAATACTTTTTTTGTAGGTAGGAACACAGAGATCGCAATATGTTGAGAAAGGAAGATAGCGTTTGATAGCGATCAAGACTGTACATGAAATAATGTGAATGTATATGGCAGGAATATAGTCTTGAAAAAAGATAACGAAAATCGAGAAAAGAGAGGGATCGTATTGTTATATGAATGAGTACATGGAAGCAATAAAAGCGTTTATTTATAACTGAATGACAGCTGCAGATGCATCTAACGAAATAAATAACAAATATATGTTGTAGTAGGAAGATAAGTGGACACGCACCTGGATATATTTGTTGATGTTCTAACGCACAGTCGTTAATAAAAAATAATGTGCCCTGTCTCACGGAGACACTCTCAGTTAACAAATGAAGGCATAATAATATGTTTGACACTCTGTCTCTGGTAGTGAATTCCTCAATGTATTTCCCAGGCTTAACATACCTGCTGCTCTGTTCTTTTAAACAAATTATTTTTCAATGTGTATTGACTAGACTTCTTTTAATAATAATCTTGGCAACTAATACTACCGAATTGTGGGCAGAGTATCTTTGTTTCATAGTCCATGAGATACCTCATATGTTACATAATTCATTACTACTTCTTACATAATGAGTTCTACCATCTTTTGTTTCGACATAATGCATACAACATCCGAGAAATGATCGTTATTTAAAGTCTTATGAACACATGGAGTCAAACCACCAACATCTGTGAACAGGAAAAAAATATACGAGTACATAGCGACACAACACGGGCAGTGAGGAAGTAATGGACTGTAATTTTTCCAGTCCAGGTACTTGTAAGGGATTTGGTAAATCAACTTCATCATATTCCAGCTTCAGACACTACAAAAGCTATACATAAGTTTAGAAACTTTGGTGTGCTAAAATTAATAAGAAATTTGGCAGACAACTAGAATAAAAATTAAATTGAGGCTTGTGATGTGGCAGCAGCGTGTAGAAGTTGTAGTTACAACCATGAGCTGCATATGTTGACTAAAACATACTTCCCAACATAGCTATAAGCATACTACAAGAAGCCACACACATGGCATGTAGTTTTCATTAAATTATAAAAATAAAAATTTATTTATGGAACAGAAGTACATAAATTAGGGAGAAAATAAAGTATGTTTCTAATTGTGGGGATAAAAAGTAATGTTATTGTAAACAGCTTTAAAATGTTTGTAGATGTGCACAGTGCACACCGTCTTCTGTACTGTGCAGAGTAGCCTCACCGTCTCATATCATCTGACATTGTATTGCCCAGGATGGAGTAGTGCGGTGTCAGCCTGGCCTGGGCGAAGAGGGAAGTCCAGGCCACCTGCACCTGCTTACAAATAGGTGATTCAGCCTGGCCTGTGCTGTTATGTCATTGGCTCATTTCGTCCCCGAATGCTGAATCCCAGTTCAAAGCAGTGAGGCACCTACCCATGAGGTGGGCTGCTTTGCAGAACTCTGCTACAGGTTGCAGGGAGCATGTTATGACCCACAGTATCTGACGCAATATTCGCTCGTTTGCCACATCACAGTCTTATGCTGGGGATAGATGCCATCAGATGGGGAAGGGATACTTACCGAATTTATGATCATCTCACTGCAAATCAATGTGTGCACATCATAAGACATACTATGGTGCCGTTCCTCCTACTGGTGGATCCAACTTCGAACATACACTCCTGGAAATTGAAATAAGAACACCGTGAATTCATTGGCCCAGGAAGGGGAAACTTTATTGACACATTCCTGGGGTCAGATACAGCACATGATCACACTGACAGAACCACAGGCACATAGACACAGGCAACAGAGCATGCACAATGTCGGCACTAGTACAGTGTATATCCACCTTTCGCAGCAATGCAGGCTGCTATTCTCCCATGGAGACGATCGTAGAGATGCTGGATGTAGTCCTGTGGAACGGCTTGCCATGCCATTTCCACCTGGCGCCTCAGTTGGACCAGCGTTCGTGCTGGACGTGCAGACCGCGTGAGACGACGCTTCATCCAGTCCCAAACATGCTCAATGGGGGACAAATCCGGAGATCTTGCTGGCCAGGGTAGTTGACTTACACCTTCTAGAGCACGTTGGGTGGCACGGGATACATGTGGACGTGCATTGTCCTGTTGGAACAGCAAGTTCCCTTGCCGGTCTAAGAATGGTAGAACGATGGGTTCGATGACGGTTCGGATGTACCGTGCATATTCAGTGTCCCCTCGACGATCACCAGTGGTGTACGGCCAGTGTAGGAGATCGCTCCCCACACCATGATGCCGGGTGTTGGCCCTGTGTGCCTCGGTCGTATGCAGTCCTGATTGTGGCGCTCACCTGCACGGCGCCAAACACGCATACGACCATCATTGGCACCAAGGCAGAAGCGACTCTCATCGCTGAAGACGACACGTCTCCATTCGTCCCTCCATTCACGCCTGTCGCGACACCACTGGAGGCGGGCTGCACGATGTTGGGGCGTGAGCGGAAGACGGCCTAACGGTGTGCGGGACCGTAGCCCAGCTTCATGGAGACGGTTGCGAATGGTCCTCGCCGATACCCCAGGAGCAACAGTGTCCCTAATTTGCTGGGAAGTGGCGGTGCGGTCCCCTACGGCACTGCGTAGGATCCTACGGTCTTGGCGTGCATCCGTGCATCGCTGCGGTCCGGTCCCAGGTCGACGGGCACGTGCACCTTCCGCCGACCACGGGCGACAACATCGATGTACTGTGGAGACCTCACGCCCCACGTGTTGAGCAATTCGGCGGTACGTCCACCCGGCCTCCCGCATGCCCACTATACGCCCTCGCTCAAAGTCCGTCAACTGCACATACGGTTCACGTCCACGCTGTCGCGGCATGCTACCAGTGTTAAAGACTGCGATGGAGCTCCGTATGCCACGGCAAACTGGCTGACACCGACGGCGGCGGTGCACAAATGCTGTGCAGCTAGCGCCATTCGACGGCCAACACCGCGGTTCCTGGTGTGTCCGCTGTGCCGTGCGTGTGATCATTGCTTGTACAGCCCTCTCGCAGTGTCCGGAGCAAGTATGGTGGGTCTGACACACCGGTGTCAATGTGTTCTTTCTTCCATTTCCAGGAGTGTAGAATACATTTTCGGACGAAATGCGTGGTTGGTCCACCTTCGAGCCCTTTACCAGATGTGACATGTTGTGGATCCGCCTCTGAACATCGCTCTGGATACAATGCGCGGCAGATCCATCTTCAAACCCTATCTCGGATGCGATATATTGTGGATCTGCATCCCAACATTGCTCTGGATGATATGCGTGGTGGGTCCACCATCAAACCCTACCCCAGATGCGGCATATTGTGGATCTGCATCCCAACATCGCTCTGGATACAATGCATAGCTGATCCACACTCGAACGCTAACTTGGGTCTACTCTGGGTCAGGGGAGCCATCTGCAGCACATGCACAGATGCAGACATACAGAAAACAGAGAAAATACACTGCAACTGTAGAATAGGTGGCTGGAGGCGACTGGATGCGTTCGAGTGCAGCGCTTTACTATGCCACCCGGCCAGAAAAATACTGCATTTCCGCTAGGTATGGCAGCTATATTGCATTTGCAAGAAATTTTAGAAAACGGAACGAGAAGTGATGTCATGATCGCATGGTTAGAAGTGACATAAAATCGATATAATTACGAAAATTGAGGTAAAATACGTATAAATTGAGGGAAATACGCCGAAACGTGGGCAAATAAAGGGAGTACTTGCATGTTTTCTGGTTAGTGCAGAACAATTCTGTACATGAAATGGGTAAGCAACAGTAAGAGGAATATGACAAAACATTGGCATGGAAGTACTGGAAACCAGGGAAACAGCCAGTTTTTTCATCGATGCAACATTCTACTGTATGTCTATTGAGGTAATAGTGAAACACGGGAGTTTACTGCTGTCTTTGATACTTTCCTGAAAAAAAAGAGAACCATCTGCTTCTAATCTTACTTGCAGCTGCATCAAAAGATGACCAAGAATGGATGCAGTGATTTGTTGAGATGGAGTTGTAACGAAGCACGATATAATGGTAGATTGATGATGCATTCTAGAGAGAGAGGGAGATGTTGCTGCAGGTCATGTGACCATTTTTTTCTGTTGTACTGTCGAAATGCATCAGTTGTGTGACACAACCTATGTTCAACTCGTATAAAACGGCGTGTTCTCTGTGTGACTTAGAGCACTGTAACTTGCGATCGTTAACAGCAAACATCTCAGTCATCAGTGGACTTCCATCTCATGTGTGATGAAACACGACCATCCTGCAATCCCTGTGTATAATTATGCTTCACTTATGTCCTGTTTACGGAGTTAGTGGCACTTTGACCTGCAATTTCACATGTCAAACACCGCTGTTATGCGTTTGTCTGTTTCTTTGTAAGAGACATTCTTCGTTACTAACGATCACTCTATATAGGACTGATGCGAGCATAGTATAATCTCTGAACTGTGATCAGATGTGAACAGTGGGAGCTACACACTTCTGGAAAGCTATACTGTTCATGTATCACAAAGAATCGATATTTTAAGGAAGCAGTTTTTCATTTTACAGTTTGTCACCATAGTTCATCGTAGAGATACTTACAAAGAGAATGTATATCATTAGCTGTAAATATGTTTCTTACATTGGGATAATAACAGCGTAGCACTCCATACGACTAATAGGTCGTAAACTGTACCACTCTAACATTATAGCGTGTTCTAAATGCAGAGTCTTAGGAGTGCATGTGCTTATGTTCTCTCTTACCGATACCTTCTTGGTACTGACCCCAGACACTAGAACAATACTTGAGAATTGATAGCGCAGTTGATTTACGTAAAATGCTTCAAACTCCATCCGTCTGGAGCTCCATTATGCATAAAAACCATCCATTTCTTGTTCTTCTTAACTGTCTACTATTACATCACAACACTTTCAGATCTACTACTATACACCGATAAGGGATACAGCCTCCTCGACATGGGCGCATCTGGAGAAATCTTGTGCACTTGGATGGGTGTGGACTCAGCAAGCTCCACTCGTTTAGAAGATCTGGAATGCAGTGGTCTACTCCTGGTCAGCTGCAGATTAAATCGATGACAGTGTTGTGGGGAGCTTTGGTCAAACACAATGAGAGGAGATCTTTCAGTCTCTAACTTTGTCCTAAGAATGCGGTAATGCTCTGTGACTCCCATCTGATTAGGGAAAGATGGGCAATCGAAATCGTAAATTATGCACTATGATCGAAGGGCTAGAAATATGTAGATCGCTGTCTGGTATACTTCGGTGTATATGTTTGAAAATTAACCATGAATGGAGATACTGTGCAGTCGTCTCTCTACATTCGGAATGGTACTCGCAAAGTAGGGGAGGGGCTGTTTAGGGATGATACAGAAATTGAGGAGCTTGCTGCTGTGTCAGTGGTCGTCGTTGTAAAAAACTAGTAAAATTGCTAAAATTAATAGCACTATCAATTGTTATGCTTATTGCAGTACATAGGTGGTGTCTTTTCCATCCTATCTGTCCGCTGGTACGCTTTTGAGTATTGTATAATGACTCACTGACATCGTTTGTTTGAGGTGGAGGAAGAGTCTTGATGGAGGGGCACTCCCTCCGGGGATGACTAGTACCGAAATAATGATCGCGTATATGATTGCTATATGAGGAATCAATCGAAATGGAACACTGAGCCATCAGCTATCCAATCACTTCGGACAGCAGTTTGGAAACGCTCCACAATGCCGCAACACTCTTCCAGTTTCCTTATGTTGTGACTCTTTTATTTCAATCATTCATTGTGTATGTTGTGGGAACAGTAGCAGCATGATTTACACCATGTGATGCCCAGTTTTCTGTGAGAGCCAATGGATCAAAATGTGTTAATGTCAGTTTAGAACCTGACATAGATCTCGAAGTCGTGGTGGAGAAAACAAACTATATGGCAGCGTACAAAGCGTGTTACAGCAGAAAAAAAACAGTGTATCAGGCAACAAAATAGGGATCCTTTCTTGTAACTGATAGTCTGTGGGACATGGTCCTCTTACAGTACAGGAATGAAACTTTACACTGGTTTGTGCAAGCGACTTCGATCACTGACTACCTGCTCCGATAGATCAATACCGGTATATTTAGTAGGATCGCCACATACGCTCGATGTCGGCATGCAGACAGCATTTGTTTTCGATATATCGGAAGAGAGAGATGTGGTAAAAATCTTATTGAGTTCTCTGTCTGATGAAGTTTGCGGAGATTTTATACTTCGTAGTTTTACTCTGTTCGATGGTACAGAATAATAATGACAGAATGTTCGGCAGACAGATGTGAATGCACCATGATGGGCGCAGATCTCGAGAAAGGTAACTCGTTTCGAGGTATAAGAGTGCCATGAATGTTATTCACTGGTGGCTGTAATCATTAAAAGGTATCTCTGTAGGATCAACGCAAGTATATGGTTGAATAAAGAGACTTGATACCAAATTGCAGACAGCATTTATACTAGAAAGCGTACACTATCAGTGACTTTCGAGTGTGTCTGTAGAACCAAGACTGTTTTCTATTCCGCGTGACAGTAACATAGTCGTTGTGATCGTGGTTTTAATAGTGCAGTGCTTACGCGTAATGTATGTTGCCAGCCGTAGAATGCTTCTGTGGCCAGCTTCAAATGTTGGTGCTCAATTGTGTTCCTCGAAAAGAACGTCTTCCCTCCAGAGAGTCCCATTTGAATTACCTGTCGAGTGTAATCCGACTACTGAAAAACAGAAATTACTCACTATGCAAAGTGTCTCTTATAATCCATTTAATTAATTGGTCTATCAACTTGATATCAGTGACATGCCAACTGGCTGGTGTAGGCGATGACTAAGGCACCACGGATATGATTCTGCACTTGGCGTTGTTTTCGTTGCGCCAATATATTTTAACGATATTTCAATCGTCCGCCTATACAGGAACAGACAACCATCGTAAAAAAGTCAGATGTGTTACCGAATTTATAAAGTGATACGTAGTATAAAACTTATATTTACAACTTCTCTGTGCTGTTACCTTAAGAGACTTCTTTTGTGGCGAGGTATTTGGTTACCTTAAGAGAGAGTTAGAAAGTGAGGATTCAAATGGCTCTGAGCACTATAGGACTTAACATCTATGGTCATCAGTCCCCTAGAACTTAGAACTACTTAAACCTAACTAACTTAAGGACATACACAACACCCAATCATCACGAGGCAGAGAAAATCCCTGACCCCGCCGGGAATCGAACCCGGGAAACCGGGCGGAAAGTGAGGAGGTATCCTGTGAGAGTGGTAGACCTTAACACTCTTTCATGAGCCAAAAATGAGTTTGATATTCTAGTCCTGTGATGCATGATGTGACAGATAAGAAAAGATATTTTGCTATCTGACGAAAGAATACTTCGAAGGAATATAGCCTATTACACAGTCCTGTAGAGGATTTTCGCAAGTAACGATACTTTAGCGACATGAAAACGCGTGTATTGTTCGATTTCTCCTGTCTTCGAAAATAACTCGTATAAACGGGAGGAATCTACATTTCGTGTGAGAAATTCGAGATGTGATGTCGACAACATCATTGCCTCGGATTGAGTGAAGTTGTGGAAAGAATTGGACAGTGGAGCAGTTTGAACGTGGTTGTGGAGGATAGAAATATTTTGGAGTGTAGACCTGTGCTCTTGTGTGATTTCTGTGGCTTCTGCAGTGAAGTCATATAATGCATTCAGAAGTGAATATCTCGCGAGCTATGTTGTTGATAACTAATTACATGAAGTAGGAATCTATTGTTTCCCTGTTATTCAACTTATGTTTTATTTAATTGCTGGACCATCGACGCCAATAAGTGTTTTCAGAAATATACCACATTCTCAAAAGTATTTCTACTCTCGTTCTCATCATTTGAACATCACATAATAAAAATAAGACCTGTTGACATATGTTTAATGGCCTTTTAAATACAGTATACAATCGTATCAAGATGGTGGATCCACGCAACCAGAAATTCACTGCAGGTGATTTAGGGTATATTTTGAAATAAAAACTGTTTCGGAAGTCTTACCTGCTGTATTGGTCAGTGGAGTTATTTACGGTTTCCAAAGTGCAGCAAAAAATATACTCTTAAAGGATTTACATCTTAAAGGAAAGCAAAGTTGATGAAAATGCAGGGGGGTTTTACACTAAGAAATTACAGAATAGTCTGAAATGGACATATTTCTTGTAGTCCATGTCATAAGAAATCTGGGTGAACACCCACAATTTGGTATATATTGTAACACGATGTTCAAGCTTCAGACCTTGTGTTCTAGGAAGCACATCAGCGGAGGAGCGGCTGCATTCTCAATAAGCTACCATCTGAGCAGCATATTCCTGGCACCAACTTCCATGGACCTGGAACGAAACTGAAAAAGCATCTGGTTCATGGTGATAAGGGATTAATCTACTTGATGGAGCTTGTAAATAAGTTTGATTTACTGTATGCTGCAAATCAAGTTTTGGCAAAATGTCACACAGCAGATAGAATTTTAGCCAATAAAGCAAAACAAATACACCAGTCAAAGGACATAGGCATAAGACAATGTGTTGCGGCTTTCACAGTTGTTGAAGCAATGCATACCAAATTTAAACTGTGTGCTGCAATAAACTTGAAACAAAATATGAACACAGCCCATCTTACACTAAAGAAACAGAAGAAGAGGAAACCTATAGGATATTTAAGAAGTAGCATGCAATCTGCGGTGGCTGCAACAAAAAGAGCCTTGAAGAACCAGAAAGGAGTAAAGAGGAGAAGCCATGTTAAAATACTAGGTTCTGCTCACATGTATAATACCTGGTGGAATAATCCCATTTCTGACTCCAGTGTTAGTAGGGCTGTGAGAAAGTGGGTTGATAGAAGGAGGAGTTGCTGCCATACAACAAATAGAGTGGCCAGCACGAAAGTACAGTCCTCAAGGTCACGACAGCTGCCTGCCGCAAGCAGGGGCTGTGGGATGTGATTCGCCCGCCTCTTGGCTTTGTTGCCATTAGCAGTGCGGTAGGTCAGAGCAGCTGAAAGCTAAGTGTTACTGTGGTATATCGAGTGTTCACGTCTGATCTCAGTGTCTTACTGTCTTTAGAAAGGTGCTTTGACATGTGTTCGGTGGTGAACAACGATGCAGGAGCAACAGCCTACTTGTAGTACTCCTCTGGTCGCTGTGCGTAAAGGGCGGAAATACATTCATAAACAATCGAAAATTATCATATCGAATGTACTCAAGTTTTTTACTGATGTGGCCAACAATGAAGAAACGTGGAATAACTTAAATTTTGCGCAAATTCATAAAATTACTGCTAAAGCGTGTGGTGTCTCCAAGTCAACTGTAGGCTGTATTAGCAAATCTGTGTCATTGGCAGAATCTTCAGGCATGAATGAGTGTTTCGATTCTCCAAGAAAGGAATACGAACGTGAACAGAAATCAACCGACTTTGACAATTTTAACAAAGAGCTCGTATGTAGAAATGTCCTTGGATATTACAACAGAGGAGAGTATCCAATGGCTAAAAAAATACAGGCTGACCTCTGTGAAAAAATTAATTACTTGGGCTCAGAGACCCCCGCTCTTTGTCTACTTCGCTCCCTTGGTTTCCGATTCAAGAAGTATAATGCCAGACGGAAATTCTTAATGGAATGCAGAGACATTGCAGCAGCAAGAGCGAAGTATTTGTGTACAATGCACTCCTTGCATGCTGAAGACACCAGGCCTGTAGTGTACTTGGATGAAACTTGGGTTTCACAGAACCACACCAATAAGTATATATGGCACGACTCCAAGGAAACGGCCGTTAGAAGTGCCTGCTGTTAGAGGTGGCCGATTAATCATCACCCACATTGGTTCATTAACCACAGGCTTCATACCAGAGGCCAAACTTGTTTTTCGTTGTAGCAAAAGTTCTTGCCAATCTGATTACCATTCAGAATGAATGGCGAAGTTTTTAAAAATTGGTTTATTCGACTGTTGTCTACGCTGGAAGAAAAGTTAGTTATCGTGATGGATAACGCCATACAGACAGAAAAGCTGCCACGTTCAAACTGGTGCAAGGCAGATATTATGGAGTGGTTAAAGAGATAGAATGTTTCATTTTCAGTCTATTAAACGAAGGCTGAACTCTTGTCTAAGCAAGAAATCGTAGGTGCCAAAAAGGCTTACAAGTTAGTTCAACTGGCAAACGAAATGGGACACCAAGTGGTACGTCTACCACCGTATCACTGCCAGTCTAATCTCATTGATTGATATGGGCCCGCCGGCCGGAGTGGCCGTGCGGTTCTAGGCGCTACAGTCTGGAACCGCAAGACCGCTACGGTCGCAGGTTCGAATCCTGCCTCGGGCGTGGATGTGTGTGATGTCCTTAGATTAGTTAGGTTTAAGTAGTTCTAAGTTCTAGGCGACTGATGACCTCAGCAGTCCCATAGTGCTCAGAGCTATTTGAACCATTTGATATGGGCCCAAGTAAAGCGAGAAGTAGCGATAAGAAATACTATTTTCAAACTTGCTGATGTCGAGAAGCTAACACACGAAGCTCTTGACAATGTTACTCAGCATTACTGGGAGAGGTGCGTAAAACACGCAGAAGCATTGCAAGAAACTGATTTCTTGAACCAGGGTTAAGAGACACCATAGCGGAATGTGTGATGGTACACCCTGCTGAAACAAGCGACAGTGAATCTGAAGACACAGAGCCAGAAGATCCTTCAGTTTAGGTAAGAGCTGTCTCTGTAAAAAGCTCACTTGACTTTCATTTCAGTTATAGAGGACATACGAAATAACTTCAATTACTTTTGCGTAGCGTATATTGGCGTTTTGAGTAATGGATGCAATGACGAAGGACATGTATTACCAGCCAGTAAGATATTTTCGGGAAGTAGGGAATATTCTCGGTCATATTAAAGCGAGTCGTCCCAACAAAACTCTTGGCGACGGCCTACAACGACTCGCGGGCTGCTGCGCACGAAATATCACGGAAGTAATTTGTCTCTGTACATGATACGATACAATAATAATGTCTGAAACATTTAACAAAAATAATTTTGTATTTTTCTTAACAAATTTCTCGCGGGAAATTCCTTTGCAGTCCTACAGAACGAAAATTCATCAGCGACTACATTTTTCGCTACGCAGTCGCCACAGTTTCACACCTCTTATAATATTTTATTTTTTATCTCAAAATATTTTTATGTTTCCGAAATAAAAGACGCAACATATGCATCTGTAAACTTTGAAGATGTTCATATATCTTTAATTCCGTCCAGTTACACTAGTGATTCTGTTGCTACCACAGGTTGAAGTAAAAAATTGTTTTCCTCCAAAATTTCTTGTAACATTAGTTTTAATTTTTTCTTAGGAGCTAGTGAGAATTTTCTTTTGGAAAGTACTCCATCTTATTCTAGACTAAAAACAGAGTTGCCCAATACTTTTTTTTGGAATTTTCACAAACATTTGAAATTATCACTGTAAAAAATACTCTCAATGCTGTAAGACGGCGAGATGACCTTGAAGCCCTATTTTTGTGCCGGCTACTATTGTTAAGAACAAACAAAACGACAGGAGGGCAACTACAGGAATTTAAGAGTCATAACAGGACGCTGGAGTCCATCACTATAGGTACAGGACTATATTTAAAAGCGTACATGAAAGGACTTGGACTGTTTATTTTATAAAATAAGTCACCTAAATATACCACTGGACAGACCACATACTAGTACTGATTTAATTAAGACAGTTTATGTGGATTACATAACTGATGACAATGTGGAAATCCAAGAAATGTGGGACCGTAAAGTTAGATGTTGCTGGAGGATTTGGAATGCACTGTGCCAATGTTTCAGCAAGAATTGTGTGTTTTACGATTTTCGATGCTACCAAGACCTTGACTCATACCGATATGGTCATTTCTATCTTATGCCCCTTCTGACAAATGCATAAAAATAATGAGCTTGCATATCACTGCGTCATTTGAGGTATAGATGTGATGTCGTACACTCTGACTTTGAAAGAGCATTTGTCTGCGTTAAGTGCAAATTACTTCTTCCAACACATCAGAGGAAGGGGGAATGGAGACTTGCATTGATATGGCTGGAAACGAACAACACCATACCCAGTACCACTTAGGCGAACACTAAAGTTCATCTATTAAATAGCAAAGTTGGGGAGATTGATTACCATACATACATAAAGCCTTTCTCCTATGGTTGGACCAGGGGACAGACTCGCTGAGGTGCTGTGCAGCTTGATATACCTCTCAGTGACTGTTTAGACATTAGGCCATTTCAAGCTAAACACTGCTGACCAGGACAGAAATCTAGTCAATTGTCAAAGAGGGAAAACCCACAAACAGTCAGCACCCCATTTTGCAATGGTA
Organism: Schistocerca cancellata; assembly: GCF_023864275.1. Lineage (NCBI taxonomy): Eukaryota > Metazoa > Arthropoda > Insecta > Orthoptera > Acrididae > Schistocerca > Schistocerca cancellata. The sequence goes on from NC_064629.1 coordinate 642,786,811, forward strand.
GGACAACATGGTGTTGTTGTTGTTGTCTTCAGTCCTGAGACTGGTTTGATGCAGCTCTCCATGCTACTCTATCCTGTGCAAGCTTCTTCATCTCCCAATACCTACTGCAACCTACATCCTTCTGAATCTGCTTAGTGTATTCATCTCTTGGTCTCCCCCTACGATTTTTACCCTCCACGCTGCCTTCCAATACTAAATTGGTGATCCCTTGATGCCTCAGAACATGTCCTACCAACCGATCCCTTCTTCTGGTCAAGTTGTGCCACAAACTTCTCTTCTCCCCAATCCTATTCAATACTTCCTCATTAGTTATGTGATCTACCCATCTAATCTTCAGCATTCTTCTGTAGCACCACATTTCAAAAGCTTCTATTCTCTTCTTGTCCAAACTATTTACCGTCCATGTTTCACTTCCATACATGGCTACACTCCATACAAATACTTTCAGAAATGACTTCCTGACACTTAAATCTATACTCGATGTTAACAAATTTCTCATCTTCAGAAACGCTTTCCTTGCCATTGCCAGTCTACATTTTATATCCTCTCTACTTCGACCATCATCAGTTATTTTGCTCCCCAAATAGCAAAACTCCTTTACTACTTTAAGTGTCTCATTTCCTAATCTAATTCCCTCAGCATCACCCGACTTAATTCGACTACATTCCATTATCCTCGTTTTGCTTTTGTTGATGTTCATCTTATATCCTCCCTTCAAGACACCATCCATTCCGTTCAACTGCTCTTCCAAGTCCTTTGCTGTCTCTGACAGAATTACAATGTCATCGGCGAACCTCAAAGTTTTTATTTCTTCTCCATGGATTTTAATACCGACTCGAAATTTTTCTTTTGTTTCCTTCACTGCTTGCTCAATATACAGATTGAATAACATTGGGGAGAGGCTACAACCCTGTCTCACTCCCTTCCCAACCGCTGCTTCCCTCTCATGCCCCTCGACTCTTGTAACTGCCATCTGGTTTCTGTACAAATTGTAAATAGCCTTTCGCTCCCTGTATTTTACCCCTGCCACCTTTAGAATTTGAAAGAGAGTATTCCAGTCAACATTGTCAAAAGCTTTCTCTGAGTCTACAAATGCTAGAAACGTAGGTTTGCCTTTCCTTAATCTTTCTTCTAAGATAAGTCGTCAGGTCAGTATTGCCTCACGTGTTCCAGTATTTCTACGGAATCCAAACTGATCTTCCCCGAGGTCAGCTTCTACTAGTTTTTCCATTCGTCTGTAAAGAATTCGTGTTAGTATTTTGCAGCTGTGGCTTATTAAACTGATTGTTCGGTAATTTTCACATCTGTCAACACCTGCTTTCTTTGGGATTGGAATGATTATATTCTTCTTGAAGTCTGATGGTATTTCGCCTGTTTCATACATCTTGCTCACCAGATGGTAGAGTTTTGTCAGGACTGGCTCTCCCAAGGCCGTCAGTAGTTCTACTGGAATGTTGTCTACTCCGGGGGCCTTGTTTCGACTCAGGTCTTTCAGTGCTCTGTCAAACTCTTCACGCAGTATCGTACCTCCCATTTCATCTTCATCTACATCCTCTTCCATTTCCGTAATATTGTCCTCAAGTACATCGCCCTTGTATAGACCCTCTATATACTCCTTCCACCTTTCTGCTTTCCCTTCTTTGCTTAGAACTGGATTTCCATCTGAGCTCTTGATGTTCATACAAGTGGTTCTCTTATCTCCAAAGGTCTCTTTAATTTTCCTGTAGGCAGTATCTATCTTACCCCTAGTGAGATAAGCCTCTACATCCTTACATTTGTCCTCTAGCCATCCCTGCTTAGCCATTCTGCACTTCCTGTCGATCTCATTTTTGAGACGTTTGTATTCCTTTTTGTCTGCTTCATTTACTGCATTTTTATATTTTCTCCTTTCATCAATTAAATTCAATATTTCTTCTGTTACCCAAGGATTTCTACTAGCCCTCGTCTTTTTACCTACTTGATCCTCTGCTGCCTTCACTACTTCATCCCTCAAAGCTACCCATTCTTCTTCTACTGTACTTCTTTCCCCCATTCCTGTCAATTGTTCCCTTATGCTCTCCCTGAAACTCTCTACAACCTCTGGTTCTTTCAGTTTATCCAGGTCCCATCTCCTTAAATTCCCACCTTTTTGCAGTTTCTTCAGTTTTAATCTACAGGTCATAACCAATAGATTGTAGTCAGAGTCCACATCTGCCCCTGGAAATGTCTCACAATTTAAAACCTGGTTCCTAAATCTCTGTCTTACCATTATATAATCTATCTGATACCTTTTAGTATCTCCAGGGTTCTTCCATGTATACAACTTGGTAACACAGCAGAATTGAGAGTTTCTTGAAGTGCTAAGGTTGCAACCTTGCAATGACATCACTTGGTACAGTAACTCCAGTTTAATATAATCAATTAATCACTCATCAGGAATATTTCTCCAACAAACGTTTGACTTTGGTGACATTCGACAATAAAAGTAGCAAGATAAGAGCTCTCATTCAATATCTAGATGATTTTACAGTCCCAGGAAGCGGTTTCCTATACTCTGAAGGCACATTTATGAAGAGCAATGGAAACACTCCTGCAGAAACATCACGACTTATGAGTAGATATAGAATGGGTCTACAGCACATATTTTCTGTGTGGCCTCATTTTACATCTACAATCAATCGAATTCCAAATCATTTTAAGCACACCATATTTATTCCTATAACAATACAATAAAAACAGAATTTCATAAACAAAAATAAGTAATAACACAAACAAAACTGTATTTTAACCAAATACAAAAATAAATAAAAAATCAGAAAAACCATAAAATTAAACTGAATATGAAAATAATTGGAAACCAGTTAATTAAAATTTTGTAACAGAAGCAAAAACCCCCACATGAAAGAATTAAATTTTTTCAGAATAAAATGTAAGATGTTTTCATTTTTTATTTGTTATAAAAATTTTTATTATTTACTTATTTAACATTTTTTTATTTCTTCTAATAAATTTTTTTCCTTAATAAATGGGAGCTGTTTTATATCAGATTTGTATAAACTGAACGATTGTTAAGTCAATTGATAATTTTATAACATATACATATACAAAAAATGGTTATAAACAATGGGTAGACCTTCTTTAAAAGAATATCACAAAAATGCATAATGAAAATCAAATTCTTTGTGATTGTGGAAAAAATCTTTCTAAATATTATTACAAAGAATATTTTAAACAAATTACTAGTAAAGAACTTAACAATTTTGTTATCACTGGAAAACATGAAGTATAATGAGTACTCTTCAGCTGACAAAGTTAAAAATGTATAAATTGTTAAGAAATTGACGGTTAAAATTTTTTAATAATAATCCAACAACTAAAGACGACTATTCCAATAACTGGGAAAATTTTATTCTAGAATATATTAAAAATTAAAAAAATAATTCTTTATAAATGCGTCTTTTTATCATTCGAAGACTTAGGAAATTATAACATAAAATGTATTTTAAAAGGTATATCAAAAGCGTTATCTGATAAATCTATGAAAAGTTATTTGTCACATGCACGTTTTCCAATCAAAGTTATGATATAAAATTTTTTCAGATTATATTGATGTTATTAGTTTCAGTGAAGATTATGATAGTAAAGAATATAGCTTCAGAATCAAAGCTTGTACAAGTGATTAATTTTTAATGGAATACATAAATATATTAGGTGATGATTTATAGAAATTAAAGACTAGAAAATAAAAAAAAACTATTTAATTATATAATGTCCAAGTGGTAATGTATCTATTTTATTTCCTAAAATATATCTCTGTCCACATGGTAATGTACCTATTTTATCTTCTGAAACATATATTTTTTTATCAAGAGCTCTTAATGATTTTTTTGTTAATTTCTATAGAATGAGAACCGTATTAAATATTTTGTATATAATTCATATTTCTATAGTGCTCTTTATTGTTAAATAAACAATATTTATAACCTTGTAAAAATATTTTTTTACCAACAACATATTAATTTACTTCTTTTGATTTGTTATCTTTTCTATCACAACCTTTATAAGCTTACATTTTCGCTCTTAAACCACAAATTTCTTCCAGTATTTCTCCATTACAATCATCTTTCATTTCTCGTAATACCTTATCATTTCTGGAGGTATATTATAAATATTATTTTCTCTATAATCACTTGTATGAGAATAGCCCAATCATTGATTTCATATCTTGAAGTAAATCTTGCTTTTATATTAGATTATTTTATATTATTTTTTCCAAGTATTGGTTTCATAGCATTATAGTGAAATTCATTTATTACATGCTTCAATAAATCAAGTATAGCCATTACAATAGAAACAGGTTAATTAAACGGTATGTTAGTTTTATTCATATGGAGAGTGACTTAACTTTTATTAGATACTGTTGTATTTTTAACATTTGGTTTAAGTATTGATGTATTAAATTTTTCATCATCTGAGAGTAATTTTATGTCTACCATGTTTCTTATATTTCCTTTCATATTGCCAAATACATCATTATCCATTAATTTATGGACATATTTTTCAAAATCATTTTTCGCATTATATCTAATTTCGGTATTTAAATATATATACTTTTTCAACTAAACAGATTTTTTAATTTTAAAACTTTATGAATTTGTTTTATTTTCATTCCCTGACACAGATACCATTTAATATTTCTATGATTAACAACATATTTGCATTTATTGTCTAAAGTGGTTAATAATTCTTTCATTAGTTCCTGATAATACTTTATTTTCTGGAGATAATGGTAAATCTTTATGTAAATCAAATAAATTATAAGGAAGCTCTCAATATAATTATAAAATATATCAACTTTTAGAATTTTCAACATTTCGCTTATTTTTTTAGAATCCAGGTTTTTTGTTTCATTCAAGTGAAAGCCATCAGAGGGTAAATATTGACTTGTAGCGTACCCATGTAAATTATTTTCATCTAAATAATGATAAATAATTCGGTATCATATTTTTATCACAATTTTTCAAATATTTATTATTTGCTTGGACATAACTTTTAACCATTGGGATATGCCTCCTATTATTCGTTTTTTCAGCGACTGAGATCCTATCACATACTTTTGATAATTGAATCAGTGGTTTAGCTATTTTTAACACAGCATCAAAAGAGGAACCAAATACCATAAAATACTAAACTGGATCTAAATCAGAAGTTCTTATACAAATTTTTATAAATTTTCAGAAACATAGGCTAATGAAAAAGATCTGTTTTGAAATATAAATCATTATTTCTCCTAAATTTATTATATAAAATATTCCACCTACTCAGACTAGAAACAGCCATCAAATTATTCAACACAAAAATCTTGCCAATCCTGGCCTATGGGATGGAGGTTATATGGGACCACCTGAAAGAAAAAATCTAGAAACAATAGAAAAGGTAAAATCGATTTATCTAAAAAGAGCACTCGGTCTCTCAAAGACTCCAAGATCTAGACTAGTGTACCTGCTAGCGACAGAGACATTCCTAATTGAAGACATCAGACTTGGATATGTGATGCCTCACACCAGGGCTTCCAAGAAAGCAACTGAAGATCATGGAGGACAAACGAGAAAAAATATGACCAGAGTTCTATGGCACCAAAGCAATGACGAACCGCTCATGGACAGCACCAGGCTTTCATCATCTAATCTGCAGAAACAAAACTTATCATGACCCAACAACATGTGTATGTGAGATGTGTAATGAAGCCTGTGAACGATATCACATAGAACTGTGCAGCAAAAGAGTGAAATCAATAAATGAATGTGAAAAAATGTAAAATGAAACTGTAAAATGTTATACAAGGAACTGTATATGGTTATTTGGCTACAATTTTATTAAATAAAAATTATATAAAATATTTCCCAAATTAGTTAAGCTTGTTATAATCTTCTTCACTATATGATATTCATTTAGTTTATTACAATACTTTTTTGTGGGAGTTTTGTTCCTTCACGTTTTTCTCAATTATCCATATAATCATAAGGATAAACTCCTTTCTTAGTCACTAAAAATTTGCGCTCTTATGGAAAAAAATTTCTAATATTTTTCATTGGATTCTTTGAAGAACACACACACACACACACACACATATATATATATAACTTCTTCTACATTAAAACCTCTTAATTTGCATGTGATGAGATTAGAATAAATAATGTTTCGAAGTTCGAAAGTTTCTGTTGACAAATTACCTGTATAACCTTTTTCAAAAATTCCTTTTCATTTTCTTGTTGTTAATATATCGTCAATTTTGATTTTATATAAATTAATTGTATAAGCAGTTTGCTGTAATTCTTTTTATTTTCTTTGCTTACAACTCTTGGCTTCATTTTTCTTGTTGAATGTTTTCTATTATTACATTCATCAATTAATTTAGAAACTAAATCAGTCCATTTATAATTTCCTTGTAAGTTAAATTTTTCCAACATTATTTACATGCAGCAAAAGTTGAATATTAATTATTTTTATATTTTTCTTCAGTTCTTGAAAACCTTTATTTTAAAGTTATTTACTGTTATCTGCTTGTAAATTTCTTGGTTATCTTTGCTTTAAACTTTTTCCAAAAGTTCCTGAAATATTTTAGTACTTTCATCTTTGACTGGAAGAGCCTAACTATGTTTTGAAAGAACATCAATTATACTTAGTTAATATTTACATCATTTATTTTTTTGAAATTCATTTAAATTTACTGATATTCCTTTCTACTAAGTCTGCTTGCCATAAATCATTTATATAGAAGGAAATAACATTTTATCTTTTAAAATCTTTGTAATTTGTTTATGTAATTCACTAATAATTTCTTCTTGAATATTGTGCTGTAAGCCATTACATGCAAATTTTTATCAAATTTAGAATTTTTACTTTTACAAATTGAACACATTATTTCAAGCCTATCTCTGACATTTGTTGTTGTTCTTCTATATCGATAACATGCTACAGTAATTTTTTACATTTTAGATGCCAAATATGTTTGTCTGAAATGCGATTTAAGTTATTCATTTATGCAACACTAAATTTCACCAAATAAAATTATTTTGTCGTCTACAGGACAGTTTTAACATTATCTTCTAATTTTACAGTAAGAAAGTTTGATTTATATAATATTTTCATTCACTGGTATTTCCGTAGTTCTTTTTTAAAGATTATGAAACACAACTAATGAAGTGTTAAAATCATTAAATGATAAAACTTTTTCATATGTTCACCAATAGCAATAACTGTTTGAGGGTAAATTCATATCTGAAATGATTTGTTCTTTGTTTCTTTCCAGTTATAAATTAAAATTCAATTATTAGCTTATTATGGACTTTATATTTTAATTGTATACATCCAAAGTATAATTAAGTGTTGAACTGATATTATTTATCTTTCTATAACAATCTTCTCTAGTACTATCATAAATTGCATTCCTTACATTAAAATCTTTTAATCCTTTTTTTAAATATTGTAACTACATCAAACCACTAACTGGAGCACTCTATTCTAGTAATCTGTCATTTTTTAAAACGACATAACTCTTACTCTAATGAAAAGTTTTACTTAATTCATACTTTAATTAAATTTTGTATTTTTGGATCTATTTAATTTTTTATTTTTTCTATTCATTTTATTAGTTTTTGTATTACATTTTGGTTCTATTTTCAATTCATGTTTATTAGTTGTTGTATAATTTACGTTCTATTTTTCCTAAATAATGTTTGATAATTTATTTATTAATTTTGTTTCTAATTCTCTAAAATTAAATTTTTATAATGTTTATTCTAAGTTTTTCCTTTTTGTTCATATATTAATTTTATTTTATTTCCAAAAGTGTCCATTTACTAAATTTAAAATCTCTTTATATTTAAGGTTATATGGTAATGATTTTAAGTGAAATAAAAATAAGTGATGAGTTCATCAGAATATTTTATTCTTGCAAAATTAAAAACAGAACATTTTTCTCAGATAATGTTTGTATTATTTGTTATATAATATTAAATTTAATGATTACCAACATTAACACAAATATCTTTGTTAACTATACCTCATTAAAAGTTTTGGATTCTTAAGTAATTCACCAATCATAAAAATGCAAAGATTTTTATATCAAAATTTGTAAAAGGTTCACTATTTATTATTATTTTTGATTTTCTTTTACTCCAGTTCCTTTTCTTTTCAATTGCTGAATTACTTCTTTTTTGTTCTTCAAGTTCTTTATCCTTCTGTTTCTGATTTGTTATTGAGATTTTGTACTGCACCAGCTACTGTACTGACAGTAGCTAAATATGGCAGTGCAGCCAATAATAATGGTAAAAATCAACCTTCATGTTTTGTTAATCCAAAAGCACTTGTTTCTTTTTTATAAGATGTTAAGTAATTTTTTCAGAATTGTAATATGTAATGTTAAACATAAATTCCACCAGCTTTTTATTTACTTTTTGTTTTTGCATCAGTTAAGCAACTACTGTAATATTTAATTGTTAATGATTGTTTAATTCCAATTCCTTTAAGTTATTTTTAACACATGTAAGCAAAGGAAAATCAATACTATAATTCTAAAATCAATTTCGAAACTTATCGAAATATTTAAGAGTATTCATAAGTATCCAATATTAATAGAGAGTGATTTTTGCAATTACTTATACTAAGAAATTCTAAAAGACAGATACAAACTTGCCAACGAAGAAACAAATACAATAGAACTAAAATTAGAAGATATATCACTTACTCCAAATATTAAAAACATGAACTGCGTGTTTTTTATTATATTAAACAAATAAATGGACTCTACAAAGAACCAGTTATATATAGAGGTCCAATTCAGTTAAAATATTTGAGGAACCCATAAGAAAAGACGTTGGAAAAATTTGTGAAATTTATTGCAAGATTGAAGAAATGAAACCACTAACAATTGAAGAAGAATCTAGACATAATAAATGTAAAATATGTTCCTTATGTGAAAAACATTAGTCGAAAAAGTAAAAACGTTTCTCATAATTATCCTTTAACAGGAAAATATATACATCCATTACTTCACAGTTCTAATTTAGAACTAAACAGTCCTAGTTTTTTATCGATGTATGTACATAATTTAGCAGGATATGATTTTCATTTGACTGTAAAAGAACTAGTTTACAATGAAAAAGAAATCGATATAATACAAAATAATGAAAATATATATATTAGTTTGTGTAAATTAACCAAAAATTTAAAAATGAGGTTTTTCGATACTTTTAGGTTTTTGCCTAAAACCATATATATATATATATATTCTCGTAATAATCTGGTAGCTAAAACTAATATTATAATATATTTTTTATAAATTTTAGTCTTTATTAATGAACAAAATTGAAAGCTATAAATTTTATTCTTTTCCAGGTAATTAATAAAGTGTAAATAATTTTAATATTCCTAATAAAGGTGTAGAAATTAATATAACTATTGATGATAGCTGGGTTCATCGTAATCATGTTTGCTTTTATATGAATTTTAAAATCGTTCAAACTGATGGTTCAAATTATCCTACATATGATGGAAAACCTAATAAAAAATTAATTTATAATGATGTTCCAAAATTACTCAGTTTTTGTAACTATAAAAAAATGAAATAATATTTTATCATGACTAGAATACCCTTTTATTTCTTCATTGCTTTTATTAAATTTAACTTCGTCTGTCTCTCATAAAATTTATATGAAAGGATATATATTTAATAATGGTAAACTAAAAAGGAAAGAAAATGAATTACTTTACCCAATAGGAATATTTGATGGGTTCTTTAATGATCATAAAAGAGTACTGTGCGAAGGAGATTTAAACGTTATTTTCAGTTCGAGTTCCAGGGATGGAGATGTTATTCTTAGGTGGTTTGATAAAAATAGTGGTCTATTCGGAAAAAAAAATACATTACTGAAAGAAAAAATAGAAATTAGAGTGCCTATTGTTAAATATGATCCCAATTATGAGCTAGAATTAGAACAACATTTAAAAGTCCTAAAATGCTAATATCTTTCTTTGTATTACAAACTATACTAATCGCTGCATCCAGCAACAAAAATATTTTCGAAATAGATATAAGAAATGATTATAATTCAGTATGGTTTCGTATGCCCTATTTCATTTTTGCTGGTTTTCAGATAAAAAGAAAATGTAATCAACTAGTTGAGTCTTCATTATTTGATAATGTTAAATTACAAAATAATTATTTAGAAATGGAGGAATTTTTCTACTAGGAGTGTTGATCCATCAAACAATTTTTTAAGATCTTGCTAGTCATTTAGTAATTTTAAACATTCTTAACAACTAAAAGGAGATGTTAATATACATCTGTATCATTTTGTGACGAATTATCTTATTTAACTTATATGTATGATTCAAAGAAAAAAATTATGGCAACAAAAAAGCAATTCTGAAATGATGTGCAAGTCTTTATAATAAAGTTTCTAATGATGCCATAGCTTATATAATTTTTTTGTAAACAGAGGTTACCTTATGATATTCAGAATAGAATATGAATATTTAAAAATTAACTAGAAAAATAAGAAAAGAAAAATATGTTTATATTTTTAAAATTTAAAAAATATATCAGGAAAATGAAATATAAAACAAAAATGAAAAAATTGAAATACAGAAATTAAAAAATAAAAAGTAATAGTAAAAACTTATTAGAAAAATAAAAATAAAAATATTTTAAAATTTACTCTCGAAAAATTTTAAGTTTTTTAATTTGAGAGGTTTTCAATGCAGTTGAAAACTTTTACTTAACTAATTTTCAGTTATTTTCATATTCAGTAACTGAGTTTATATTGGTTGAAAATATATTTCTATTCGTGTTTTTATTTATTTTATATCAAACTCAGTTTTTTATTTTATTTTAATGAAAGTAAATATGGTGTGCCCAAAATTGATCTGGAAATCAGTTGATTTTGGATAAAAAGTTGGACCACACATGAAATATGTGCTGGTTGGTCCGTTTTATATTTACTTTTAAGCATACTGTGATCATCTTTCTGTTTCAAAAAATGCCATGTTATCTTAATGGCGAAGATGTTGGCTCCACAAGAAACACGAAATCACTTCTATGCTGAAAACTGAAATGCCTACATCAAATTTGGACCTTAATGCTCAACAAAATGTGGTGTGTTTTATAGATAGATATATACATAATCACTTTAATTTGTGTATCCTTCTCAAAATGTTTGTGGCATTCTTTGAGGATAATAAATGCGTCATTATGGACCCCAAACAGGAACTTATTCTCGTTTGAAGTACTACAGATAAGAACGTGTACATTCAAGAAGTGCAAGCAGCAGAAAATAAAATTGTTTCGTGCAAGTTGGTGTGGAAAGAACCACACATATCTGTATCAGATGGAGGCCACTTTAAATTTTATATATGTTTCATTCTGGAGTTCAGCTGCCATTAAGTTTCTGTTCATGGGAATTGTACAAGTGTCTAGTTCTACCGAAAACATCTAGAAAATGTTGGGCAATAAAGATGGGTATTCAGCTAGAGATGCCTCAATTCGTTATTCAGGAGCTGCAGACAGACACAAGAGGGCTTGTGAATAAGTATTCCATCGAATTGGACTCCTGTTAACTAACCAATGCAAAAATGATCCTGTATTGTGTATATTACCGATATCATAATCTACAACTTGACTGGAACAATGACAATATCGCTCTAATGTAAAAAACGTGAACTCAAGACTTCACTCTTTTTACTGTGAGGGTGATGAATTTGGATGCATGCTCACCCCATGGAAGTTAAAGGAATCAGAACCAGTTGCCATGATGGATCACACAAAGCAAATCAAGTGAATCAAATCATGACCAATAGAGATGCATCTTGAATTAGAATCGTCAGACAATTTCCTTCCAAGCACCTCTACATATGCCTTATTGCTGCACAGTAACGTTTTTAATTACTCGCCTCACACAGGAATCATGAAGCGATTAGTATAAATGTGGTGGTGCTGCCTCCATGATTTCAGCTCAAAGTGTGAATATCATCATGGATGTACAAGGCTATTACAATGAGTGTGGGTAATTTGTGCTTAAAGTTGTTGCATTTATTGATGCTGGATGGGAATTGATGAGGTTTTCCTCAATCATCACTTCACCCAAATTGTTTAGTACAATACAGAGTCCAAAAATCCGAAGAACAGCTGCATGGGTAACTTGCTTTCACCACAGAAGACAACGGGAGCACGATGGAATCCAGTATGAAGATATGGCGACGTTTTTCCAACTATACGATCATGAAGACAGCATAGTTTACGTCAATGCTCTTGAAATGTGATATGTTTTCATTACATTTTCTAAAGTGCTTAAATAAGAAACGTTGAATAGTTTGGCTGCCACTCAGTTCGAAGACTCAGACAATAGTATGGTCGAGACACAAGGGTTTATATGTGTGCATCAGACATGGGACATATACTTATAAGTTGGGTTATTAATAAATGATACTGTCTTTTAGAAGTGTGTACTTTTTTATTTATTTACACTTACATCGGCAAGGACCCATGGTATCCCACAATTCAGTGCAAAGTGGTACCGCACTGTTTATTACCATCTAATGGAACAGTTATGCAGTGCAGCTCACAAAGCATGCTACTTGAAGTACCATATATAACCGTCTTCCTCCACAACTTGAGCGGGTATGATGTTTACTCTCTTGTTGAGTACTTTAGTGATACCGGTTTGAAGAATTATAAGGTCAGTGTCATTCATGATACCGTTGAAAAGCATACTACATTTTCCAAGAGAATGATGCCAAGAATAACACTCCACTTCCACACATTTCATGCATGTATTTCTTCAGAAACTTGTTGAGACAATGTGTCTGGAGGATATGCATGTCACTACAGTTGCATATCTCAATGATAAGTTTCAGTTTGTGGAAAAAAGAGTATCTGTTCTTACGAATCCCTGGATTCATAGGAGAGACTTCATGAAACCATGTTGCCTGACATTATCACATTCTCCATCAAACTGATAGGCACTGGCATACGAGTTGTGTAATATGAGCATCTAGTGAATGTTTGGTGGGACTTCAGGAACCATGATATAGAAGAATATGCAAGATCATACATGAACATCAATGTACATCACTGAGAAGTTCTAGACTGTATGCCTGGGAAGATAGTTTCTGGATCCTGCCTTCTATTACACCATGCCATGATTTTCGTGGATTGTAATGTTAAGGAGGATGCATATAGAAATTCGAGATTCGTGGGGGGCTTTGCCAGTGTGTGTACAGGTACACCAAGGCAAATAACCCATGAATGAGTGAGGAAGACTACAAAATATCTGATGATTTAAGTTATATCCTTTACATGAATGTAAAAATCTTTGGGCAAGCCATGCAGCAACTTCTGCTGATTGGAGGGTTCTGATGGATCTCTGAAGGGGAAATTGCCATATTGAAGGAAAAGATCCAATGTGTGTGTGAGGATTCTGGTGAGGAACATGTCCTTGAGGCTGACCAGGAACATCCCACTCATTTGCATGACATATACAATAACTTACAACTGTGTTCAGAGCATCTAGTCCCACACAAAGACCCCCTCCCCGAGCTGACAATAACGTTGGGGAACAAGCAGAGAGACATTCTGCAGAACGTAAATCTCCAGCAAGGTCTCAGGTTGGAGATGGAACTTGTTAGAATATCTCATGGCATCTCCTGGTTGAAGAAGTACACCAATTTAATGAAAGGAGGGGATCCGTACATGATTTAAAGAAAAATTAATAAATCAATGAAAAATTCAATTTTTCGGTAAAGAATGGAAAATGTTACGAAATATTGTGAAATTCAATTAGTTTACCGTTTAGATGGGCTTGTTAGGTACAACTCTCAAACATTCGATTCATCCGGATATGTTGCCGATAATCTTTTTGGAATAACACTTTAAAACAAGATGGTTATTGGCCTGATTAAAGATGCAGCGAATGGATTGCAGATTGTGGAGTTTGTGGGGCTCAGGTCAAAGACGTACACATACCGCATAAATACAGGTGCCACTGAAACGCAGGCTAAGGGTGTGCATCGTGTGGCCTCAATAGGCTCTCATGATAGAAGATTACAAGAGGTCTTGCTTGAGGGTGTTAGCTCCACTCGGCAAAGTAGTGCATCAAGCAGTCCTTCTGTCATGAGTGCATGAGATATATACTGTACTGTAGCTCACAGTTGGACTGTCACATCATCATGACAAACCATTCTTCTGTGGAGACTGGATTGGGGCCCTACCATACTCGCACTATTCATTCCGGAGCAAGTGAGTGTGTGGATGTTTATTCGCAGTGGATATGTGGTTGAGTGTTTGTGGAATAGATGAATGAGTGTCATAGGAGTGTGTATGAGTTTTGTGAATAACTGCACACATGACTGCACATTCTTGTTGCATGTGTGTGTGTGTCGTTTGTTTCTCAGATGCTGCTGCTAGTTCCGATTTCCCACATGTTGCATACAGATTGCTCAGAAAATAGCGATTAATGTGTAAATATTGCATTAAAAAGTGTATGATATGTAAAAAAGAAATGATTTGTTGTAAAAACAAAAATGAATTGTATAGAAAACCCAACTAGAAGTTAATGAGTAACTGCAGAATCTACATCAAGCGCCAGAGAAACTGGTATAGGCATGCATATTCAAACACAGAGATATGCAAACAGGCAGAATACAGCACTGAGGTCGGCAACGCCTATATAAGACAGCAAGTGTCTGGCACCGTTGTAAGAACAGTTGCTGCTGCTACAATGGCAGGTTATCGAGATTTAAGTGAGTTTTAACGTGGTGCTACAGTTGACGCACGAGAGATAAGACGCAGCATCTCTAAGGTAGTGATGAAGTGGAGACTTTCCCATACGATCTTCTCACGAGTGTACCGTGAATATCAGGAATCCAGTAAAACATCAAATCGTTCAACATGACAGAAGTGCAACCCTTTCGCAAATTGCTGCAGATTTCAATGCTGGGCCATCAACAAGTGTCAGAGTGCGAACCATTCAACAAAACAATATCTATAAGGGCCCACTTGTGTACCATTGATGACTGCACAACACAAGGTTTTACGGCTCGCCTGGGCCCGTCAACGCCGACATTGGACTGTTGATGACTGGAAACATGTTGCGTGGTCAGATGAGGCTCATTTCAAATTGTATTGTGCGAATGGATGTGTATGGGTATGGAAACAACCTCATGAATCCGTGGACCCTGCATGTCGGCAATGAACTGTTCAAGCTGGTGGAGGCTCTGTAATGGTGTAGGACGTGTGTAGTTGGAGTGATATGGGACCCATGGCATGTCTAGATACAACTCTGACAGGTGACAAATACGTAACCATCCTCTCTGATCACCTGCATCCATTCATGTCCATTGTGCATTCCAAAGGACTTTGACAATTTCAGTAGGACAGTGGAACACAATACTTGTCCGGAATTGCTACAGAGTGGCTCTAGGAACACTCCTCTGAATATAAACACTTTCGCTGGCCACCAAACTCCCTGGACACGAACTTTATTGAGCATATCTGGGATGCATTGCAACGTGTTCTTCAGAAGAGATCTCCACCCCATTGTACTTTTACGGATTTATGGACAGCCTTGCAGGATTCACCATGTCAGTTCCCTCCAGCACTACTTCAGACATTATTGAGTCCATGTCATGTTGTGTTGCAGCATTTCTACGTGCTCGTGGGGGCATTACAACATATTAGGCAGCTGTATCAGCTTCTTTGGCTCTACAGTGTAGTAGATAGGTTCTTCTACTCCTCCTTCTATACTTGTTTTAGTGTAAGCATTATCTCTGTATGTAACAAATATATGTCTGGGTGATAGTATTAGTTTTCAAAAACGTATATGAGTGGTCTTTAACGTAAAAAAAGTAACTTATTGTAAAAAATAGCTTCGAAAAAAATTGTTAATAAACTATAACGATTATAAATAAATTTGAAAAAATATCGTTAGTAAATAAAACAAAATAGTTAGCAAAATTCTTAATAATTGTATTACAAGAATAGTTGTTAATAAACTGCAAGTTAATTTGTAAAATCATTTTTATTATTTCCTGACCCTTTTCCACAACTGAACTACAGAGAGATTAAATTATTATTGTTGTTAATAACAAACCTGATAGTTCTCTCCCTATAATGCATAGCTAAAGAATGAAGGAAAGTGTTGGTGGGGAGCTTCAGTTCCATCGGTCCAAAGGTGATCTCCATTTACCCACTAATTTTATCACACTGCAGGTGTGGGTGAGATATCACGCTGTATCCTGACCTTCAATGTACCACATACATGGACGTGGGCAGGGTTCCCAGAAGCCTTATCTAAACCAATAGTAACCAGTTCTTGGCGTGAACTGACAATACCCAAAGTGTGTAGACAGGCCTGGGGGGGGGGGGGGGGGGAGGAGGGGGGGCAGGTGACCTTGAATATAAGTTGTGCATTTGCCTCAGCTTGGAATGTAATTTGCATACTGTTGTTCAGGTGTTGTATGGAGGTGGGCTACATAAAAGCTTTAGTGGTCACCTTTACTTATCTGTATTAACCATTGACTGGACTGTGATGCTATATCTTGAGGCAGCAGACACCTTTCTAGGAGATGCCAAGTCCATGCCATCTGAAAAATCTCAAACACCAGTCACTACAAAATAAATTCATATGCTGCTTCTTTATTGCACATATATTTCACCTCTATTGTATACATTCCATGTTACAATATACGATTTTAACAAAGTTCACAATACATATTAGCATTGTCATTTTGCTCTGTACACTCTCTCTGGGTTCCCTTAAACAAGTGACATCATGGCCATTGTCTTGCACAACAATGTTCAGTGGTCTGCAGCGAATCTCCAAGGTGGGACAGTGCTTTCACAGAATGACTGTGCTGATGAGCAAGTGTCTCCATGCGCACCAATCCAGGTGCCCATTCGCCTTCCTTAGAGATATGCTGCATACACTTTCAGTCACGTGACATGTGCAAAAGAAACATAGTTTCGCACAAAATATGTGGCACAAAACGAACCTTTACTCACGAAAAAGGTCATGACTATCCTTCATCAGATAGAAAGGGAGAGGGAATAACACATGTGTTACTTTACCAGGTGCTTGGTTAGGAAGAAGGATAGGGGGTGATCCTGAATAAACCACACACAAGTGCATGGAAAGGACAGGGATTCCCCTGGGTGAACTTGACTATAAGTCACACATTTGCGTAACTTGACACCGGAAGTGGCATCATCAACATCAAGCTCATTTGTATCCAGAACCTGCCCTGCTGTGAGTGGTGGCTGATTGTAGGTGGCAAGACAGGCCACACCTCCTCACTTTCCTGTAGTAGTAGTAGTAATAGTAGCAGCAATAATTATTTATACAATAAACCTTTATGCACTTTTTCCAGTGAGTGCGAAAGACTTTAGCCTGTGTTATTACTTCTAAAGTGCCAAAACTAGAGAGCAAGTCGAAATGCGAAGGCTTAAACATAACCTAAGGCAGCCGGAGGCGCAAACCATATGGCTAGCAGGCCACACACATGCCAGGCTGCGTGCTAACGCTCAGTTCCCATGGTAATCTGACGCCACTACTAGGAACGCTAGGCCTCGTAGGAACGTAAGAGGGGGTACAGGCTGTCGTAGCCACGTTGCGGTGTGCTTCGGCGAGCAGCTGTGTTGCCGCCTCTCTAGGTTTATCTTACATTGGTTGTCTCGTGTGCAGTAGTTGTCCCGTGTGCAGTGGAGCCAAACCTGGTACAGGTATTGATATAACGCTTTCGAGTGAAGACATCATTATTTCCATGCAGGACCTATCGTTTTCAAGGAGATGTGAAACTGAACGACGGGAAATTTTGAAGAAAGGAGTCTACCAACGGGGCTACAGCTTATTCAGAAAGATGCATCCAAACCATATACATTACGAAGTTCATGGTATGAGCAGCACAAGCAGTTATGTGCTTACTCTACAAAAGGAAAATTATTGTGCTGGACATGTTTGCTTTTAAGACAAACAAAAACTATATAGTCCACGTCCAACCTGTTGCAGTGGGCCGCTTGCAGTCCAAAGCAAGTATCAATGCAGCCTAAGAAGTGATCCTGCATCACACAAGTAGTAAGAAAAAAGAATTCATTCCTGTAGTGCTAAGATACATTGCTATTCTCAGTTTGAAATTCCCGCCACACGATGCTATTCTCTCCTCTCTCATTCCGCGTCTCCCTTTCTTTCCTTAGCGGTTATTTTTGGTGTTACGTATATTATGTGTGGCTCAAAAATACTCGTCATCTTCCAATGCGGCCTAGGTAAGCTAACGGCTGGACACCACTGGTCTAGAGGTTTAGGACAGCATGCTGCTTCTAAATATCGTCTAAGTAGTTTTATTTCATATAAAGAACCATGCAAACAAGTGTTTAGTATTTCAGTTAATGAACACTACAAACTGATGAAAATCAGACATAACAATAAGGTGAAAGCTAACAGAAACATCATGAAAGTTGTAATTGACATCATAAGTCTTTTACGTAAGCTGGAGTTAACTTTCAGAGGTCATGATGAGACAGAAGATTCCCTGAATCCCGGAAATTTCAGAGCCATTTTTAAACTTGTGCTAAACAGAAACCAAAATTTGAAAGCAAACTGAAAGGAAACGGTCTATTCCAGAAATTTTCAAAAACTATACAGAACGAACTGATTGAATTTATAAATAAGGAGATTGTGAATATATACAATCAAGTTTGGTATAACCTCATTTTATGACTGCATTGTGGACGAAGCAACAGGCTTTTCAGAGAGGTCACAATGCTCTAGTGTTGTTAGACCTCTTGATCATTGACTATTGCACTCGCCACATTAGCACTCCCTCCCCCCAACCATTTTGGAGAGATATGCTCGAACAAACGAGACACTGTCACTCTGGAAACCTGGAACGCCCTGGACCTTAAGGCATAAGAGTTTGACATAACTGCCAGAATATGTCTGAGGGCCTGGAGGGGGAGGGATATCCGGCACAAGAGGCTGAGGAGGGTTGGTGGGAGGATCCACACGGCAGGGAGCTATGGTAACTCAGTAAATGCCGGTTTCAGCTAGTCAACAGAGACTGTGACAGTCTTTCTATTTTTATCATGTATGAAAACCTTGGTGTTATGAGAAACCACAGTGAATGGTCCTAAATAAATAGGTGTCAACGGCGGCCTGACTGCGTCATCCCCAATCCATATATGAGGGGAAGTGGAGAAGTCTTTGGGGAAAAGGAATGGTTGAGAACCATGCCACAATGGAGGAGGAGGGTGTAGTAAGCGCATTGCAACCTACAGCTGATGCAGAAATTGGCCATACTTGCTGTTCCCCAGTCACTCAAAGGGGATAAAGCAAAAGATTCACGGGCCACCTTCAATGCTTCACTGTAGATTTATTGTACTGAAGAACACCTGATATCTTCCTTTAACACGCTACAGAGTCCGAAAAAAATCATAGGCGTGGCAGCTGTCCATGCCCCACTGTGGCATGCCAAGGCGCCCTTCAGAGTATGGTGCATACGTTCATCCCATTGCTACAGGAATGGTTGCTTGTAGTTTGCACGTGTTTGCAACCTGTCATATGTAGCAGTTCATTAAATAATTGGCAATCAAATTCACGGCCTCTGTCAGATGTAGTTGCTGTAGGAAGGCTGAACCGAGAAAACCATGTGGAGATGATAGCTCAGGTAATGGTGCAAGCAGCCACCTCGTAAACCTGTCAATTAAGGTGACATAATAACAGCCCCCCCCCCACGCAAGCATGGAATGGGTCCTACAATGTCAACATGAATGTGGGCAAAACGACCTGTAGGAGTGGGGAATGCATCCACAGGAGTGGTCGTGTGGCGACCAGTTTTGTTTTTCTGACATGGTTGCAGTTACGTGTCCAGCGCCGGCAATGTTTCCACATTCCCTGGCACATCACTTTGAAGGCCACAAACTTAGCAGTATTGTTGATGCCAGGATGTGACACGGCGTGAAAAACATCAAAGATGGTGCGCCGCCAAATTATGGAATACACAGGTGCAAAACATTCTGAGAAGTGTCACACTATAGACGGAATTGGAAACCCTGTACTGGCACACGCTCAAGTTACAGACTAGTTGATGCAGGCTCGAATTGGCATTATTGTAAAAATTCATCGACATCTTGGTCTCTTGCGATAGCTGTCCAATCGATACATACCAAAGATGCACAGTAGCGTGATAAGCAGTCAGCAAGAGTTTTGTTGGACCCAGCGATTGGTTGACATCAGTAGAGTACTGGGCAATAAATACCATGTAACAGATTTGACATTGGAAGTTCAGTTCAGAAATCCTCTGAAAAAGTGACGTTAGGTTTTGTGATCTGCGTAAATTCTGAATACCAAACCTTCCAGGTAGTGTCGAAAATGTTTGATAAGAGAGATATATAGCAAGGAGCTCTCTGTCAAATACACTCCAGTTTTTTTTTCCTGTATACATAAACATTTTGAAACGAAAGTCCTGGCTGCCACACTCCTGATAATAATTGCTGGAGTACCGCCCCACAGCAGACTGGCTGGCAACAACAAAAGAGACGGCTGTGAAATGGAAATGGGGTGGCCCAATAAGACAGCCTTTGCTAACGACAATTTCACGGACTTGAATGCCTCCTTGGCCGGACCCATCCAGGGGATTTTTCTGACACTGGAAGTGTGTTTGTCCTTTAACACGTCATTGATAGGTTCCACAATATCTGCAAACTTCAGCAGGTGTCGCCAGTAATAGCTGACCATACCTACAAACCTACAAACCTGCAGACTCTTTGAATCTGATGGGAAGGGGCAGGTGCAAAATATCTGAGACCCTCTTAGGAGTGGGAGAAATACCGTCTCTTGATACTAGTTAACCCAATAATTGTACTTTGTCGTTAGCAAATACACACTTGTCCTAAGACGAGAGAAAACCACGTTCAAATGGGAACTATGGTCACTCATACAATCAGAAAAAAACAACACATCATCCACATAGCAAAAAAAGTGGCTTAAACCATGTAGAATCTCGTCCATAAAACGCTTCCACGTCTGAGCAGCGTTTCAAAGACCTAAAGGCATTGATGAAGGTTTCTCGGGCCTCCAGCCGGGTGGTAGCGTTGATATTTCGCGACGTTTCGGGAAGTGTCATACTACCCATCTTCTGGCACTTCGCCAGAAGATGGGTAGTATGACACACCCCGAAACATCGCGAGATGTCAACGCTACCACCCGGATGGAGACCCGAGAAACCTTCATCAATAGTTTACGCCGGGAAAGCCTACAGTCACCTAAAGGCATGACGTTGTGTTGAAATAGCCCGAAAAGCTTCGTAACGGCGGTTGTATACTTGACAGTCTCTTCCATTGGAATTTGCGCAAAAGCCTTAGTACAGTATATGACACTGAACACAAGAGGTGCCTTCTAAACTGCTTGTGAAATCCAATACATTTGCTATTGGATACCAGTCTGGCATAGTGCAGGAGTTCAGTCCTCATAGACACCGCAAAAATGGCAAGACTTACCCTTTCTGAAAACCATTTGCAAGGGGGCAGTTCAAATGGTTCATATGGCTCTGAGCACTATGGGACTTGCCGGCCGAAGTGGCCGTGCGGTTAAAGGCGCTGCAGTCTGGAGCCGCAAGACCGCTACGGTCGCAGGTTCGAATCCTGCCTCGGGCATGGATGTTTGTGATGTCCTTAGGTTAGTTAGGTTTAAGTAGTTCTAAGTTCTAGGGGACTAATGACCTCAGCAGTTGAGTCCCATAGTGCTCAGAGCCAGCCACTATGGGACTTAACATCGGAGGTCATCAGTCACCTAGAACTTAGATCTACTTAAACCTAACTAACTTAAGGACATTACATACATCTATGCCTGAGTCAGGATTCGAACCTGCAACCGTAGCGGTCGCGCGGATCCAGACTGAAGCGCCTAGAACCGCTCGGCCCCACCGGCCCATGCACTGTTAGAGGGAGACACTGTTCTATCTGTTAACCTTGCTTTGAAAGCGGCTTTAGCAGCCCTTAACTTCTCTGGAAGTAGTCGGAGTGGGCGGAAAGCGACAGGCTGTTACGGCGTCATATGAATATGGTGGACGGTGGTAGGGTATCGCTGGCTCAGTGCCGATACCGGATCCGTAATTGCAGGGAATTTTTGAAGCAACTGCTGCTTAATGTCGTTTGGCGGTTGGGCAGCGGTAATAGGCGCCATCATTAAATATCGTAATTCTGCCTGAGCCTCATACAGGGCCCTCCCCATGTCCGCGATCTGCTGATTGAGTATATAATTGCTGTCAGATAGGCCTCTTACAGATCCTTCTTCTTTGAGAAAAAGTCCACTGAGATGAGTAATCTCTTGCTGTAGTGACGTGCATTGCTGTTGAAGTGCAGCTCGTTCCGTATAGGCATTCGGAAGACGTAACCCGGTCTTCTTGCATGAAGCACACGTGTGCACTTCGCAGCGAGGTGTGCACGGAATGGGCATAAATTGTCGCGACACGGGAGACGAGGAAATCTTCATGCCTTAGGATCTGGCGGAACGGAATATAGTTGTGCAAGAAGTTGATTATGGAGGTCTGTAGATAATGAAAAAAAAATTTAAGAAAATCGGCGCCCAATATGGGGACCAGACACGTCGGCCACTAGGAAACGCCACGAAGGTGAGAAACCATTCTGAAGATTCAATGCCTCCAGCCATATATCTGAACTGAAGATTGTAGCCGTTAGTATAGGGATGCCGGAAAACTGAGGCGTGTGCTTCGCGTCCCGTAGAACAACACTTGTCTCCGAATCTGTGTCGACCATAAATTCCATACCAGAAGTCTTATCCCCGTGAAGATTTACATTTAGCAGAAACTGTGACATTGTGCATTTCAGGTATGTGCTTTCTGGTTGTAGAATGGACTCGCGCCTACACATCTCCATTTTTGTCATCTGGGAGCTCGCACTGTTATGAACATCGTCTAGCACGTGGCCGAAGTGTCTGTGGAACCAACGTCTTTCGAATGTTTGTGGCGGCCGCTTGTTGTTGCGCCGTATGCTCCTTGGTCTGCCGTCTGCCAGCTTGGCGTTGAGTCTTGTTAGTTCAGTGAAGACTCACTCCGTAGGTGGCTCTGATGGTTGCTTGGCCAAGGGCACAGCTTGGTGCGCCTGCCAGATGTGTGCGGTTCAGAGCTGGATCGTTTCATTACATACGAGTGCCACAGCCTCTTCCTTTAAAGCCAATTCATGCACAGCTAGATACAGAAATGCGGCCAAAACTTAGCGAACAGCCCGCAGGAGGAGACGAAACAAAATTAAATTTCATTGAGTGTTCTGGAAAGAGTTCCGGCCCCGCCAAAGAACGAAGCGAGCTTTGTGGCTTGGCAGTTTTGCAACAGAGCACCGTTACCAAGATTATTGTCCGCAACTTTTTCAGACGAGATTCTGGAGACATGAGGAAACGCTGCTAAACAGTTTCTCTGAACATCGCAAAAGAACGACGAGGCAGAATATCCTCCACCTACTCAATAATGTTTAAGTACAGTTGCGAAACGAAAACAGCGAATTGGTCTGCGTTTGAAGTAATGTTGTGCAGTTGCAAAATGACGTCCTCTTGCTCCAACCATAATTGCGGACTCGTAGGCTAAAAAGACGGTGGCCTTACATTACCCCATGTCGAGGGCAGGTGGCGTCGTCATAATGTCGGAGCGTAATTGTGGCTCAGAATAAAAAAGAAATTCCACAAAAGATCACTTCGGGGTCATCACTATAGGTGACAAGCGTACACAGTATGAACTTAAATGGATACTTCTTTATTTACCACGTGTCTTCTTTATTTACCACGTGTCTGTGTTGTGCTCTTTTGATGTGAAGTATCACATCAAAAGAGCACAACACAGACACGTTTACACAGCTTGACAGTAGTGCAAAAAAACGCAAAAGATAGTCAAACAAAAGATTTAACATGCAATATAATGTTTGACTTCTTGGTCATTGACTATTGCACTCGCCACAACTTGTTTCGGAATTATGATGGGAAGAAAAACTGGTGGGTCAAACTTATGATGGTGCTTCTATCTTGGCAGGAGAATTAAATAACCTGCAAACTAAAACCCGTAACATTTCCCCTCAGGCTTTTTTACTCGCTGCTTTGCTCATCTTTTTAATTTAGTCTTGCAGCAAAACTGTTCTTGTGTAATGCCAGTATCTAAGGAGTTTATCTCCGTGCTTTGCGGTATTACTGCTTTCTTACATCGGTCTTCCAAACAGACAACAATCCTCAACAGTACTGTTGGTAAACGCATCCCATCGAACAGTGAAACGAGATGAAACTGTAACGCCAGAATCATATCTACCGTTCACGAAAACCGTCCGGGCCTAATTGAGGTTTTAATTGAAATAATCAACACTCCAAACTCTAGTATAACGACTACAAGATAAGTCTGCGGGTTTCAGAAACAGGCTCTGAGTCTCTTCGTGTTGTTTCTCTCTTTTTTTTTTTTTTCAAAGAATATGTTTAAAGACTGAATTGTTTTTCATCATTCTTCAGAAAAAGTCAATGATGCACAGTTTTGCAACAGTGCTCTGTCAGAATGCATAGCTTACACAAAAATCTTAATAAATGAAGATAAATTGACCGAATTCTTAAATTCCACGAAATGCTCAACTAATTCGCAACCTGAAGCTTCCATGAATAGGGCTGAAACGATGGACGAATGCATTGACAATCCACTGATGTCAAAATTCAACAGGTGCACGTCGAGGTACTGGATCATATTGTAACATAGCTAGCTGGAAACAAGATTTTCACATTGTGATAAACTGCTCTTTCTTAAAGTAGGTGATGCTACTCAATTCGCCAATTATGTCCCTGTAGACCGTTTGGATTCATTATGGTGCGTTCTTCATCCACTCTCGGTTACACATGGAACTGGAGACTGTATTTTCTCCCTAGCACAACAAACATTTCACTCTGTTACTTTGGGAGACATTATCAAAAGAATGATTGAAAATTAAATGGACCAAATTTTTCCAGAAGCTTTCAAACTATTTTGTCTAACTGCCACCATTCCTGCAAAAAGTGTTTCAATTGAAGAAGTTTTCTGGTCTCAAACGCATAAAAACGTATATGAGGAACACTATGGCCCAGGATCGTTTATCAGCTGTTACTTGGACCTCACTGAAAAACCAGTATTGCGAAAACTTGAAAGCCGAGGCACATGACATGGCGACGTCATCGAAAGATTCGGGAAGAAGAAGGATAATCGAGTTAACTTGTTTTACAAGTAAAAACGCTCAAATGCCCAATCTACCAGTTAGTTTGTAAAGAAAAGTGAGTGTCATTAATATTATTATTATTAGTAGTAGTTGTTGTTGTAATAGTAGTAATAGTGGCAGTTGTCGTCATCGTCTTAGTAGTAGCAGTGGTGGTTAGGAACGCTAGGTGTGCATAGCCTACATTAAAAGTGAAGGAAAGGGAATTTTCCAATATACTACCTGACCTCCCCAGAATTTAGGCTCACGACCCGTCACTGCCTGCTATCCTACTATTGTGTTTCAGCTGATAAATTTAACGTACTGAGAGTTTCAACAGCGATGGCAATCTTATCTAAGTGAGTTGCAATTAGCCCAACAGCGTCCATCTGAGCACTCCAGTGAGTATCAAACATAGAATATAAAGAACTTCCAGCACACTGTTTCAGAATTTCCCATCGCCTGCTATCCTACTATTGTGTTTCAACTTATAAATGTAACGTTCTGAGAGTTTCAACAGCGACGGCAATCTTATCTAAATGGGCTGCAATTAGCCCTACAGCGTTAATCTAAGCACTCTAGTGAGTATCAAACATAGAATATAAAGAACTTCCAGCACACTGTTTCAGAATTTCCCATCGCCTGCTATCCTACTATTGTGTTTCAACTTATAAATGTAACGTTCTGAGAGTTTCAACAGTGACGGCAATCTTATCTAAATGGGCTGCAATTAGCCCTACAGCGTTAATCTGAGCACTCTAGTGAGTATCAAACATAGAATATAAAGAACTTCCAGCACACTGTTTCAGAATTTCCCATCGTTGAGGCCTGCAACGGATCAGGCTGTGAAGAAGTTGAATCACTCCGGAAAACTAACTGCTTCATGACAACTCCAACTGCATATACTCTATATAAGGCTATGACAAGCACACACTGAAAATTTTGGAACGGGATTCCAATCAAGAAAATAATACTTCTATCATCATAACCTTCATAGGTTCAAAAATGGCTCTGAGCACTATGGGACTCAATTGCTGTGGTCATAAGTCCCCTAGAACTTAGAACTACTTAAACCTAACGAACCTACGGACATCACACACATCCATGCCCGAGGCAAGATTCGAACCTGCGACCGTAGCGGTCGTGCGGTTCCAGACTGTATAGCGCCTTTAACCGCTCGGCCACCTCGGCCGGCTAACCTTCATAGGAATTGTGTGTTTTACAAATATTGTTCAAATTAAACGCGTAACATCAACTCGTGTTTCCTGATTACAATCTGCAAAAACCGTTCATTTATTTCATATTTATCAATTTCCTTATTGAAGTAAATATAACGCAGCATGAATATTATCTGCTCAACATGATTTGAAACAGGATTTGCGTAAACAATAATTGAATAACACTTCGTATTTCTACCAGTTCCAAGATGGTACTCCTAACATGATGGACATAATAAGAAATGAATTCAGTCTGCGTATCCCTTGACAGATCATGCACGCTTTTCAGTTTCTTGTCCACCTATGACCTTGTTAACGTGAAGAACTGGATCATACTGACTCAAGAGCTATAATATAGCAATGAAGTTTCCATTTTTTTCTTAGGTAAACTTCGAAAGCCAAGCCTCTTTGAGCAAGAAAAAATGCCTCATCTAGTAACATAAGAGTTCCCATGTAAGTTGGAAAGTCTACGGAAAAACAAAAGAAGAACGTTACCTCTTCCGAGCATCAACAAGGGCAATGTGCTTGTTTCATGTCATTTTATTCCTACACTTTTACGATTTTCCCAGGACAACTATATACAAATTGATATATTTTATTTTGTGTTTACTCTTAAATGCAAAAATTTTCCGTTTATTCCGCGTAAGATCACATTGTGATAGATTCAGAAGTGCCGTATCTTTGAATGTTATTGATAATCCTACCAAATGATAACAACATTACACAGCTGCTGCTGCTTACATTTGTTGAGAAAATGTTTTGCTCGGGTTTCCAACAACATTTAAGGTAAGCGCATTTTTGACACCATTACAAGGTGGTTTTAGCTCATAATGTCTAAAGAAAATATTGTGCATTTTAGATGAAACACAAAACAGAATTTATGCAATTGGCCTGTATTGTTCTTGTTGTTGTTGTCTTCAGTCCATAGATGGTCTGATGCAGCTCTCCATGCCACTCTATCCTGTGCAAGCCTCTTCATCTCCAAGTAACTATTGCAACCTACATCCTTCTGAATCTACTAACTGTATTCATCTCTTGGTCTCCGTCTACGATTTTTACCCGCCACGCTTCCCTCCAGTACTTGATTGGTGACCCCTTGATGCCTCAGAATGTATCCTACCAACCAATTCCTTCTTCTCCCCAATTCTATTCAGTACCCCCTTATTAGTTACGTGATCTACCCATCTAATCCTGAGCATTCTTCTGTAACACCGCATTTAAGATGCTTCTATTCTCTTCTTGTCTAGGCTGTTTATCGTCCACGTTTCACTTCCATACATGTCAACATTCCATACAAATACTTTCAGAAAGGTCTTCCTGACACTTAAATCTATACTCGATGTAAACAAATTTCTCTTCTTCAGAAACGCTTTTCTTGCCATTGCCAGTCTGCTTTTTATATCCTCCCTACTTCTACCATCATCAGTTATTTTGCTTCACAAACAGCAAAACTCATCTACTACTTTAAGTGTCTCATTTACTAATCTAATTCCCTCAGCATCACCTAATTTAATTAGATTACATTCCATTATCCTTGTTTTGCTTTTGTTGATGTTCATGTTACATCCCCCTTTCAAGGCACTGTGTATTCTGTTCAGCTGCTCTTCCAAATCCGTTGCTGCCTCTGGCAGAATTACAATGTCGTTGGCAAACTTCAAAGTTTTTATTTCTTCTACCTGTTCAAAATGTTCAAATGTGTGTGAAATCTTATGGGACTTAACTGCTAAGGTCATCAGTCCCTAAGCTTACACGCTACTTAACCTAAATTATCCTAATGACAAACACAGACACCCATGCCCGAGGGAGGACTGGAACCTCCGCCGGGACCAGCCGCACAGTCCATGACTGCAGCGCCTTAAACCGCTCGGTTAATCCCGCGCGGCCTCTTCTACCTGAACTTTAATTCCTACTCCAAATTTTTCTTTTCTTCCCTTTACTGCTTGCTAAATATACAGATTGAATAACACCGGGGATAAGCTACAAACCTGTCTCACTCCCTTCTCAGCCACTGCTTTCCTTTCGTGCCCCTCGACTCTTATAATTGTCATCTAGTTTCTGTACAAACTGTGTCCGACCCGATAGCTGAGTGGTCAGCGTGGTGGATTGACGGCCTACGGGCCCGGGTTCGATTCCCGAATGGGTCGGGGATTTTCTCCGCTCAGGGACTGGGTGTTGTGTTGTCTTCATCATCATTTCATCCCCATCCGGCGCGCAGGTCGCCCAATGTGGCGTCGAATGTAATAAGACCTGCACCAAGGAGACCGGACCTGCCCCGCCCGGGGCATTCCACCCAATGTCGCCAAACGCTCATTTCCATTTCCATGTACAAATTGTGAATAGACTTTGTGAATAGACCTGTACTTTACCCCTGCCACCTCTAGAATTTGTAAGAGAGTATTCCAGTCAACATTGCCAAAGGCTTTCTCTCTAAGTCTACAAATGCTGTAAACGTAGGTTTACCTTTCCTTAACCTACCTTCTATAAGCGGCTATAGGGTCAGTATTGCCTCGCGTGTTCCCACATTTCTCCGGAATCCAAACTGATCTTCCCCAAGGTCGGCTTCTACCTGTTTTTCCATTCTTCTGTAAAGGATTTATATTAGTATTTTGCAGACGTGACTTATTAAACTGATAGTTCGGTAATTTTCACGCCTGTCAGCACCTGCTTTCTTTGGAACTGGAGTTATTATATTCTTATTAAAGTCTGAGGGTATTTCTCCTGTTTCACACATCTTACTCACCAGATGGAAGAGTTTTGTCATGGTTGGCTTTCGCAAGGCTATCAGTAGTTCTAACGGAATGTTGTCTACTCTGGGGCCTTGTTTTGACTTAAAGTCTTCAGTGCTTTGTCAAATACTTCATGCAGTATTATATCTTCCTTATCATCTTCATCTACGTCCTCTTCCATTTCCATAATATTGCCGAAAAGAACACCTCCCTTGTGTAGACTCTCTATGTACTCCTTCCACCTTTCTGCTTTCCCTTCTACGCTTAGGACTGGTTTTCTGTCTCAGCGCTTGATATTCATTCTTTTCTCCAAAGGTCTCTTTAATTCTCCTGTAGGCATCTATCTTACCCCTAGTAATATATGCGTAGCCATTTTGCACTTTTTGTCGGTCTCATTTTTTAGACGTGTGTCTTTCGCCTGCTTCATTTATTGCAGTTTTATATTTCCTCCTTTCATCGATTAAATTCAATATCTCTTGTGTTACCCAAGGATTTCTACTAGCCCTCATCTTTTTACCTACTTGATCCTCTGCTGCCTTCACTATTTCGTCTCTCAAAGCTACCCATTCTTCTTCTACTGTACGCCTTTCTCCTGTTCTTATCAGTCGTTCCCTAATGCTCTCTCTGAAACGCTCTAGAACATCTGGTTCTTTCATTTTGTCCAAGTCCCAACTCCTTGTATTCCTGCCTTTTTTGCAGTTTCTTCAGTTTTAATTTGCAGTTCATAACCAATAAATTGTGGTCAGAGTCCATATCTGTTCCTGGAAATGTCTTACAAATTTAAAACCTGGTTACGAAAACTCTGTCCTACCACAATATAATCAATGCTTGAATAGTGCTCACCGGTGTGGGATCCGTTAAGAGATAGGGCTGATAGAAGAGATAAAGAAGACCCAACGCAGAGCAGCGCGCTTCGTTACAGGATCATTTAGTAATCGCAAAAGCGTTACGGAGATGATAGATAAACTCCAGTGGAAGACTCTGCAAGAGAGACGCTCAGTAGCTCGGTACGGGCTTTTGTTGAAGTTTCGAGAACATATCTTCACCGAGGAGTCAAGCAGTGCATTGCTCCGCCGGCCGGAGTGGCTGAGCGGTTCAAGGCGCTACAATCTGGAACCGCTCGACTGCTACGGTCGCAGGTTCGAAACCCGCCTCGAGCCTGGATGTGTGTGATGTCCTTAGGTTAGTTAGGTTTAAGTAGTTCTAAGTTCTAGGGGACTGATGACCACAGCAGTTAAGTCCCACGACCGATGACCTCAGAAGTTCTAGGGGACTGATGACCACAGCAGTTAAGTCCCACGACTGATGACCTCAGAAGTTAAGTCGCATAGTGCTCAGAGCCATTAGCCAGTTAAGTCCCATAGTGCTCAGAGTCATTTGAACCATTTTTGTATTGTTCCCTCCCTACGTATATCTCGCGAAACGACTATGAGGATAAAATCAGAGCGATTAGAGCACACACAGAGGCATACCGACAGTCTTTCTTTCCACGAACAATACGAGACTGGAATAGAAGGGAGAACCGATAGAGGTACTCAAGGTACCCTCCGCCACACACCGTCAGGTGGGGTGCGGAGTATGGATGTAGATGTAGAATCTGAAACCTCCTGGTGTCTCCAGGTCTCCTCCACGTATACAACCTTCTTTCATGATTCTTAAACCAAATGTTAGGTATGATTAAATTATACTCTGTACAAAATGCTACCTGACTGCTTCCACTTTCATTCCTTCCTCCCAGTCCATATTCACGTACTACTTTTGCTTCTCTTCCTTTTCTTACTATCGGATTCCAGTCCCCCTTGTCTATTAAATTTTCGTCTCCCTTAACTATCTGAATAATTTCTTTTATCTCATCATACATTTCTTCAATCTCTTCGTCATCTGCAGAGCTAATTGGCATATAAACTTGTACTACTGTGGTGAGTGTGGGTTTCGTGTCCTCCTTGGCTACACTAATGTGTTTACTATGCTGTTCATCGTAGTTTATCAGCGTTCCTATCTTTTTATTCATTATTAAACCTAGTCCTGCATTACCCCTATGTGATTTTGTATTTATAACCCTGTATTCATCTGACCAGAAGTCCTGTTCCTCCTGCCAACGAACTTCACTAATTCCCGCTATATCTAGCTTTAACCTATCCATTTCCCTTTTTAAATTTTCTAACCTACCTACTCGATTAAGGGATCTGACATTCCACGCCCATATCCGTAGAATGCCAGGTTTGTTTCTTCTTATAACTACGTACTCCTGAGTAGTCCCCACCTGGAGATCCGAATGGGTACTATTTTAATTACGGCTATTGTTTCCCCTTGCTTTCAGCCGTTCACAGTACCAGCACAGCAAGGCCGTTTTGGCCCCTGCAACTACTAAAAAGGCTGCTGCCCCTCTTCAGGTACCACACGTTTGTCTGGCCTCTCAATAGAACCCCCCCCCCCCCCCCCCCCATTATGGTTGCACCTACGGTACGGCTACCTGTATTGCTGAGGCAAGCAGACCTCCCCCACCAACGGCAAGGTCCATGGTCCATAAGGGAAGGGATTGTCCTATAAGAATTCTAAAAGTGACGAACTGAAGTGGAAAGCAGCGATTATTGGGTATGCTATTTATGGGGTAATGCTCTTTTATTTATTACATGATACAAAATATATTTTACAACAGCAGGCTGATTTTTCCAACTGAGTCTTGAGAGACTTGGGGCCCCCCAGGAGGCTTGGCGCTGGCCCTCTCCCCCCCCTCCCACGCCACTTCTCCCCGCCTCCTTGTCAGGGCTGTTTCAACACTCTTCGTTCAGTATTAAGAAAACAGTCTTAATCGCGATTTTTTATTGATTTAGTGCCGACCGGTTTCAGCCCATCGCAGGGACCATCTTCAGGGCGAACATATGGTCGGCTGCTGGTGGCGTCACGTCTGCCGAGGTGTGGCAGTCTCCTGCACTAAATAAATAAAAAATCGGGATTAAGACTGTTTTCTTAATACTGAGTTAATTTATAGCAATCGCTGTTTCTCCACAACCATGTTGTCCGAACTCTTCGTTCAATTCCACAAAATTTTTTTGTAACTGGCGATGTAATAATACACGTGAGTTCAGATAATTTGCTATTCACACTACAAATTCCAGCACATCTTCTATGCCTGCATATTTAACACAAAGCGTTTCTTGATTTACAGAGCAATTAATCCCGTACAATTCGTGTACCAATGTTTATAATTTTTGGCTCTTTCAACGTCAACTACATCTTTTAATTTCTTCTTCATGATGTTGTAACGCCTTTTCATAGAAAATTTGTCATACTCCTCAAATATGAGATACATAATAGATATTGAGAGTTTTCATTCTCCTCCTTTGTGATTCCCATTCATTTCTAAATGATTGCGACGTCAGATGGCTAGCCTGCCCCTTTTTGTGCAAACAGCCAACGGACCTGTAAACTTCCTTATGCCACATTCAACAAGGACAAACAGTGCTTATACAACAATTCTGCAGAACTGAAGAAAGTCGTGGTGACCAAATAAGCCGCACCAGATGCTGGAAGGAAGTGACACATAGCACTGCTGAATGAAATGTCACGCTTTACCGAGCAAAGCCTAGACGTACCGAGTAGTGCCAAGACAGGCCAAGCTGCGACCCCCACGTGGGCAGCACATTGTGCAAGATTGAAATTTCACATGCAAGGACCGAGCCTGGTCTAAGTGTTCTGTCAATAAAATGCGGTATTTTGGTTCGCCTTCTCCTCAACATTTTCGGTGTGGTGGTTGCAGCTTAAGTTGTTTATAATTGTAATCCCTAATTATTTACTTGAATCGATAGTGTTTGTATTTGTATGATTTATCATGTAACCAAACTTCGACACAATTTTTTTAGCACTCATGTGGAAGATTTCGCAATTTTCATTGTTCAGGGTCAATTCCCACTTTTCGGTCCATACAGATATATTCTACGAATCGTTTTGTAATTTGCATTGATCTCTTGATGATTTTACTAAATGATAAATAAGAGCATCATCAGCAAACAATCTAAGAGGTCTGCTCAGGTCGTCTTCTAACTCGTTTGTATAGATTAGGAACAACGGAGGACCTGCAACATTTCGTTGGGGAACTCAGACATCACTTCTGTTTGACTTAATGACGTCTTGTCAATTACTACCAAGTGTCACCTTTCCGCCAAAAAATAACAAACACAGTCTCACAAAGGAGACGATACTCTATATGTAAGCAATTTGATTAAAAGACGCTTGCAAGGAATGGAGTCAAAATCCATTTGAAAGTCTAGAAGTATGAAACCAGTTTGAGATATCCTGTGAACCGGAATGATTACTTCTTTTGAACAACGAGACAGTTATAGTGCAAATTGATGTCAGTGATATTGCCTATAATTCAGCAGATTACTTCTATTTTGTATCTTGCGTGCCAGTTCCACTCTTTAAGTAAAGATCTTTCGTCGCTATGTGGGTTTGTATATGGTTGCCAGAAAATGAGCTATTTCATTAGCATAGTCCAAAAGAAACCTGATTTGTAAAGTTTGGACCAGAGCACTTGCCTTTATTATGTGACCTCAGTTGCTTCGCTACACCATTATCTACTTCTGAATTACTCATGTTAGCAGGAGTTCTGAAGTCGAATTCTGGAACATTTACTACATCTTCTTTGATGAAGGAATTCAGGAAATCGCCTTAAGTAGCTCCGCTTTAGACAAGCCTGCAGGTGTCTTCATGGAGATTCTCCTCTTTCCACGGGGTTGGTGGAATGTAACTTCTCAAGGTGTCCCCAGGCCCCGAACGCAAGTAATTGTTATTATTTAAATTTTACAAACGATCTGCCTATTCCATGTGGCCTCTTTCAGCTGATGCGACAACAGTCGACCAGTTGAAACGAGAATAGACCGAATCGTCGACAGCAGAGCCGCCTTGCCAATCAAATCACGTCGCAAGAACAGCTCACTCATGAGGCTGGAGGCTCTCAGAATTGCGACCAAAATACATCTCTCTCTTCCGTTCCAAGCCTCCGTCTAGAGCAGACGCTAAATGGCTAGTTCCTTCACGGTGAAATTTTCCCTTCTCCTTCTAATTGGGTGTGGGGCTACTGGAGTTATCTTCTCTCGTCCCCTTGGCAATCTTCTCCACGTAATCCCCATGAGCAAATAAACCATTACAGTTTCTTTTTCTAAACCTGAGTGCTGTATATTAATTACAAGCACACAACAGTTTCCAATCCTGACTAAACCTCCTAGAGGGTATACAAACTGTCGTCATTATTGCGATGCTGAATCCACCCTGTTTTAGACTTTGAGGTGCTGCATACATATTACCAAGCCATGAGTGGACGCGTGTAACCGTTGTATGGCGCCGTTTGGCTGCGTGCTGTGACGCAACACACGAGTGCTTAGCGCATTCAGTAAGGGTTGCCTGCCTCCGTCCATCCAGAATCGCTCCCGCCACCACTCCTGCAGCCAGGCCCGGATATGGACTGGGGGGTGGGGGGGGGGCGCCAAATTCATATTCTTGAAGAAAAAAACCTTGTTTCACGAATCGCCTATACCCCAGCGCATGTTGGTCTATATATTATTCATATGATTTTGAAACATATCCCTGCTGGTTTTTGGACATTTTTGAACACATTCTAAGTTGATTCCTGAACGAATCATTAGTTGATTTTTGAATGCGTGCATAGTGTACATGATGTCTCTGCCAGGGGAATCCCCGTCGCATCTAGAAATAGAAAACTTTCCCTGCAGACAAAAGTGGACAGAGCTCTGAGAGCTGAGCCAAATAAACCCGAACGGATGAATGTCAGTCGCTGTTTGTCTATGTGGCTGATTGGATATGCGAATGATCAGCGTTGTTATAATTACTAGCGAAATCCATAATTCAGATTACCAGAGTAGAAATAAACGCCTAACAGGAATAACAGGTAAGAAAGATTATATATTAATGTACTCAGTTATCCAAGAAAATCAAATATAGACAAAAAAATTTTGCCAGATTGATACACTACTAATGGCCAGCTCTACAATCTCCAGTTAGCAGCCGCTTTGAGTTCTGTTTGCAGAACAGCGCTGAAAACTGGTTGTATGAACGTATAATAACACTTAACTGGGGAATAAACGCTGGTAAATAAACTGGTGATTCTGGCAGGGTTAGTGAAGTTAACCAAAGAATATGTTCTGACAATGGCAGGAATGGTTGCAGAATTAGTGATGACAAGATTGTTTGGTAGAACATGGAAGAAGAGGAAATGGAGACATCACAAAAATTACATGGAAGAATATGACGATTGCAACTTTATATAACTGCTTATCGATCTCGTGCTTGAGAAACTAGAGCGTGTGAAGGAAATGTGAAACTGTTTCCTAACATAAAGCTTTTTGCTTGTAGTAGGCTTAAAATCAGGCATCGAATCATTCCCTAAACTACAAGCCTATAAAAGACATCTATCAGAAATCAAAATAAAAGATTTATCAAAAGAAGTAGAAAAATAAAGCTGGGATGAAGTGTATAAGGAAACCAATGTGAATATGAAATTCTCTAAATTCTCCCCATTGTTTAAATTGAACTTTGAAAAGGCATTGCCAAAAGTATGCATGTCTTCATCAATATCTCACAAAACCAGATGGATAAGAGCAGGTATTAAGAAGTCCTCCCAAACGGTTAAACACCTCAGTTCCATGAAAAAGATTCGCAATGACCCAGAATTCTTAAATTTGTTTCACTGATACAAAAAGATCTATATGAAGGTGCTGATTGCTGCAAAAAAGTCATTTAATGAGAAAATAATATATAATGCAGAGAATAAAAGAAAAGCAGTCTGGGATGTTATAAAAAAGGAAATAGGGAGAGGCAAACAAACGCAGAATAACATACTGCTAAGGGAGGAAGATAAGGTAATAAATGATCCACAACACTTAGCAACCTCTGTAAACGAGCATTTATCAAGTATTACAAGGAAGTTACAGCAAAAATTACCCCAAACAAATATAACACCTGTAAATAATGTTGCACTAAATACAATGATGTTACTTCCAACCACAGAGAATGAAGTCAATGAAATTGTTCAAAAACTAAAAAATAAAAAGTCAGTAGGCTTAGATGAAATACCAGTGTGTGTACTGAAACAATGCATAGGGATTATACAAGGCCCCTTGACAAATATAATAAATGAATCCTTCACATCAGGAACATTTCCAAAGCAGTTAAAGCAGGCAAGAGTTGTACCTTTGCTTAAGAGTGGTAATGCAGAAGACAAAGAAAATTACCGGCCCATTTCCCTGTTGTCACCATTCTCAAAAATAATAGAAGCAATTATGAAAGACAGATTAACGTATTACCTGAATAAACACAATCTTTTAAGCAAATCACAGTTTGGTTTCCGAAGTGGCAAAAATACGGAGTCAGCCATAGTAGAATTCACAAACGTTGTACTTGTTGCTCTTGATAAAGATGAGTGTGTCACACGCATATTTTAGGATCTTTCTAAGGCGTTTGATATAGTCGACCACAGGAGTCTATTAAATAAGTTAGAAGCATTAGGAATAAGAGGGGTAGCTAATGACTAGTTTCAATCATACCTAACACATAGGGTATAAAGAGTAGAGATAACACATACTTCAAATAGATCTAAACATTCAGTAACACACTTGTCAGAACCAAAGTACATTAATATAGGGGATCCACGAGGAAGGATATTAGGACCAACACTGTTCCTGATATACATCAGTGACTTTCCCAGCAGTATTACCCATGGTGAAAAAATTCTCTTCGCTGATGACAGCAATATTATAGTCACTGAGAAAACAAGAGAACATCTTGCCAAGAAAGCAAATGAAACCCTCAAGGAAATTTATGATTAGTCAGTAAGCAATAAAGTGACATTGAACGTAAAGGAAACTAATATCATGAATTTGGGTTTGAAGAGGAAAAATGACAATGTTAAATTAAACGTAGATGGCACCTGTATAGACTGTGTAACAAATGCAAAATTTCTAGGAATGAGTATTGATTCTCAGTTGAAGTGGTGTGAACACACAAAGGTACTTGCAAACAGAATGTCATCAGCATGTTATGCCCTAAGAATCCTATCATCAGTGTGTAACATGTAGTGTCTTTTAGTTACATATTATTCATATGTGCACTCAGTTCTTAGCTATGGCATTCTTTTTTGGGGAACAAATGCACAAAATATGAACATAGTTTTCAAACTCCAGAAAAGAGCCATAAGAACAATAATCAAAAATACTAGTCAAGCTCATTGTAAAGATCTGATCAAAAGACTGGGGATTTTAACTGCTCCATGTGAATACATTTACCAGTCAGTTGTACGCATCAAAAATAACATTGGTAATTACTGCACAAACAGCTCTGTCCATGACCGTGCAACAAGAGATAGACTCAACTTATATTTACCAAAGAAAAATAAACATAAAACTCAAAACAGCATTTTCTACCAAGGAATAAAACTGTATAATAAATTACCAAAAGAGATTAAAGAAATTGCAAAAATACACTTATTTAAAAAGGTAGCTAAAAAGTACTTGTTATGCAATACACTTTATACATTGAAGGATTACTTAGATAGAACAGAGTAGGGGTTTGATAAAAAAAAATGTTATACAAATAAATAATAATAATAATAATAATAATGATTATAAAATATCCAACATTCCACATAAAACCTTCACTTTGTGTTTTTATTTCCTTCTGTTTCTTCCTTTCTAGAAATACTTACCCCCAAGCTGTGCATGGCACAATACTAACACCTCTTCCTCTTTCTGAGCTCAACGTCTCACTCCTTATGGAGGAACGCTGACTCAGTTTTTCAGGATAGCAAATGGGAAGTTGCGGTACAGAAAATGGCCCAGAGATCACCAGTGTGTGTGTGTGTGTGTGTGTGTGTGTGTTAGGTAACAATATGTGTATAGTGTGTGCAGTGACTGATAGTGAGATATGAGTGAACAGTGTGCATCACATTATTTAATAAGCTATTTGTAAAAAAAGTATTGTATACCAGGAGTAAATCTAATCTTTGTCTCTAACTAGAAGTCTCTAAATATATGTGTATAAGAATTAGCTTATTTTAAATTGATCTAAATTTGTAAATACTTTGACATGTCCTACATCCTTGTAAAAAGAGATCTACAGATGGATAAAGCTACTACAACTAATATATGTTTGATGTTGGTCTTCGGTGAATTATTTCCTGTCGTGTTATCTATGTACATGAAGTAGATAAAAATTACTGTTTGTCCCAAAACAGTCTCGCTTATTTGGCGTGTGTTAAAATTACTGAAAAAATAGAAAGGCCTATTTCGCTTAATCTAGGGGAGCGTGACAAAATAGACGTAATCAAATCGAGAAACCACATCAGTCTTGGGTAATATTCATATTAACAGCTTTTTCAGTATTAGACAGCGACATTTGGATATTTGATGTTGCAAACGTTTGACGATCTTCGATGTATACTTTCATAGAAACGAAAGCACGCCGTGTAAAACTGTAGCAAGATTAGAGAGGAAAAGATGCTGGGACCTAAGGATTGAAGAAATGTGTACTGTCTTCGTGTCTCTTGTCTTTACTGGTTTTATATTTCCAATATTTAATTTTATGTCACACAAAAGAGAAAGTTATTAGCTAACAGGCAATAAAGAGTGCAAATTTTCTTAAGATTTCTTATTCTCCCGGTTACAAATAATCCTATCCAGAATTTAATTGCGAATTTTTATTTATTTTTTAACTGGGTTTATGATGTCAAACCGACCGACTGGGAGCAGAAGGGGCACCACCGGACATTTAAATTTCCATTGCCCTGGAAAAAGGTTTGATGGCTTCCATTACAAAATATACACGTTTGAATTCCACTGAGCGAAATACAGTGATGTGCGCTGGAAGAATGCTGTGTGAAGCGTCGTGGCACTGCACTTTGGCACACTTAAAATCAAATAACATGTTTTACATTTCCTCGAATATTTATGTTTTATATGTCAGACTTTTCAGAAGGATGTACACTACAAAATTTACGTATTTTTGAAAAATTATTTTTTTCTAATGTTTGACATCCTATCTCAAACGCTCGAGGGACGGGTGGGGAGGGGGGGGGGCACTATCATGTTTTTGCCCCGACTCGAAAATATCGTAGATCCGGCCGGGGCTGCCTGCGTTAAGGCCCGTCCACACGCAACGATCTGTCTGCGCAAATGTCTGCGCACATCACATCTGCGCAGACAGATCGTTGCGTGTGGACAGAAGATTTGCACCAACCTGAGGTGTGTGCAAACCTGGAAGTTGGAGTTGGAGGTTTGAGCGAAACCTCTCAAATCTGTGGGTTCAAACCACATCTGCGCAGACAAGTTGGAGCGTATGTACAGGAGATCGCCGCAAATCTGGCACGAAACAGCTGTTTGCTCAGTCTAGTGTTTGTATTTGTGCGCATAGGGCATTAAAATGGCTGATACTCGTCAGTGTTCTAGACAGTTTGTAAGTGAATTCATTGAAATATATAGAAACCACCCATGTTTGTGGAAGATTAAAAGTAAAGAATATAGTGACCGAGACAAAAAGACAGCAGCATACAATGCTCTAATTGAAAAATTGCGGGCAGTTGACGCCTCGGCAAACAGAAAAACGGTAATTAAAAAAAATATTCGTTGCGAACTGGCGAAATTATTTGCGGATGGATGTCGAAACTTATAATTATCTCTTAAAGCTTGTAATCCCTCATATTATGAGAAAAAAATACTTGTATGAGAAGCGCAATTTCTCCTCATGAACGGCTGGCGGTAACATTAAGATTCCTGGCAACAGGAAGGAGCTACAAGGATTTGGAATTTTCAACTGCAATATCGAAACAGGCGTTGAGTAAAATAATACCCAACACATGTGAAGTTATTTACGCTGTCCTGAAGTATGAGTTCATGAAGGCAACCTAAGTAAATTAAGTCTGTCAGCGAGCTGTTTACCGAAAAGAGTTATCCAAAGTTCAGAAATCTAGAAGATCTGGTGTAAGAGTAGATCAAGTATACCAGCCAACGCTTTGGTATTTTGATCTGCTTGGCTTTCTTAGTGATCAAGAAACGCCAAGACCAAGCAGGAGTACAATTGAAGATGAAATTGGAGTGTCAATGTGCCAGGAAATGGAACACGAGGTAATGTAAAACAAAACAGGTTCGCCCTGCAACTCTCGCAGTAAATGTACGTGAGAAAACTGCTTTCGCTTTAGCAACCACTGTCTACACCATTTTGACCGCCTCCTCTGTTTCCTGCGGTTGGTCTGAATGTTTTTTGTAACACAAGTTGCGAACACAGACCACAACAGGACTTCCTCCATTTCTATATTTTAAAATAACTGACTTAAATTTTTGACGTTTACGGGGAGCGTAGTCGCTTGCCACGGATTTTTCTTTTCTACACCGACAGATGGCGGGCGAGTAGTAGATTGGGGTTTGTGTCGTGTGAACACACCGCATTTGCAGCGATCTTTTGCATGTACAGACATCTGCGCCAATGTCTGCGCAGACAGATCGTTGCGTGTGGACCGGGCTTTAAGGTGAGTCGTCCAAGGCGCGACCGCGGCAGGCACAGAAGCCCCGCAGCGAATTGGGCTGCATGCTCGCTCAGGTATACGGAGACCGAATTTCGCCCGCAGTCGCCGCTGCAGCCGCGGCACCAACTGGCAGTCGGCAACGTGATGGAGAGAAGCGCGCCCGAATTGAATCTGATTTTTAACTACTTAGATTTTTGCTACAACATGAAGAGGATGACAAGATAATATAATCGTGGCTCCCGCCACTTGATGAGGAAGAAGAACATTAATAGTATTTATCGGGATATGACGGTGAGGGTTGTTATAAGATTTTGATTAACAGGCGTCTTTTAAATGACGACACCACATTCAGACTTTATTGTAGATTACTTTGCTCATATTTTGCTCCTAACAGAAAAAACGAGCAACCTTTTCAATAAATCCATCGGTGCAACTGAAAAACTCTCGGTGACGCTAATTTTCTTATCTAATACACAAATTTTTGGCTAAAATTATTAAAATAAATTTTTCCTTTGTCGTAGTTGTAATAGTTTAACAATTCGTAACGTTTTAACACTTCATGGAACGTCAAGCGCCGGCCGGGGTGACCTAGCGATTCTAGGCGCTACAGTCTGGAACCGCGCGACCGCTACAGTCGCAGGTTCGAATCCTGCCTCGGGCATGGATGTGTGTGATGTCCTTAGGTTAGTTAGGTTTAAGTAGTTTTAAGTTCTAGGGGACTGATGACCTTAGAAGTTACGTCCCATAGTGCTCAGAGCCATTTGAACCATTTGAACATCCAGTAATTCCACATTTATTAATAAGATCTCATGTTTTCAGTTGGTAATTGAAAGGTTTCCTGCTACATGCCCGCACATTCCTCCTTTAAGAAGAAGACAGTGAAGGGTTTGGAAAATAGAGGTTTATTAACACTCTTGCATATTATGTAGGTAATAACTTATGCATTTGTGTTGTACTGTATGTTAACCGGGGGCCTAGGAACGACAGAGAGGCTTCGTCCCCGCCGCAGCGACAGTGGTCCACAACCCCACGACTACTACCGCAGTCCACTTCACCCCTCCGCCACCCCACACCGAACCACTCTTTCAGGGTTATTGTGTGGTTTGGTCCCCAGTGGACCCCCATAGGAAACTTCTCACACCAGATGAGCGTAACCCCTATGTTTGCGTGGTAGAGTAATGGTGGTGTACGCATATGTGGAGAACTTGTTTGCACAGCAATTACCGACATAGTGTAGCTGAGGCGGAATAAGGGGAACCAGAACGCATTCGCAGAGGCAGATGGAAAACCGCCTAAAAACCATCCACAGAATGGCTCACTGGACCTCGACACAAGTCCGCCAGGCGGATTTGTGCTGGGGACGAGGCGCTCCTTCCCAATCGGGAAAATCATGCGTTAGACTGCACAGCTAACCAGGTGGGCTATAACTTATGCATAGAACTCTCCTAGCATCGACAGATTTGCAGCAACCAAAGGAGAGAGAACTTAATAGAAACTGTATTCATTAAAATGACAAACTGTTTTTAAAAACTAACAAAATGTAGTAAAAAATTAAACCCTTCAATTTTATATTAAAAGGAAATACATTGAGCTCCTAAGATCATCAGTATCAAATGACACCAGTCTGTTCAACCACTCTTAAGGTTCTCATTTTTAGTTTTATCTCCATCATTTAATTCATTAATTCCAAATGCTTTTTTGACTCAACTGAAATAGTGGGCGGGGTGTTCTTATACAACACCCATGCACAGTAGAAACAAATTTATGAATACCTTCGTAGGTGCCTCTAGGTATTTTATTTTGAGTTCAGTGGATGCTTTCTAACTTTCAACCTTCCCTTCCCCCCCGCCTCCCCCCCTCTCTCACTCATTTTTTTTTCTTCTCGATCAGGTGACACATCTTGCCCTGAACACTCATCTTCTTCCTCTTACGTAAATTTGTGCCACAGAGGTCAGGATCTTCGATTATTTGCATGAAACTTGTATGTTCTTCTGAAACATTTAATGCAGCTTGTATCTCTGTCACATCTCAGGCTCTCCCAGGTTAAGTGTGATATGGATACAATTTCTTTACTGTTTCTGGAATCAGTCACAATGTTCGAAGCAATACTGTAGGTCTTTCTTCCGACTGAAAGACCGACTGGAGACAGATCTGCAGCAAAATATTTCCTGCTTTAGTTCCTCAAAAGTATCAATACAGTGCTTGTAGAAGATTTAGGCACACATCTAAATTTCGTTGAATCCACACGTGTCCATTAAGTAACAACATTTCGGTGAATGTTTTACATGAATTTATTAGAGGTCTGAATTACGAGTTTATAATTAAAATGTCACTGCTCTGGCTCTAATACTGTTGGAGATTATCGTTTTTCTTTTTTGTAAACAGAACTAAAAAACAGTGTTGTTGTGACTAAGATGCCAACCGACCTCGCCTGTCGCCTCTGCCGCCTTCGCACAAGGCCACATTGCGGCTACTATGGCCAATGGACACCCTGACACGGGGCGCGGTCGTCGTGTCGCCCCCTGACGCTGCCACGCCGTTCGCCAATCAACAAACATAAGATGCGAGCTTCACTTTTAGGGAGAAGACGCCACTAGGGTTCGATGCTGTCAGAGACGTCACGGAAAGCTGCTGCCAAAGACTGTTTGTTTGTTTTGACGTGTGTAGTTTAAAGTAATGCCCGCCAATGGGTCACAGTGAGAACTGGAGATAGATCCTGACATGCAAGCTAGGCCTGTTCAACTTGTGGTGGAGAATGAAGATCGGCAAAGGTGCCTTAATGAAGCATTAGTAAATGTGACACGACAAAACAACACTGTGCTAGCAGCTACCCTCACTTTTACGTTTCTACCAGTCCCATCCCAGCCTGTAATTGATATTGCAGTGGGTTCGCTGGCCCCACCAGCACGTGCA
The DNA here is from genome assembly GCF_023864275.1 of Schistocerca cancellata. NCBI lineage: Eukaryota > Metazoa > Arthropoda > Insecta > Orthoptera > Acrididae > Schistocerca > Schistocerca cancellata. The sequence goes on from NC_064629.1 coordinate 642,830,431, forward strand.
AACCAGGTGAAAAGTCCACACATTCATACAAAATATAACACAGATAGGAAAACTGGCCACATGGAGTGACAAAGTGTTGGTAGCAGTCGCCAGCCTTAAGTTACAAGGAGAGGCATGTACATATGTAAACTCTGTGGAAGCGCTCAGAAATACCAAGATATTTGACATCCTTGTAAAAGGGCTAGTGGATAGATATGGTGAAAACCATAGCTTTAGCTGCTACTGTAGGGACGAACTATCAAACCTATCTCAAAATTCTGGAGAGCATTTGGAGCACTGCCAGTGAAGTAGAAGCTCATTATGTGGATGTCTTTGTTAGTTGGATTGACCTGCAAGTAGGTGCTGAGGTAAAGTTTGCTTCACTGAAGTAATAGGGCAACAGGGACATGACCGCGTTTTGTTAGTGTGGGTTGCCCACATCAAGGGTAAGTGTACATTCAGGGGCAAACCTGTTGTTCTCTTTTGACTGACAGGTCCTTAACTTATTGTTCTGCTAAGAGGATTACGACCCCCTGGGGATAATCTGTCCTTTAGATTGACAGGTCCTTAACCTATTGTTCAGTTACATGGTTTTCCATAAACCCCCACCTATCTCCCTACCCCTCCTCCTCCCCATCCCCCTCCTCCTCCCCCATCCATCTGGGAACTCTCCTCACCGATACAAGTACACTTTTGATATCAATTTGATTCACTAATTAATTAAATCGATCAATTAATTAACCCCTCCCCCTCAGGTAAATCCCTCATCCCTCCCTTCCCCTCTCCCCCTCCTATCCCATCCCCTACCTGGAAATAGGTGGCTCTATGCTGGAGACGAAGAATCTCACAACAAGAAATTCAATTACATAGTGAAGCATATAGTATTTATTTATAAAAAGTTCATTTTGCAGGGGTTGGATCTCTCTTGCACATCATTCTCTGCCGTTTGGGAAAATGCAGGTATTGTGAAATACATAAAAAAGAAGTAATTAAATCGATCGTGTTTTTTATTCTGATCATGAAACAGTCATAACACGTAATTACACTGTTAAAAATCGTTCAGTTGCGAAGCATGCACTATCCGCCCTCAGCTGTCCAATGGCTTACACTTAGCACCAGCTCGCGCCACTGCACACGCAGGTTTCTCGAACAAAAGCGTTAGGTGGTGGCAACACTTTGATATTTGATGCCCGAGAAATTCCTGTCAAAACGCCAGCTCTCTCTCTCTCGTCCTGTAGCGTGCCACTGCAGGTTGGATCAAACCGCAAACAAACCAGCGTTTACCTGGTAAATCCGAAGTTGTGGGTGTCTTGGAAATATTCCGTCACTCTATAACCTTTGGGTGCGACAAGTTTTTCTCACTTCATAGTGGTGGATACTAGGATTTTGTTGGGATTCGTCCCTTCAATGACCTGGTTTCCAAACTCTACTGCATTTTTTCCCCTTGCCTCCTATCGGAGGATACCGGCACAGTTAGGTCAGTCAGTAGGAAGCCCATCGTGTTGGAGATAGCCGAAAATTTCAAATGTCAACTCAGTTGTATGCTATGTCCTTAAACAATTTGCGGGAGGGGCTGAACAGATGCATGCTCACACTACAACTACTGTAAACAATAACGTGGTCAATCGGGAATTTGAAGTTGCAATTGGGTTTTTAAAGCACTAATTCCTAAATTGGTCCTCACTGCACAGTTTGGAAGGAGGAGGAAGGGTCTACCACATTACAAGATAGAGACAACAGCAAATGCCACTGCAAGACAGAGTCCACTGCGATGTATTGAGAAGCACAAAAATGACACACTTAAACCATGATCCAGTCCATAGCAGTAGATGCTATGGCTAGATGTCAGACATCGCTGAAACACTCACATGTCCCACACACTCATGTCCTGAGGTCCACACGCAGTGCACCAACCCCCTCACACACCAACACTCACAGGTTGGTGAAAACTACCACCGCAATTGCAGCCGCAGCCATGGACATGTGTGTTTGCCAGATTCCATCACCCCTACCATAAAGGGCACCTGGGGATGATTGGAGTGGTAGGCATTCGGATCTTATCAATACATCCAGCGCAAACACCTACCATTTTGAACCTCATCTCACACAACACACACATCCACTTCTTTCACGCTCACCTAGGACACAGGTCACTTCACCAGCCCTTGCTGCCGTGGATAAGATCAGACAGTTCAGTGCATCCTTTGTACTAACTGTATGTCACAGGTTGAGCTAATCCATTACTTTCTGTTGCTGACTCCTCATAACTGACGCTGCAGGCAGCCACAGTGCACTGTGAAACAAGCACCTGCAGCTTGGATGTATACAGTAGTTCTAACCAATACCATCCCGACATAGACCCCTCAGTTTAAAAAGCCCACTTTACCCAGTCCGAGATAGCGATGTTGTTGACCATACACCTTGAATTTCTCACACAAAATGTAGATCCCTCCTTTTTATACAAGTCATTTTCGAAGGCAGAAGAAGTGGAGACATACACGTTTTTTCGCATCACTGATGTAGCGTTGCTTGTTGTGAAAATTATGTAACAGTATGGTATAATAAGCTGGCCGGTGTGGCCGAGCGATTCTAAGTGCTTCAGTCTGGAACCGTGCTACCGCTACAGTCGCAGGTCCGATTCCTGCCTCGGGCATAGGTGTGTGTAATGTCCTTAGGTTAGTTAGGTTTAAGTAGTTCTAAGTTCTAGGGGACTGATGACCTCTGATGTTATGTCCCATAGTGCTGAGAGCCATTTTTGAGTATGGCATAAGCTACCTTTCCTCTAAGTATTTTCTCATAAGGTAGGGAAAAATATTTTCTTATCTGTTGCGTCATACATCACATGACTAGAATACTAAACTCATTTTTGGCTCATGACGGAGTGCTAAGATCTATCACTGTGACAGGACGCTTTCTTACTTTCGAACTCTCTCTTAAGATAACCAAATGCCTCGTTACATACGAAGTCCCTTAAGGTAACAGAACAGATAAATTGTAAAGATCAGGTTCATCCATGTATCACGTTATAAATTCGGTAATACATGTGATTTTATTACGAAGGTTGTCTCTCCCTGTGTAGGTGGGAGATTCAAATGTCGTTAAAAGATATCTCCGCAACGAGAGAAACATCTGTTTACCGCTCCAAGCCAACAATCACATCCCTGGTGCCCTAGCCATCAGTTCCACACATCAGGTGCCATGTCACTGATATCAAATTGGGAGTCATTTGCACGGCGAGTAATTTTCCTTTTTCAGTAGTCAGATTATACTTACCAGGTAGTTCAAATGGGAGTTCCTGGAAGGAAGACGGATGTTTTCTTCGAGGAATACTATTGAGAACCGAAATTTGAAGCTGACCACAGATGGATTTCACCGCCGGCAAAATACATTTCGCGTAAGGACTGCGCTATTAAAAACAAGATCATAACAAAAATGTTACCGTCAACCTGCTTATAAATCAGTCTTGGTTCTACAGTCACACACAAGAGTCGCTGATAAAGTTACGCTATCTGGTAGAAATTCTGTCTGCGATTTGGAATCAAGTCTTTCCTTTCAACCACATAACTGGTTTGCATCCTACGGAAGGAGATCTTTTCTACTAATTATGGCCTCTAGTGAATCATATTCGTGGCATCTCGAAACGTGTCACCTTTGTCGAGCCTATCCGCTACATAAAAACTCGAGCGTGGTTTTAGACAGTCCCTCTTCATCTTGTAACTGTTCCTCAGTCTTTGTCACGCCCTCCCTGCATTTTTGTCGTTCGCAATACATTCACACAGACATACAGAAAACAGAGCAAACGCACTGCAGCTGTAGAATATGTGGTTGGAGGTGACTGGATGCTTTGGAGCACAGCACTATACTATGCCGTCTGACCAGAAAAATTGTGTATTTGCGCTAGGTGTTGGCAACTGTACTACATTTACAAGGAATTGTAGAATATGGAGGGAGAAGTGATGTCATGATCGCATGGGCAGAAGTGACATAAAATCGATAAAATTACGAAAAATGGCGGAAAATACGTATAAATTGAGGGAAAATACGCCAAAATGCAGGGAAATTGAGGGAGTACTTGCGTCTCTTCTGCTTGATGCAGGAAAATTCTTGAACATGGGAGCGAGTATGCGACAGCAAGAGGAATTCGAGAAAAAGTTTATATAGAAGCACCTGGAACCAGGGAAACAGTTCAAAAATGGTTCAAATGGCTCTGAGCACTATGGGACTTAACATCTGAGGTCTGCAGTCCCCTAGAACTTAGAACTACTTAAACCTAACTAACCTAAGGACAGCACACACATCCATGTCCAAGGCAGGATTCGCACCTGCCACCGTAGCAGTCACGCGGTTCCAGACTGAAGCACCTAGAACTGCTTGGCCACACTGGCCGGCCGGCCGAAGTGGCCGTACGGTTCTAGGCGCTGCAGTCTGGAACCGCGAGACCGCTACGGTCGCAGGTTCGAATCCTGCCTCGCGGATGGATTTGTGTGATGTCCTTAGGTTAGTTAGGTTTAACTAGTTCTAAGTTCTAGGGGACTAATAACCTCAGAAGTTGAGTCCCATAGTGCTCAGAGCCATTTGAACCACACTGGCCGGCAGGGAAACAGTCATAGATTGTTTAATGTGGATGAACACCAAACGTAGAGTAATAAATGTATGTACAGTATGTCGGATGATAAGCTCAGGTGTGATATTAATGTTATCAGCAATCAGCAATCGATTTATAAATTTTTATAAAGTGTCCTTAGCTAAAGAGTTGAAAACTTTGTGGTAAGTTCCTATAGGACCAAACTACTGCAGTCATCAGTCCCTAGGCTTACACACTACACAATCCAACTTAAAATAACTTGCGCTAAGGACAACACATACCTCCATGCCTGAGGGAGGACTACAACCTCTAACAGGGGGAGCCACACGGACTATAGCGAGGTGCCTCAGACCACGTGGCTACCCTGTGCAGCTAGCTCAAGAATGTTGTATTCCCAGCTGTGGTGACTCCAGTATGCAAGTAGAGAATGGATAGCTTGTTTGACCCTGTCTAACACTGTTTAGGAGCTGGCCGGGGTGGCCGAGCGGTTCTAGGCGATAGTATGGAACCACGCGACCGCTATGGTCGCAGGTTCGAATCCTGCTTCGGTCATGGATGTGTGTGATGTCCTTAGGTTAGTTAGGTTTAAGTAGTTCTAAGTTCTAGGGGACTGATGACCTCAGCAGTTAAGTCCCACAGTGCTCAGAGCCATTTGAACCATTTTTTGAACACTGTTTAGGTGTTTTAAACCCTTACAAAAAGTATTTACAACATGCTCCTCTGTACTCTCCACCAATCACAACCTTGTGGTGTCATCTAAAAAACAGTTGCTGTTTTTTGTTTTCACACATTCTACTGTATGTCTATGGAGGTAACAGTGATACATGCCAGTTGACTACTGTTGAAAGATATCTTTACAATTATGGGGTATCTTTGCAATTAATCTGAATATAGGGGTAAGCATCTCGTGGTCGTGCGGTAGCGTTCTCGCTTCCCACGCCCGGGTTCCCGGGTTCGATTCCCGGCGGGGTCAGGGATTTTCTCTGCCTCATGATGGCTGGGTGTTGTGTGCTGTCCTTAGGTTAGTTAGGTTTAAGTAGTTCTAAGTTCTAGGGGACTTATGACCACAGCAGTTGAGTCCGATAGTGCTCAGAGCCATTATAGGGGTAAAGTATGGATTCAATACAACTGTCACGCAAATGGAATGCAGTAGGATGTGCCGTACATCAGAGCTGGATGAAGCATGGAGTGGAATTTTAGCAGTGAGAGCGTAAACAAAAATTCTGGCAAAACAACATTTATTAGATTGGTAAATTTAATTGCACACATGAATATGTATAGTGATTAAAATGAGCTGTTGCCTGCAATCTATTACGTCGGATATTAATTAAACCTAGAACTTTATTTTGGAGTCCCCTGCAAGGTCTATGATCTATGGAAGGCCGCGCGGAATTAGCCGAGCGGTCTAAGGCGCTGCAGTCATGGATTGTGCGGCTGGTCCCAGCGGAGGTTCGAGTCCTCCCTCGGGCATGCGTGTGTGTGTTTGTCCTTAGGATAATTTAGGTTAAGTAGTGTGTAAGCTTAGGGACTGATGAACTTAGCAGTTAAGTCCCATTAGATTTCACACACATTTGAACATTTTTTTGATCTATGGAAGAGGAATGATCAAAGGATGGTTCAATCACGAACAATTACATTCACAGGAAGGAAAACCACTAAAAACCTTCACCACAGCACACGTGGGTAGCAAGAGGGCCTGTTCTCTTGATTTTAACATGCTGGGTAAATTAATAAAATTTCTATAAAAGTGAATTGCTCTAAAAATGAAGCATAAATAAGAATCACATTTAATTAAGATATTCTACGGCATAAGATCACTGTGCTCTTGGCACTGAAGACTTTCCATTAGATCATGACTACGTGGTCCTCACAAACAAAAGCGTGCACAAAGAAAGTTATCAAGTGAGACGAATTGCAAAAAATGCAGTCATAAAACCACAGAAATCATACGCAATATGCGTGCTCTCGCGAAAGGGATAATAAACGAACTGAACTGAATCACAATAACCTCAACATGGCTCCACGTGTTTGATTAACAGTTCAACTGAACAACAGCCGACGCCGTCCCTGGATTTTACCGCATTTAACACTCGCGAATTAGCAAGTAAAATGTGTCACACACGATAATAAACTGTGAACGATGAAAGGAATCATTTACTTTGACTAGCTTTGAAAAAATTACATAAAACACAACATTAACTTCTCATCGAAAAGGCACACTTATCGCCATGAAATGTTAAAACTAAATATGGATAGTACACTGTGGCCATCACAAACACATTCAGCTGCTCAAGAGAAAACTCTTTGCTACCTAGTTCGTGTTTCCTTACAGTTGGCTGCTCTGACACGGTGGCAGACTGCTACACTCCCACGGATCTACACACTGAAATCCTTGCACACTCTCATTCACACTTTCAACTGTGGACAAGATGAGGAAAGAATAGATACATTGAAATATGGCACTTAAATGTATCAAACATGTGTGTGGGGCTACGACAAGTACCAATAACCTCATGAAATGTTAAAACTAAATATGGATAGTATACTGTGGCCATCACAAACACATTCAGTTGCTCAGTCTTTTCGCTTTTCTTCTTTACATCTAGGGTAATAGACCATTTGCACCAACAATTGAGATGCTAGAGGCAAACAAATCAAGCTTGCTATATGGCAAAATCATGAAGAGGCTCATGCAGAGACCTTTCACTGTCTTTGATGCTTTCCTGGAACAGAGAGACATCTACCTCTAAATTTAGATGGATCTGCGTTAACGGACGATAGAAAATAGATGGAGTGATCAGTTGAGAGGGAAATGTTGCTGCAGGTCGTTTATCACGCATTTAACCTTTTTTCCGTTGTTCTCTCGGGGTATATCAGTTGTGTGGTGTAACATGCGATACTCATATACAACTGCGTGTTCTGCATGCGACTTAGAGCATTACCTACCTGTGATCATTAACTGCAAACCTCTCCATACCACAGTCATCAGAGGACTTCCAACTCACGTGTGATGAAACATGTCCATCGATGGTCAACCTGTTTCGGTACCCTCCTCTAGACCAACGGTGATGCATGTAAAGTAGCCCATTTCCCTGCCACATCTTGGATATAAATCGAGTCTTCAGTTTCATATAGGTACGAAGCGACAGTTCTTGTGCTTTCCATGTTTGTACTATCCTAATGCAGGAAAGTGGATCATCAGAGAGAGGGCAAGTCTTAAGATTTTTTTAGTAGGTTGGTGTATAAGATGCGCAGATATTGTCATAGAAAATCAAACAGCACATGGGTACATCAGCAATATGACCATATACATATAGAGAAGTGTGGAAAACGCTATGGCCAAGTGGTTCTAGGAACTTCAGTCCGGAACCGCGCTGCTGCTACGGTCGCAGGTTCGAATCCTGCCTCGGGCATGGATAAGTGTGATGTCCTTAGGTTAGTTAGGTTTAAGTAGTTCTAAGTTGTAGGGGACTGATGACCTCAGATGTTAAGTCCCATAGTTCTTAGAGCCATTTGAACTATTCTGAAATGTGGAAAAAAATATGGAAGATGGTATAAAATCGGGAAAATTCGAGGAAAGCCGGATATAATCACGAGAAATTGATGTGAAATACGTAAAAATTGAGGGAAATACCATGGAATGTAAAATCCGGAAAACGTAGTAAAATTACCGAAACTGACTGAGACTACATAAAATTGGAGACTAATACCATGAAAAGAGTACTGTGCAAAATCAATAAAATTGCGTGTTCTGGAGGAGGGGAGTAGACTGATGCTACATATACACACCTTAATAGTGGAGAGAGGAGGCATTCTAGAGATGTAACATCACGGTGAAACGGCAATATTATGCCGCACATGAGCAATACAGCCTAACATTGGACCATGACTTTTGAGTGCAAGAGGAAGGTTATCAGAGGCAAGATTGTTACATCTCCTCTGACTACTGATCGTGATGATTTAAAGACGTCACTGTTTCTTCGTATGAATTTTCGGCCGTCGACAATCATTTTATAGGGCTATTGTGAACAGATCATAATTTCTTAACCATATTCGGGCATGAACTTCGTAAACAGCAGACGTCATAAACCTCCGAAAACCTATGTAGTGTTTGAATTACAAAGAATCGATGTTTTATTTGGTGTGCAAGGTCGTAGTTTTATCGCTTAACAGTGTGTCGCCATAGCTTATCGCAGAGAAACTTGCATGAAGAATGTATGTCACGCACTGAGAATATATTTCTTAGATTGTTATATTAACAGCATTGCATTCCGCATGACTAATAGGTCAGAAGCCACATCGCTATAGCATTATAGAGTGTTTTAAGTGCAGAACTGAGTAGCCTTAGGAGTGCATGTGTTTATGTTTATGATCATTTCTCTTTTACCATTACCTTCTTGGTACTGATCCCAGACACTAGAACAATACTTGTGAATTGATAGCGCAGTTGATTTACGTAAAATGCTTCAAACAACATCCATCTGGAACTCCATCACGCATAAATCACACGCTCTTCTTCATACCCATCTGTTATGTCATCACAACACTCTCATATCTACTATACACCGATAAGGGGTGCTAACCTACTCGACACGCGCGCATGTGGAGAGATCTTGTGAACTTGAATGGGCGCCATGAGTAAGATTGGTGCGGAACAGTCTTTGTTGAACAACAGCTATAGGCTCGGCTCACTCTGTTCCATCATGAGACATGGAATATAGCAGGTATAGTAGCCTCCTACTTCAGGTCAGCTGCAAATTATATCGGTGACAATGTTGCAGCAAGGGTTGGTCAAAAACAATGTGCAGCGATTTTTCAATTTCCAGCTTTATCCAAAGAATGTGAGAATGCTCTGTGACTCCCATCCACATGCAGAAAGATGGACAATCATAATCGTAAATTGCACACTATGGTCGCAGTGCTAGAAATATTTAGATTGGTATAGGATGCTGTCTGATATATATATATATATATATATATATATATATATATATATATATATATATATATATATATATTCGAGAATTAACAATGAATGGACGTACTGGCCTTGATAACAGCTTCCACTCTCACAGGCATTCGTTCAGTCAGGTGCTGGAAGGTTTCTTGGGGAATGGCAGCCCATTCTTCACTGAGTGCTGCACTGCGGAGAGGTATCGATGTCAGTCGGTGAGGCCTGGAATGAAGACCATGTTCCAAAACATTCCAAAGGTGTGCAATAGGATTCATAGGATCCAGGTCACGACTCTGTGCAGGACAGTCCATTACAGGGATGTTATTGTCGTGTAACCACTCCGCCACAGGCCGTACATTATGAACAGGTGCTTGATCGTGTTGAAAGATCCAGTCGCCATCCCCCAATAGCTCTTCAACACTGGGAAGCAAGGAGGTGCTTAAAACATCAATGTAGGACTGTGCTGTGATATTGCCACGCAAAACAACAATGGGTGCAAGCCCTTTCCATGAGAAACACGACCACACCATAACACCACCGCCTCAGAATTTTGCTGTTGGCACTACACACGCTGGCAGATGACGTTTTCGCCATACCCATACCCTGCCATTGGATGGCCATATTGTGTACCGTGATTTGTCACTCCACACAACGTTTATCCACCGTTCAATCGTCCAAGGTTTAAGCTCCTTACACCAAGTGAGGCGTCGTTTGGCATTTACCGGCGTGATGTGTGGCTTATGAGCAGCTGCTGGACCATGAAATCCAAGTTTTCTCACCTCGCACCTACCTGTCATAGTACTTGCAGTGGATCCTGATGTAGTTTGGAATCCCCGTGTGATGGTCTGGATAGATGTCAGCCTATTACATATTACGACCCTCTTCAACTGTCAGCGGTCTCTGTCAGTCAACAGACGAGGTCGGCCAGTACGCTTTTATTCTGTACATGTCCCTTCACGTTTCCACTTCACTATCACATCGGAAACAGTGGACCTAGAGATGTTTAGGAGTGTGGAAATCTCGCGTACGGATGTATGACACAAGTGACACCCAATCACCTGACCATGTTCAAAGTCCGTGAGTTCCGCAGAGTGTCCCATTCTGCTCTCACGATGTCTAACTACTACTGAGGTCGCTGATGTGGAGTAGCTGACAGTAGGTGGCAGCAAAATGCACCTAATATGAAATACGTATGTTTTGGGGCGTCTCCGGATACGTGTGTGTTTGTGTGTGTTCAAGTATTGACAATGAATGGACGTACTGCACAGTCATCTATCTAAATTTGCAATCTAGTATATGGTACTTGCAAAGTGGTGGAGGGGTGGTTTAGCAATGATACAGAAATTGAAAAGCATGCTGCAGAGACATTGTTCGGCATTGAAATTATGGAAAAACGTTAAAATTGCTAAAATTGAGCGCACTCTCAATTGTGATACTTATTACAGTACATCAACAGTGTCTTTTCTATCCCATCCACCCACTGGTATGCTGTTGATTACAACATCACGATTAACTGACTCACTTATTTGAGATGGAGAATGAGTCTTGGTGGAGGGACAACATCTTCCTGGGATGGCTAGCACCGAAACAGTGATCATGTACATCATGACTGCAATATGAGGTATCAATCGAAACAGAACACTGAGCCGTTGGGTACCACGTGACTGTGAAAGATGAGTTTAAATGTAGAGGTCGTCAATCACTTTTGGATAGTTGTTTGGAAACGCTCCACAATGCTGCAAAACTCTTCCAGTTTCCATATATTGTGGCTGTCTTCTATTTCAGTCATCATCCTGTGTTGTGGGAGCAGCAACATAATTTACACAATGCAATGTCCAGTGGATCAAAATATATTAATGTCAGTTTAGAACCTGACACAGTCCTCGATGTCATGGTGGAGAAAATATCTTGTGGTGTACAAATCTGTAGTCATACACTGCTTGGATGCGTTACAGCAGAAAAAAAGTGTCTCAAACAACAAAACAGGGACCCTCTCTTGTAACTGACAGTCTGTGGGATATGGTCCTCCTACAATACAGGTGCCGAAACTTTACACTGCTCTGTGGAAGTGACTTTGGTCACGAACCACTTTCTCTAATGAACCAGTACCTGAATATTTAATACAATCACCACATATGATTAATGCTAGTGTGTAGACGGTATTTGTTTTCGATATATCAGAAGACAGGGACGCGATAATATGTTATCGAGTTCTCTACTGGATGACGTCAGTGGAGCTTTATAGTTCATAGTTTTTCTCTGTTGGATGGTACATACTAACGAGGAGGGTGAGAATGTTTGGGTGACAGACACGAATGCTTCCTGGGAGACGCAGATCTCCTTCCGACTGCAGTACCTGTATGTAGTTTGGAGCTATACCGCAGTGGAGTAGCGAATACTTGCCTTTCTTCCAGTTCCTGTAGGATGTGGAGTCCTTCTAATTTTGCGAATAAGAAACACCACCGTAACTGCTTATTCTGCTATTTTCTACTACCTTGTGTTGCTGGAGAAAGCTTCGTTTCGTGCTGGCCATATACATTATACACAGTTTGTGGAGCTAAAAAAACACGTTCTCGTTTCCACAAAGTGGTCGAAAAAGATGGTCCTGTCACATTAACACTGTATCTCCATGGGTTGCAGAAGGTCTTAGATATAGCACTCTCCGACTTCTGCTCAGTTCTGACTGGAACGATCACATGACAAAGCTGCAGGGAGGGCCGGGCAGGAACTCAAGAACAGTTACAAGCTGAAGAGAGACTGTCTAAAATCATCTTCGAGTTTTGCTGTAGCAGATAGGTTCGAGAAAGGTCACTCTTTCGAGATATGAGATGCCATGAATATGAATCACTAGAGGCTGTAATTCTTAGCAGAGATCTCTCTCCATAGGATGCAACGCACGTATGTGGTTGGAAGGAAAGACTTGATTCCAAACCGCAGACAGAATTTCTACCAGGTAGCATAACGCTATCAGCGACTCTTGAGTGAGTGTAGACCCAAGACTGCGTTTTACGTAGGGTGACAGTAACACTGTTGTTGTGATCGTGTTTTTAATAACGCGGTTCTTACATGAAATGTATGTTGCTGGCAGTAGAATCCATCTGCGGTCAGCTTCAAATATCGGTGCTCAATAGAATTCCTCGAAGAGAACATCGTCTTCCCTCCAGGAACACCCATTTGAACTACCTGGTGAGTATAATCTGACTACTGAAAATGAAAATTACTCGCCTTGCAAATGACTCCCATGATCAATTTAATTAATTAGCCTCTCAATTTGATATCAGTGACATGGCACCTGATGTGTGGAAGTGATGGCTAGGGCACGATGGATGTGAGTCTTGTCTTGGAGCGGTAAACAGACGTTTTTTTCGTTGCGGCATCTTTTAACGACATTTGAATCTCCAACCTACACAGGGAGAGACAACCATCGTAATAAAATCACATGTATTACCAAATTTATAACGTGATACATGGATAAACCTGATGTTTGCAACTTATCTGTACTGTTACCTTAAGAGACTTCGTATGTAACGAGGCATTTGGTTACCTTAAGAAAGAGTTCGAAAGAAAGAAATCGTCCTGTGACAATGGTAGGTCTTAGCACTCCATCATGAGCCAAAAATGAGTTTAGTATTCTAGTCCTTTGATATATGACGCAACAGATAAGAAAATATTTTTCCCTACCTTATGAGAAAATACTTAGAGGAAAGGTAGCCTATGCCATACTGTTAAATAATTTTCACAACAAGCAACTCTACATCAGTGACTGGGTAAAGTGGGCTTTTTAAACTGAGGGGTCTATGTCGGGATGGTACTGGTTAGAACTACTGTATACATCCAAGCTGCAGGTGCTTGTTTCACAGTGCACTGTGGCTGGCTGCAGCGTCGGTCATGGGGAGTCGGCAACAGGAAGTAATGGATTAGCTCAACCTGTGACATGCAGTTAGTACAAAGGATGCACTGAACTGTCTGATCTTAGCCACGGCAGCAAGGTCTGGTGAAGTGACCAGTGTGCTAGGTGAGTGTGAAAGATTTGGATGTGTGTGTTGTGTGAGATGAGGTTCAAAATGATAGGTGTTTGCGCTGGATGTATTGATAAGATCCAAATGCCTACCACTCCAATCATCCCCAGGTGCCCTTTATGGTGGGGGTGATGTAATCCGGCATACACACATGTGCGTGGCTGTGGCTGTGATCGCGGTGGTGGTTTTCACCAACCTGTGAGCGTTGGTGCTGATGGTGTAAGTAGTAGGACAAGGCTGGTGTCACCCCACATTCCATTGTAGCCACATTTATTCAAGATGGCGGCATGTAGACTTGGCAACAGCACATGACGTCATCCAAGATAACGGATTTTTGTTGGAAAATAGGCCAATTGGGCTGCGTCCACTAACCTAACCCTCCAGAAAAAGGCGGGAAATTTGAATTTTGGTGAGAAAATAGGTCAATTGGGCTAAGCGCACTACCCTAACCCTCCAGAAAAAATTGGCGCCAAATTCAAATTCCAGCACGATAATGCCTGCAAAACTGAATGTGTCTTTATTATTATTCATTTATTATCGTTCGTTATCATTCATTATCGTTTATTATTATTTATTATTATTTATACGATGCACGTGTGTTCGCTACGAGGTCAGGAGTCCAACTAACAAGTTCATACCCCTGCCAGCAGAAAGTGCCGCCATGACGTCATTTAAGATCGTGTATTTTGGCGGGAAGAAAGGCAATTGAGCTACCTCCACCATCCTAACCCTCAGAAAATTGGCGCGAAATTTGAATTTTGGCGGAAAATAGGTCAATTGTGCTATGTCCACTACCCTAACACTCCAGAAAAATGTCGGGAAATTTGATATTTTGCGGGAAACTCGATAATCCGTCACACCTGCGAAAAAAAGCCCAATTGGGCCATGTGCACTAATCTAAGTCCACCATATCCTACGAAGTTTGAATTTTTCGCGGTCACTTATTGTTTCACTCCTAAGCTATGAAAATCGCGTAAACTAAGTAATAAAGTGCACTTTTACTAATGTAAGTCACCTCCTGTGAATTCATTGGAAAAGGACTGATGTCTTTATTTCAAACAGTACAGTCATCACTTATTCTCCAACAGAGTTAGTACACATCTTAGAGATCGCAGTCCTGTTGCCATGAGGCCCCCAGTCCAACTGAATTAGTTCATATGGTCGCTGCTGACCCGCATTGGTCCGGGTGCCAACGGCAAGCGAGTGCTTGCCTCATGTGATGGCCGTCGGCTGCGAACCGCGCACGATGCCAGTCCGGCAGCCGCTCATGTCACAGCGTACTGGCGCCGACTCACTTCGCAGGCCGCCGCTGGTCCAGTGATGTAAACATGTTTTCGTGGACAGTGGAGTCTGCCCCCACCGACCATTGTCGCCAAAGCTGTTCGCTGGACAGGTCGGAACTTGCCGACTTCACAATGGTCGGTTGGTTGATCCAGTAAGTGCTTGACAAAGAACGGCCTGCCACATTTTTGGTGCCAAAGTTTGCTCGAGAGTGGAATCTGCCATGACGTCACAACAGGTGGACCAGCACATGTGCTCTCCACGACGTCTCTCGCTAAGTTAATTGATCACCCGACTCTCATTATTAAATCCACATGAGCCCACTGCCTAATCCCAGACTGTCGTGAAAACACTCGCCCGTACATGCGAGCCATCGAGCGCGCCTAGCTTAGTACCTCCACAAGTGAATGTAACAAAGTTCGCATGACTACTTAATTAAATTGATCAATTAGTTAACCTCTCTGATGTGGAAAAGTGCCATGTCCACCTAGACTTGGAATCAATTTTCGCTAGTGCCACACCCACCTGGACTTGGTATGAAATAGTTAAAGTCCCAACCAACCGTCACGTCCCCTTACCGACCCATGTTCGTTGACCAATATGTGCGAATGTGTAGTGCATCAGTCCTTTTCCAATGAATTCGCAGGTGACTTACATTAGTAAAAGAGCACTTTATTATTTATTTTATGCGATTTTCATAGCTTAGGAGTGAAACAATAAGTGAACGCGAAAAATTCAAACTTCGTAGGATGAGGTACACTTAGGTTCGTGCACATGGCATGGTTTTGCACAAGCATGGTTTTGCAGGCATTATCCTTTTGGAATTTGAATATGGCGCCAATTTTTTCTGGAGGGTTAGGTTAGTGGACATAGCCTAATTGACCAATTTTCCCGCCAAAATTCAAATTTTCCGCCATTTTTCTGGAGGGTTACGTTAGTGGACATAGCCCAATTGACCTATTTTCCCGCAAAAATCCGCCATCTTGGATGGCGTCATGTGCTGTTGCCAAGTCTACACGCCACCATCTTGGATGACGTCATCGCTGCCATCTTGAATACATTTGACTACAATGGAATGTGGGGTGACACCGGCCTTGCCCTACTACTGGTGTATGAGCAGGTTGGTGCACTGCATGTGGACCTCAGGACATGAGCTGACATTTGAAATTTTCAGCTACCCCCAACACAATGGACTTCCTACTGACTGACCTTACTGTGCTCGTATCCTCCGATAGGAGGCAAGGGGAAAAATGCAGCACTATTTGGAAACCAGGTCATTGCAGGAATGAATCCCAACCAATATGCCAATCCTAGTATCCATCAATACGAAGCAAGGAAAACTTGCCGCACACAAAGATTATCGATTTAATTAATTACTCAAGCAATCTGATAGAGTGAGGGAATATTTCCAAGACATCCACACCTGCAGATTTACCAGGTAAACGCTGTTTTGTTTGCAGTTTGATCCGACCTGCAGTGGTGTGCTACAGGACGAGAGAGAGAGAGACAGAGAGAGAGAGAGAGAGAGAGCTGGCGTTTTGACAGGAATTTCTCGGGCATCAAATATCAAAGTGTTGCCACCACCTAACGCTTTTGTTCAAGTGACCTGCATGTGCAGTGGTGCGAGCTGGTGCTGAGTGTGAGGCATCGAACAGCTGAGGGTGGACAGTGCGTGCTTCGCAACTGAAAGATTTTTAACAGTGTAGTTATGTGCGATGACTGTTTCATGATGGTATTACTTGTGCAATTGGAATAAAAAAGCGATCTATTTAATTACTCTTTTTTTATGTATTTTGCAATACCTGCATATTCCCATACAACAGAGAATGATGAGGAAGAGAGATCCCACGCCTTCATATTAATGTTTTTTTATAAATAAACAATATAACCTCTGCTATATAATTAAATTTTCTGTTTATGAGTTCCTTCGTCTCCAGGACAGAGCCTCCAATTTCCGGGTAGGGGGTGGAATGGGAGAGGGGAGGGGAGGGATGAGAGAGTTACCAGAGGGGTAGACTTAATTAAATGATCAATTTAATAATTAGTTAATCAAATTGATAGAGTGGGAGGGAGCTATTCGAACAACTCAGGCCTGAAAGTGTACCTGTATCAGTGGGGGGGGGGGGGGGGGGGGAGGATGGTGGAGGTTTCATCAATTTCATGGTGGGGGGGGGGGGTAAGGGAGAGGGCGGGCGGTTTCCTAGAGGGGGAAGGGTTAATTAATTGATCAATTTAATTAGTTAGTCGATGAAACTGATGTCAAAAGTGTGGTTGTATTGGTGAGGGAAGTTCCCAGAGGGCTGGAGGGGAAGGGGAGGACAAAACAGTGTCCTGACCACGACTTACACTTGCAAGGTATTGAGGACCTTGCACAGGTCCCGTTCGTGGTCAAATACACATCTTCTACAAAAAAGTATGGAAATTGATTTAAGGGAGTAAAACCTGGTCAGTACTTATTTATATCTCTTAATTCATCTTTCTTGTTGAGAGGTCCAACAATGACATACGAGGGTTGGAACTTAAATTGTGGCAACTATTTATTCACAACCGATACAAAAAGAGTTACATGTTTGCACCTGTTACTGTCCTTAAAAGTAGTCACCAGCGTTGTGTAGAATCCGTTGCCAGTGATGTGGAAGTCATAGTATACCATCAGCAGAGCCTGTTCTGTTGATGGTGTGAATGGAGTGGTCTACTGCCTGTCGAATCTCCGGAACAGTTCTGAAGTGAATGCCACAAAGTGGTTCCTTCATCTTTGGAATCAAATCAAAGTCACAAGGACTTACACCCTGGGAGTGTGGTGGATGGTACAGTACTTCCAATTCCCATTGACCACCCACAGCATCCACGGCTTGCGCTGTAGGCGCCCGTGTATTGTCGTGCAAAATGGTGGGTGGGTTGGGAAGAAAGTGTCGCCGCTTCTTTCGCAAAGCTGGTTGCAGGTGATGCACCGAAAACGAACAGTAATACTGTGCACTGATGGTCTGCCATGTAGGAACATAATGCGTTTGGATAACGTCATCACAGTCGTACACGAGAATCTCCGTACTGCGGCTCTGACGCACTTTCGACTTTCGCGGCGACCCATAATGACGCCTTTCGTTAGATTGGCGTTTCAGTTTTGGCTCATACGATGTGGCCCTGTCTCATCTAGTGTTATGATATAGTGTACGAAAGCCTCTCCTTTGTGCTCATAGCCCTCCAAGTGCGTCTGAGCAGCTACATAATACATCCATTTCTGCATTTCCATCAAGTCATGTGGAACCCATCATGATGCAATTTTTCGTATTCCCAGGCGTTCCTTCAGGATGCGAAACACAGTCGTATGCGCTAATCCGGTTGCATGGGAAAACTCATGAAGCGTATGCTTCATTGTTCCTGTTTCTAAAACATAGTGACACTGTTTCGTTAAGACTGCTCGCTCAAGAGTGACTGTGTTTCCCTCGATTGTGCACACGCCGGTGGCGTGGGACGGGCGAGTCAGTTTGCTTGGAGGTGAGGCAGGTACGTCAACAACGTGTGCTATCAGCGACAATAGTAAATTCCTTTGCATAGTGTCTCCACACCAGTGTTGCCACTATTTAAGTTCCAACCTTCGTATTTTAAACAGAGTCAGAAAATGTTTTTAATTAATAGTGGATTATACATCAGACTATGAGCATAGTATATTGTGGGACTACAACATATTGTCGCAGGAAATGCAGAGTAGTACCGTGGTGTAGTGATTATGATACTGAACTGTTGAATGGAGGGTTCCGAGTTCAAAACTCAGATGGACTGTACTATTTTAATTTCTATATTCGGTTCAGGTACATTCTAAAAGTATCCACAAATGTCAAGAATCATTGTACTGGAATGTTCTACAGCTGTACATACACTGTATGTGTTCTGGCCGGAGGCAGTTCGCTCCACGCTCTTATTTGTGCACGTGCTGAATAAACCTTCGTTAAGTGACGTTAGTGTTCATCACTCATCTAATCACACCTTCTTCTACGTGACATTATTCTGGTGGAGGCGCCGAGTATTGGAACTTGTGATAACACACATTATCGACGACACAGTGGCTCCCATCAGGCCGCGACAGAGCCGCCGTTTACGTGGCGAGAAACCCGAGTTCGAGCCATATTCAACAGATTTACAATCTACCGGAGACAGAAGAGGACGAGGACGTTATGATGACAGCAACTGTGTGCCACCACATGAGACATCCTTCCGAGTTCTCTGGTGGCGAGGGCCAAAATCCAAACAAGTGGCTGAAGGTATATGAGCGTATAGCCAAATTTAACAAATGGGATGACACCGTGTGTTTGGCTAACGTATTTTTGTACTTGGAGGGCACTGCCAAACAATGGTATGAGAACAACGAGGAGGAGATCACAAGCTGGGAAGTATTCCAAGAGGAACTGCGCAAGTATTTCGGCAACACACAACGACAGAAGTGCAAGACTGAAGATAAATTAAAGTGCAGGGCACAGCGTCCAGGAGAAACTACAGCATCCTACATTCAAGATGTCTTGGAGCTGTGTAAAATAGTGGATCCTAGAATGAAGGAGGAAGATAAGGTTGCACATCTCGTGATGGGTGTCGCTAAGGACATGTATCAAGCCCTACTCCTGAAGAAGTTTTCGACAGCAGATGACTTCATAAAATGGTGCCAGTATATCGAGACAATGCATCAAAAAAGAATTACACGCAAGAAGTTTGGACGGCTTCCAAACATCGTATCGATGTATGTGATGGTGGAAGCACCTGATTTCACAAGTGTTCTTCGTCAGATAGTGAGAGGGAAAAGGCACTTGGATTGCATGGCGAACAAAAAACCGAGACGCTTCAAGAGGTCATAAGGGAGGAAGTGGAACAGACATTGAACCCAATCTCTCGCCCTTCATTTCCCTTTAAAACGGTGAAAAAGTCGAGACCCAGGCAGAGTTACGTTCCTACAGTGCCGCACGAGGAACCTGTTTCGTCACCAAGGAAGACTGACGTCTGGAGGATCCAGCATAACCAACCAGTATGTTTCCACTGCGGACGACCGGGACATGTGATGCGCTATTGTCGGGAAAGGCGGCGGATATTTGGTGACGTCTGCGCCAGAAGACCGATCTTAGCTGACTCCAACTCTGGGACGACGAAGATGAACAAGAAGATGTGGGTGCAGGACGATGTAGGTCACCATCGCCGCAAGCTAGCCGCTGGAGAGGACGCTCCCCAACATGCCGATCGAGGTCTCCATCGCCGTTTAGAAGCTCCAGCCGATCACCTAGCCGCCGCAACCTGGAGAACTAAAGGGTGCGACCTTCCTTGGAGGTGAGGCCTCCGAAGAGAAAAATCCTCCGCCGTTGATCACTACAAAAATGATAGGAATCTACATCGATCTCCTCATGGATTCCCGACCAGCCCAAGCTCTTGTGGACTCTGGAGCATCATATTCTGTCATTTCGGAGAAGTACCGTCGCCAGTTGCAGAAAACCGTATTCGTCGACAACAAAACATCTCTGCTGAAGGTGGCTAATGGGAAATGTGTAAAACCTACAGGAAGATGTATCATTCGTGTTGGTACAAGTGGCCATACATAGCCCTTAGAACTCATCGTCTTACAAGAGTGTAGTCATGGCGTCATTCTCGGATGGGACTTTTTGAAAGCTTCTCAGGCAATTATACGTTGTGGTCGCTCGAAGATTATGCTAGACGAGATGAGATACTGTGAACAGGAAGATGTGCATCAGAGTGTGTGGAGACTACGTGTGCTGGATGAAGTGATCATTCCTGCAGTCAGCACTAGAAAGGAAACTGTCATGTGTCATGCCATGCATCAACCCATGGATCTTGAAGTGGAATGTAAGAGAAGCATACCACTGAAGAATAACGTAGTCATCCCAGCCTCTGTCGTCTCATTTAAGAACGGACTCAGTGAATTGTGGATAGTTAACTGTCACTGAGAACCACAGGTCCTTCCAAGACGCATGTGCGTAACAAACGCTGAGCCGTTAATTGAAGAACAGCTGAGCGTCGTAGAAATCTCCATGCCGAGTCTGTGGGCGAAATTAGTGCTACCACTCGACTGTCACCAGATCTCACTAAGGAACAACAGAAGAAGCTACTTGCCATTCTTCAAGAATTCTCTGAGTGCTTCAATCCACAGGTGAAGAACAAATTAGACAAATCGACGGTGAAGCACTGTATTAGCACTGGAGACCATCAACCAATAAGCCAGAGAGCATACTGTATGTCAGCAACGGATCATCGAATAATTCGCGACGGGGTAGAGAAAATGATGAAGAATGACATCATTCGGGCTTCGCAGAGCCCATGGTCGTCACCAGTGGTCCTCATCAGGAAGACGGAAGGCAGTTGGTGCTTTTGTTTTGATTACAGGAAGCTTAATAGGATAACTAAAAAGGACGTTTACCCTCTTCCACAAATTAACGATACACTAGATTGTCTGAAGGGGGCTAAGTTTTTCTCAACCATGGAAATGTACTCGGGATACTGGCAAATCGAAGTAGATGGGGCTGATTGTGCCCCGAGGGCCTGAATGAGTTTAAGATAATGCCGTTCGGTTTGTGTAATGCACCAGCAACTTTTGAACGGACGATGGATAATCTTCTATGCGCCTGAAGTGGATGATGTGTCTTTGTTATTTAGATGACATTATAGTGTTCTCAGAGACATTTGATGAACATATAAAAAGACTGAGGGCCGTTCTTAAGTGTCTCCAACAAGGCAGACTGAAACATAATCCAAGAAAGTGTCTCTTCGGAGCAAATGAAATCAAAATACTTGGACACCCTGTGTCAACTGAAAGTGTGCGGCCAGACCCAGAAAACGTGAGATCCATAACGGAATTTCCTGTTCCTAAAAGTATTAGAGATGTGAGAAGCTTCCTTGGGTTATGTTCTTATTACCGTCATTTTATCAAAGACTTTTGTATCACAGCCAGGCAATTCGAAGAGTTGTTAAAAGCTGATGCTAAATTTATCTGCGGTGGTGCTCAACAAGATTCTTTCGATGTGCTGCAAAAAGCTCTGACGACTGACCCAGTACTTGGTCTGTATGATGAGAGAGCACTTACAGAACTACATACAGATGCCATTGAGTATGGGCTCGGTGCTGTTCTGGTGCAAATTTCGGATGGAAAAGAGAAGGTTATAGCCTATGCTTCTAGGACACTTACAAAAGCCAAGAGAAACTACTCAACTACAAAAAGAGAATGTCTTGCTGTGATCCGGGCCATGTGCAAATTTCGACAGTATCTCTATGGAAGGCCATTCACAGTTGTTACAGACCATCATTCACTTTGTTGGTTGACAGGTCTTAAGGATCCAACAAGACGACTTGCCAGATTGGCACTACGTATTCAAGAGTATGACATTACCATAGTGTACAAAAGTGGAAGAAAACACCAAGATGCCGACTGTCTCTCAAGAAACCCTTTGCTGAAGATAGTGACTGTCTCACTGTAATCCAGGATCTCTCTGCTCAGCAGAAGAAGGACGCCAAGATATCTCAAATTATAACTGCCTTAAATCGGTCAGAGGATGTGAAAGGACAATTTAAGGTAGTTTATGGATTACTTTGCAAGAAAAACTTTGATCCGTTTGGAAAGAGGTGGCTACCAGTGATTCCTAAACACATATGCTTGGATGTTCTACAGAAATTCCATGACACACCTGAAGCCGGACATTTAGGATTTATTAAGACATACGAGGTGCATTCAAGTTCTAAGGCCTCCGATTTTTTTTCTAATTAACTACTCACCCGAAATCGATGAAACTGGCGTTACTTCTCGACGTAATCGCCCTGCAGACGTACACATTTTTCACAACGCTGACGCCATGATTCCATGGCAGCGGCGAAGGCTTCTTTAGGAGTCTGTTTTGACCACTGGAAAATCACTGAGGCAATAGCAGCACGGCTGGTGAATGTGTGGCCACGGAGAGTGTCTTTCACTGTTGGAAAAAGCCAAAAGTCACTAGGTGCCAGGTCAGGTGAGTAGGGAGCATGAGGAATCACTTCAAAGTTGTTATCACGAAGAAACTGTTGCGTAATGTTTGCTCGATGTGCGGGTGCGTTGTCTTGTTGAAACAGCACACGTGCAGCACTTCCCGGACGTTTTTGTTGCAGTGCAGGAAGGAATTTGTTCTTCAAAACATTTTCGTAGGATGCACCTGTTCCGTAGTGCCCTTTGGAACGCAATGGGTGAGGATTACGCCCTCGCTGTCCCAGAACATGGACACCATCATTTTTTCAGCACTGGCGGTTACCCGAAATTTTTTTGGTGGTGGTGAATCTGTGTGCTTCCATTGAGCTGACTGGCGCTTTGTTTCTGGATTGAAAAATGGCATCCACGTCTCATCCATTGTCACAACCAACGAAAAGAAAGTCCCATTCATGCTGTCGTTGTGCGTCAACATTGCTTGGCAACATGCCACACGGGCAGCCATGTGGTCGACCGTCAGCATTCGTGGCACCCACCTGGATGACACTTTTCACATTTTCAGGTCGTCATGCAGGATTGTGTGCACAGAACCCATAGAAATGCCAACTCTGGGGGCGATCTGTTCAACAGTCATTCGGCGATCCCCCAAAACAATTCTCTCTACTTTCTTGATCATGTCGTCAGACCGGCTTGTGCGAGCCCGAGGTTGTTTCGGTTTGTTGTCACATGATGTTCTGCCTTCATTAAACTGTCGCACCCACGAACGCACTTTCGACACATCCATAACTCCATCACCACATGTCTCCTTCAACTGTCGATGAATTTCAATTGGTTTCACACCACGCAAATTCAGAAAACGAATGATTGCACGCTGTTCAAGTAAGGAAAACGTCGCCATTTTAAGTATTTAAAACAGTTCTCATTCTCGCCGCTGGCAGTAAAATTCCATCTGCCGTACGGTGCTGCCATCTCTGGGACGTATTGACAATGAACGTGGCCTCATTTTAAAACAATGCTCATGTTTCTATCTCTTTCCAGTCCAGAGAAAAAAAAATTGAGGCCTTAGAACTTGAATGCACCTCGTACAATGGGATTCGCAAGAGATTTTTCTGGCCAGATTTATTTAGGAGTGTCCGTCACTGTGTGTCCCACTGTAGAGACTGCCAGAGGAGAAGGGCAGTTCATCAGAAACCACCTGGCTGCCTCTACCAGTTCCACCAGCTGAAACGCCTTTCCAGCGTGTTAGGATTGTCCTCCTCAAACGATTTCCAACGTCTGCTAGTGGCAATACATGGATTATTGTTTGCACAGATTATCTGACACGCTATGGCATTACAAAAGCCGTGAAAACAGCCAAAGCATCCGAGGTAGCCAAATTAATCGTGTAAGACATTGTATTAAAACACGGTGCCCCAAGGTTGTTAATTATGGATCGAGGGAAAGTTTTTCAATAGAATCTTGTGACAGAGATAAACTGTCAGGGCAACATTACACATCACATGACGACTGCCTACCATCTGCAAACTAACGGGCTTACTGAACGCCTTAATAAGACCTTGGCCGACATGCTATCAATGTTCGTCACTGTTGAGCAGAGCAATTGGGATGAGGTGTTACCTTTCATGACGTTTGCCTACAACACTGCCAAACAAGACGCCACAGGATTTACGCCATTTTTCCTGGTGCATGGGCACGAGGCAACTACGATGATGGACACTGTGTTTCCATTACATCTGATGACATGGACGACGACTAAATTGGCCATGTGTTAACCAGAGCTGATGAAGCTAGGCAGTTAGCTCGACTCCGCATGCTGCAGACTCAAGAAAACCATCGCCGAAGGTATGACGCGAGCCACCGCCCTGTTGTCTACCAGCCTGGTGAGCTCGTCTGGATCTTCACTCCTGTTCGGAAGGTTGGTCTCTCTGAGAAGCTCCTCAGGCGATATTTTGGGACCTTATAAGGTTGTAAGACAGTTGTCTGATGTTACTTACGAAGTTGAAGATTTCAACCCTCACGCAAGATGACGACAGATCAGAATACGGTCCACGTCCTTCAAATGAAGCCCTACAAGGATCCTGCAACCCAGGATAAATTCGAAGCTCCAGTGACAGGCAACAAGTGGAAAGGTGATGAAGAGCGAGGCGGCAAAAGAAGTTCTAAGAAGATCACCACCAGGGCAAGCATCCGTCATCGGTAGTCGGGGTATACAGGACTGATGACCCTTTCCTGGACTAGGAGGATGTAACACCGAGCCTCTGTTCTCTTAAGGAGGGAGCAATGTGGCAGAAGAAGCTGAGTAGTACCGTGGTGTAGTGGTTATGATACTACACTGTTGAGGGTCGTCAGTTCAAAACTCACCTGGACTGTAACATTTTAATTTCTATATTCAGTTTGTGTATGTTCTAGAAGTACCCACAAATGTCAAGAATAATTGTAGTGGAATGTTCTGTGGATGTATATTTACTGTGTGTATTCTGGCTGGAGGCAGTTCACTCTGCACTCCTGTATGTGCAAGTGCTGAATAAACCTCCATTAAATGAAGTTAGTGTTCATCATTCATCTGATTACACCTTCTTCTATGTGACAATATTAGTGTCTTATTGCAGATAACATGTTCAAGTGAACTTTTGTTTTTGAAGATTATGATGACTTTCCTTTCTTTGGGTGGGATGAGACAGAATATTTTTCGCTAAATTCCCTCAGTATTGCTTCAGTGTACTATTTTCCTTTCACTTCTGAAATACCTGCCTACTTTTAAAATGTGAAAGTGTTACTTGATACTTACTTGTTCTGCGTGACTGGTCCGAATGCCAGTTGTGTGTGTTTTGTTCATAGCAGAGGAGAGATGGGTCTTTTCATTTTATAGTCAGCAACATTGACACTGAAGTAATAATAAAGGAAGGAATGTGATGATTAGAGACAATTCCTGCTCAAGTCCGCAGAGTGATTCTCACTGCACATTCATCTGGAGAGAATTGGTAACAGGCACAATCACAGGATCATTGGGGACATCGACCAGTTTGCTGGTGGTGAGACCCTAGTGTGTGGAATGTGTACAGGACATTACCTCTTAATTAACAGTCCAAGGAATATGTGCATCTTTTCACAAGAGCAGTTGCTTTGAGGTTCCTCTTCACATATGATAATGCCTGATCAAATTAAACTGCTTTGGTGGATAAAATTCTCACAGTCAAAGGACATGGCCCGTGATGTATGAAGATCAGAAATTTATAGCGTGCATCTGAGATGTATTGAGGATACAAATTACAGCTTCTTGTACACCATGCGTACTCTTCCAGACCTGTGCATTGCTCTTCCTCAGGAATGGGAATAAAAGCTCTTTAACCAATTTCTAAAATCAAGTCACTGCGAATCATTCATGGAAGGTAGAGCCAACAGTACACCCTAGCAATTGTTTTGATGTTGTGAAAGAGACTTTCAGATTTTTCTAATGTGTAGTTCGAGTTTCTCAATTAAGTATTTGGAGTTTCATGCTGAAGCCCTATGATTTACACTTTACTTTGTTCAGCAGCTCTTCTGTTACTTTGCTCAGAAAAATGCTCTCATTTCTTGTTTTATCCAAATTTCAGTACCAAGTATTATAGGACCCCTGATGATTTTCAGAAATACTTTAAAGTAACTTTTTTTTCTATTTCTATAGTTAATTACTAGAACCTTAAGAATTCCATATGCTGGGAGTAAATTTTGCAGTCTCATACCAGTACTTTGGAGACTTATCTACACCTATTTTCATCCTAATCAGATGGAGAATTAGTCTAAAAACAAAGTGAATTTTAAGGTGCCTTTGATCTGTAATGCACACCTACGTCACAGCTTTCAATCACAACTTATACTGCCAGAGACATTGGTTCGCCTGTCTATTTAGCTCAAAACCAGAATGGAAGAGGGGGTTGTAGAACAAGCTACCATGTTAACACAGTTAGCTGCTGCATTATGTATAAGAATATGAACAAACAAATGAAATGAAATAAATGATAGTAATTTTGTAAGATTACTCAGGCAGCTGTGTTGAGGTTTTTACCTTCAATAAGTGAGAAAAATTTAGAACTGATGAGATTTTGACTCCGCATGAATTAAATGTAGCTGAAGAAATGATATAGGCTATTATGAGAACTGCTTGTAGGAATTTAGATTTCTTTCATATGTACAAGCACGAATAGCAACCAAGAAATCATTGCAATGATAAAAATGTAGCCATAATACTTTTTCTAAATAGTTTTCATACACTTTATGAAAACTGAATATAACACGACATCATTGTGTAACTGTGCATCCTTATAGTTTTATTCAATTGAGTTTGAGCCAAGGAAAAGAGTAAACACTTTTTCCCCTGTTTACTAACTACGACGAACAGTTAATGTTTTGCAGATGATGCAAAGAATGTGTTTAATGAGCACAATTCCTCTGTTCCTCATTCCATTACCTTGCCTGGGCTGTCCATGTTTTGTTAATTCATAAATTAGTGTTAAATATGATAATCGAAGTGCCTTAGTGGGAAAAAAAGCATGAAAAGGGGTAAATGTTAACAATTTCCTATACAGTTGTCATATTGTGTGTTCATCTGGTCAATGTATCAGCTGTATGGTGAGTTGTTACCTTTTCTCCTTTCGGTATTGGTGTTAAATCATATAAATGTACCACATAGTCGTGAAGTACTAATGAGCAGGTAAAATTATCAACAAAGGAAATTATACAAATCAGTTGGAATAAGTAAGTAACAGATCAAGCAAAATATTAAAATATTTTTTTTTAATTTTCAATGAAATCATGAACAACAACAGTAACAAAAATTACAATCATAAAAATATTTTGCAATATACTGTACAACAGCTGTTTAATTTATGCTGAATTAACAGCATAGAGCACTGTGTAACTTTTACCCATTACATGGGAGCTTGTTAGTTGTAAACAAATCCTTTGTTATTGTAACTGTTAGCAGCACAGACTGATGACTAATAATAATCCTTTCCTCAGCTTGATGTAGCACGAATACCTGTATGTAAGCACAATATATGTCACCAGGCTCAATATGGATTATACATATGAAATTAGGTTACTGACTTCATAAACATGTGAAACACTTTTAAAATTAATATAACACAGTAAAATAAATTAAATTTGTACAAAAAATTACCAAAATGGCACAGGAGTTCTCATTATGAACACACAGATGAAATATAATATCAGTGCCCGTTAAATTGTACACAGAGTCACATTTTCATTACATGAAGTGGCAGTTCACAGTCCTTAAAGCTTTTGTATTGGAAATAGCTGACAGCTCGTTAGATAAATACACGACATAAAAAATTTAAAGCGCTGTCAGTGAATAGTTAAGCACAAAAATCTAATTTTTCTGTACTACCATGGCCAAGAACAATTTATGTTCTCTGCAATGCAAAGTTTTGAGTAACCAAGATTTCTTATGAAACATTCATAAATATTAACTAATATTACACTGGTACAAGAAGTTATCCACACAATACCAAACACCATTCATAACAATAAATGTTTCAGCCATTGTGCCAGTAGCTTGTTAAGACTTATTTATTCATAATTTCATTGTAACAGTTATCACAGACTCTGACTGGTTTCTTATTGTTCCCAACAGGTGCCAGTTTTGAAGAACACTCATTGCAAAATATCTGTCCACAATTTCGACAATGGTGTCTCCTCACTATCATTGAAAAGTCTTTGTTGCACTGAGCACATTGCGGAGCGTCCGAATCTTCAGTCCATTTGCGCCCAGTCAACTTTTCGAGGTCCAGCTGAATTACAAACAAAGAAAATGAAAGGAGATGATTATCGGTCAATTTTATGAATTAATCTTAGTACATTGTTCATTAAGCACTTAGAATTTATGCAATGTCATAAATTACTCATACATACATCAAAGAATATTTGACATAGTATCATTACTTAAGCCTGGAACTGAAAAACTTCTTAGTCATTACTTTGATCGGCCGTAGGAAGTCCTCTGTGATACACCAAACACTCACTATTGTTTAAATACTTATTAATTAGTACAGTTTCAGAAAGAACGCATCATACTTGATTTCCTGTTATGAACTGTAAACAAACTTTTAATTATATTGTCATTTGCTCCTCAGTTTATTCACAGACTTCATTGTGCTGGAAGTTTACTCACCCACCAGAGTCCTCATACCACCAGAACAACTATCTGTAATGTTTTCTCCCAAGAGTGATAGTTCTCTAAGTTATTCAGGAGAACTTCTGTGAAGTTTGTAAGGTACGAGAGAGGAACAAGTGGAGGTGAAACTATGAGGGTGGCTTGTGAGAGAGACTTGAGCAGCTCAGTCAGTAGAGCACTTGCTAACGAAAGACAAAGTCCTGGACTGGTGCACAGTTTTCACCTGCCAGAAACTTTCAATTGTCACACACACTGCTGCAGAGTGAAAACTAATTCTGGAAACTATATTTGATAATATGACAGTGCTGAAATGTAAAGAAAGGGGGAGGTGGGGAGTGAGAGGGAATAGATAGAGAGAGAGAGAGAGAGAGAGAGAGAGAGAGAGAGAGAGAGAGAGAGAGAAAGAGAGAGAGAGAGAGAGAGAGAGAGAGAGAGAAAATATTGACTGTATAATTTTATTATGGTGAGTGGTTGTTTTCTTAGAGGGAGGGAAAGAGTGAGCATGTGGACATAGACGAGGGAACATTTTGGTGTAGGCAGGGCATCTGCATGCTGCACACAAGAATACAGGGATGAAAGAGTACGAGAAGATTGGGGAGGCAAGTTAGCGAAAGAGATAGAAGAGAAGAGAAGATTAGGATTTCACATCTCACTGACGAAGAGGTCCTATAGATGGAACACATGTTTGGACTAAAGGAGAATGCTGCAGGAAATCAATAAATCAGTCACCGAAATTTGAAAGGTACATTCTCAGTATTTGTCTTAAATAAGTTAGAAGGGGGGGGGGGGGGGGGGGGAAAGAACCTAACTCAATAATGACATGGAGATTTGAACTCTGCTCTTCTCAAATGAAATCCAGTGCCTTAACAACAATGTAAAAGGGCTATAAACCTAACTAAAATGAGTAAGAAGCTGGTGTAGTGGAATGGGTGGGACGCAGGAGAGGAGGAGGAGGAGGACGACGACGACGACGGCGATGACGACAATGATGACAACAAGGAGGTTTGGAGTTATATTTAAGAGGGACTAAGAAGGACTGAGGATGGGGTAGGGCGCTGGGAAACATAGATGTTTGGGAAGGTACACACTCCAACTGCACACTACAAAGAAACTGATAGGCATTAGTGTTAACTACTTTGAAAACTTACCCATAAGGATAACAGTACTTTGTATTATAGTGACATAGGGAAGAGGATGTCATGGATATGGTAAGTGAGTTAGACTGACAATCATTCAAACATAGGTATTTCTCATCATCATGAGAGCTTTTCATGAAATTTCTCACCCACATGTGAAAATATTTTGTTGACACCCACCTATGATAAAATAAAAGAAATCAGAGCTGACATGCAAAGATTTAGGTGTTCATTTTTCCCCAAGTGCTATTTGGGAGTGGAGTGGTTGAGGAATTGTTTCGAAGTGGTTTATGAACTCTATGCCTACACACTGCAGAGAAGTCATTTAGATGTACAGGGTGATTCTATGATGATGTTACAAACTTTAAAGAGATGGTGGAGAATGGTAAATGTACGAATTTGAGGTAAGAGACCCTGGTCAAGAAATGGCCAAGTTGAAATTTGTAAGTGAAAACCATTCTTTTGACAGTGGACCTCTTCTACGGCAAGTGCTTTCTTTCCATATTTTGGGAGGAGGTAGTATGGACCAAAACAAGGAAAAAAAGTCCAGTAAACATGGACTCTAGGGTGCTTACCTTTAGAGCTATGATCACTTTTTCATCTTTGCTACTGTGAAACACGTCGCTTCCACAGGAGGAGTGCTCATGGCTCCTCAGGTACACATTTCAAAGCTCACGTTTCCTAGGCCATTTTTCTTGATTTGCTCCATACTACCGGCTCCCCAAATATGGAAAGCAAAGAGCTTGCAATAGAAGAGGTCCACTGTCAGAGGTATCAGAACAATTTTTGCACATAACTTTTTACCTAAAATTGATACTGCTTTCCTTTCAAATGAACCATGAAAGCTTGTATCATCATCATGGAATCACAGATGTTAACTGGCAGTAGTAACTGGGAACATTCACAACTACGAAGTAACTAAGGACATACACCGATGGAATGACAACTAAACCCAGGAAAACAGATTAATTTAAAAATAAAAATCTTAAGGAAACACAATTCATCCACAAAGGAGATAACTTCCAAAACATTTGTTCAACTGATTCTTGAGAATTGCTCATTAGTCTGGGATCCTTTACCATTTGATAAGAATATTCACTCACACACTTAGTTAAGTTAGCCCAAATGGACACACAAACATTTTATTTTGCTGTCACCAAGTTATGTGATGTAACAATCACATTTTTATATTTTACATTTAACTACAATTTTATTACCCATGGTGTAGAATCAGTCTCATTTTTATTGTGCTGCAACAACGAAAATTTGTTTCACTGAACCTGTCTCTTAAACAAGTTCAAGTTATTGTATGATGTGGTTTTTACTGGTATCCCCAGTTTTTGTTCAACTTATGTCCGCTAAAAGCATGATTTGAGAATGGTTGTCTTGACAACTGACACTAGTCTAGTTATCAAATTTTAATTTTTATATATGTACATGGTTTATGCAAATAAAAGCTTTTTCAAAAGAGATATTTTACATTTTAACAAATAATTGCCTCTCATGATGGAAATACGACTGTTCTAACTGCAATGCTTACCACAACATTGTGAAAGTTTTGCTATAATGTAAAATCCAGTACAAACATTTTGATCTGAAATAATGTTCTATAAGCTCCAACCTGTAATGTCTGGTTTTCTCTCCCAAGCTCTTGGAGTGCAGCCTGACTCTCATCCAGTTTCCGCCTCAGTTCTATAATCGTGTGGCGTAAGTTTTCCATCTCACCAGAGGTAGTATAGAAACGTTGAAGAAGAGTTTTATGTTCACGTTGACTTGCTTCTAATTGAGCTTCAAGTACTGTCCAAAAGAAAAAAATTAATATATCACTACAGGTACTAATATTAGAATATATAGGGTGACAATTATAGAACTATATAACAAATCATCATAACTTCTCAACGGTTTGTGTTCCGATGTTCAAACTACATGGTTGGCCGCAGTACATGATGGAAATTACTATGCGCATGTATAGTTTGGTTTAGTGATGAAGCAACTTTCATTTGGATGGGTTCGTCAAAAAGCAAAATTGGCTCATTTGGGGGACTGAGAAACCGCATTTCATGATCAAGAAGTCTTTTCATTCCCAACGGGTGACTGTGTAGTGTGCAATGCCAGTCACAGAATAATCGGTTCTATATTCCTTGATGGCACAGTGAATACTGAATGATACGTCAAGGTTTTGGGAGATGATTTCATCCCCATTATCCAAAGTGAACCTGATTTTGACAAGATGCGGTTCATGCAAGACAGAGCTCAACCATATCGAAGCAGGAGAGTGTTTAAAAGTAATGAAGGATCATTTTGGGTACCATATTCTGGCTCAGGGGTACCCGGAGGCCATTAGCATTAGCCTCAATAGGCCACCATATTCTCCAGATTGGAACACTTGCAACTCCTTTTTGTGGGACTATATTAAAGACAAGATGTACAACAATAACCCCAAAACCATTATAGCACTCTGTCTTCAGGCCACAAGTGGCCCACCGGGACCATCCGACCGCCGTATCATCCTCAGATGAGGATGCGGATAGGAGGGGCGTGTGGTCAGCACACCGCTCTCCCGGTCGTTGTGATGGTTTTCTTTGACCGGAGCCGCTACTATTCGGTCAAGTAGCTCCTCAATTGGCATCACGAGGCTGAGTGCACCCCGAAAAATGGCAACAGCGCATGGCGGCTGGATGGTCACCCATCCAAGTGCCGACCACGTCCGACAGCGCTTAACTTCGGTGATCTCACGGGAACCGGTGTATCCACTGCGGCACGGCCGTTGCCCCAAAACCATTGCTGGGCTGAAAACAGCCATTCAGGAAGTCATCGACAGCATCGAAGTTCCGACACTTCAGCAGGTCATGCAGAATTTCGCATTTGTCTGTGCCACATCACCATCAATGACAGCAGGCATATCAAACGTGTCATAACCTAAATCTGAATATCTGTAGTTATGTTTACATGTTGAATAAAGTGTGTGCATGCCGTAGTTTGTATCTAATTTACTTTTATTTCATGTAGTGCACTAATTGTCACACTGTAGCTGACTGACAAAATTTTTAAACAAGTCATCATCATCATCATCATCATCATCATCATCATTATTATTATTATTATTATTATTATTATTATTATTATGGCAGTAAAAAAGAATTTCAAAACATTTTGTGTATTTATCATGTATACAATAACTTGTGAAGAGCAATTAAGTGTTTCAGGATGAAATAAATACACAAACAAATTTTTTTTAGGACTTCCCTTTCCATGTCATATGATCACATGAAAGACACAATCAAGACCAAAAATAAAGGGCAGGTTCATCAATCAAGTGCAACACTTTAGAACTGAAAGCACATTTATTACCAACACTAACATACAGCCAGAACAGAACTGATTTCCTGGAACAAGAGTGCAGTTATTTATACAAACATAGAATACTCCAGAATATACAAACATACAATGTTTAAAGAATCTTCCACAAACAATTAATACTTAATAAAAAATAACTTCTGGTGGTTTGGTTTGAACTAGTGACTGGCAGCATGCCAGCCAGCTATGCTAATCACTAGGTCACACTGTACTACAGTCAGTGACATTGCTCCCTCCCCTCTGTTTCAGAAATTCTCACTGGAGCACGCTGGATATAGATATTGTATGACAGTCCTGGTGGACCGTCGCATTCTGGTCATGATGTTTGACCCTCTTAACAGCGACGAACATCAAAGGCAGCTCCTTCCATTGAGGCTTCTTGATTAATGAGTGGGTTTTCAGCATCCTTGAATCACTCATCATCAGTCTGCATCTCCTGACCATAGTAAGGCTTCATATGTAGAACGTGGATGGCATCTCTGCACTTTTGTCTTCTTGATGAAGACATAATCCTTGACTTCATCTGTAACTAAGTAGACAATACAGCCCAGAGTAGCACTTCAGTAACTTTTCCAATATTTCCACAAAAATACATATGAAGTCTCCCAGACTGTATCTCACTGCGCAGTGCTTGACTTTATATTGCTCTCAGTCTTTCTCTAGGATGTGCAGGGTCCAAACGCAAGCCATCTGCCTTGCTCCTTTTGTCCTGGTGGTGAGGTATCTCACATGGTCATCTCGAGTATCATCCACTTGAAATGGGAACACTGTACCCACTGGCATTTCAGCCTTCGCTTTGTTGTATGTGACTGTTATGGTGGGCAGTATTTCTGTTCGACATCAACGAATGCTGAGAGCATATCTGACAATGTCTTATTAAAGCGATCTGTGAGTCCATTAGCCTATGGATGGTATGCAGTTGTCAACCTGTAGGTGCGCTGCAATAGGAAATTACTTTTGATATAGTCTTCATTGGAAAGCTTTTCCGAGATCAGAAATCATAACAGAAAGTGCTCCATACTTCAAAATGATGTCTTATACAAGGAACTTTGCAATTTCTGGAGCTTTGGCACTTGCCACAGGTGACAGCATAGCAGGTGATGTAGTTAGTGCAGACTATCATCCATTGATTCCATTTTCTCCATTGATTCCATTTTATCAACATTATGAACCTCCATAAGAGGTTGATTCCAGTGCTGTGACATGGCACTGCTGCAGGCAGGAATGGTACAAGATGCCTCTGAGATGATAAAGGCACATGCTTCTATCAATGGCATTCCTTACAGTGGCTCACACAGCGTCTAACAAACTGGTAGATACCTCGCCAGTGATACCAATGTCTGATCCAATATAGAGTCTTCATGAATCCCAGGTCTGCAGATGTTGAACCGTCATGGAAAAACTTGAGGTTACCTGGCCGTAGATGGGCTAGCATGATGAGTAACCACTTATGATCTGTTGGATGACAGTTGTATTAGTTTATTAATTGGAATTCTACTTCGCTGGATCATTCTTCCTCAAGGCTTCTGTAGTTTTTAGAAGTACCAGATCTTCCCTTGGTTTGGCAGCGGTGTCATTTAATTCAGTGGTGACTGAGATTTCATCCACACTGCTGTGTTCTGCCAAAAGATTCCTTGAAAGGCAGTCAGCATCCTTGTGCTCCGGTTTTGTATAACACTGTGACATCATACTCCTGATGCCTCAGTGCCCATGTCACCAACTGAATCAACAGATCCTTCACGCTAGTCAGCCAGTATAAATAATGGTGGTCCATCACAATGGTGAATGGTTTGCCAAATAAATATGGCTGGAACTTGGTGATAGCCCAAACAACTGCAAGGCACTCTTTCTTGGTTGTAAAGTAGTTCACCTTGAACTTGGAGGGTATTCTGGAAGCATAAGTTATCACATTTTCAGCACTTTTCTGAATTTGCAATACAACTGTGCCTATCCCATAACAGCTAGCATCATTGTGTAGTCATCTTAGCATTTTCATCACAGAATGCTAGTACTGGAGTAGTAGTTAGCACCTCCTCAAGGACAAGGAAACATCTTTCTTGTACCTGGTTCCAAGAAAATTGGGCATCTCTCTGCAGTAGTTCTTTCAAGTGATGCGCCTTGGTACAGAAACCTTTATGAATAGCCCGTAGTATGAGCAAATTCTGAGAAAACTTCTCACATCACAAATGTGCTGAGGGGTCAGAAAACCTGTGACTTCTTTTATTGTATCTGAATTCCATTGCCATCCACTACATGCTCCCAGATTTTTATTTCTTGTGTGGTGAAGAAGCAGTTTTGTGGACTCAGGTGGAGGCCTGAAGTCTGAATGCACTTCAACATGGTTGCCAAGCAGCTTAGATGTTCTTCAAATGTCTCTGGAAAAACGACAATGTCATCTAAATAGCAAAGACATGTCAACCATTTAAGGTGTTGAAGCAGGTTGTCAGTGACAAGTTCAAAAATGGCTTGAGCATTACTCAGCCAAAACGGCATAACTTTAAACTTGTAGAGCCTATTAAGAGTTATGAAGGCAGTCTTTTTCTGGTCATCCTTGTCAACTTCGTTTTGCCACTTGCCGTCAGAAATACTTCACTCCTTTCAAGTAGTCTAGGGTGTCATCAATGTGCGGCAATGGATAAGCATCTTTTTTTCATGATTTTGGGATTCTGTTCTGTAATCAGCAGTCGATGCAGAAACACCATGTGCAACCCCCCTCCTTCATGAGGGCCACAGGAGAGGACCACGGGCTCTCTGATGGTTTAATGATGACATCTCGCAGCCTCTTCTCCACTCTCTCTCCTGGATTATCCATTGTTCAGATGGCAACACACTATTTGCGTGCTGGATAATTGGTGGATGATCCCCAGTGCTGGTATGGTGTTTTATCATGAGCCACTTGGTCTGCCTTATCTCTGCTCTGGATTTGAAAGAATCTGAAAATTGGTGCAGAATGGCTAATACTCATCAAGGGTTTTCCTCATTCAGGCCAGATCTTATTGGCAGTTCGATAGTCGCTTCCTCCACTGTATTATCTGTAGTGGCAGTGGAGCACGATTCTTCATTGATGACACTAAGCCACCCTTTCTGGAATGGTTCAGATGCTCCTACACATGTACCTCTAGGGACAAGTTGTGGCTGCTCATGATAATTAGTGATTCTAATCACTTCTTGATCCTCTTTACTGCTTATAGTTGTCACTGACATCTAAATTTCTTTTGTGAGCCTGTGAAGCTTTTTGTAACTGACGAAAGCTTCACAGTTTAACTGAGCATCTCAACTGATGACTGGAACTCGTCTTGTTGAGGATGATGGGATAACAGTTTTCTCAACAGCAAACAATCACCTAGGGCAATCTTTGTCATGTGCTTTTTGCACTAGTTCTGTCAATCTGTAGCTGTGATCTTCCACAGTCTATGACTGCTTGTGATCCATGCACAACATCCCATCAAATAATAACCTTATGAATGACCTGCTGTGTTCTATCATTAATAGTCTTTTTGCATTACATATTCCTGTTGGCTGCATATTCCCATTTGTGCCTTCAGTAAAATCACTTTTGTATCACAGAACATAGTCTTCTTTAGTTGACAATGATAATCGTGCAACATTACAGAAAACGGAGCCCTGAGTCAACTAGTGCCTGGACAGGTTGGGTGTCCATGATGACATCAATGAAATTTCCTGACATCTTGGTAACTGTGGCAGTCTCACATACATACCTGAGGAAAATTGTATGTGGAAGATAAAGCAAACCAATACTGTTGTAGTGATCCTGGAAACTGCTACACAAAGTGACACGGAAAACATAATGAACCATAAAAATGTACAAGAGACACTGATTTGAGAACAGCCTAAGAAAGAGAGACCTTTAATGATACTGCACAACATCCCACATGGCACAGATGCAAAGACACAATATACATGCAGAACTTTGACGATGAACCTACTAAAAATTTCAAAAATGGCTTTACAGTATGATTCAAGACAGGACCAATGGGAAGAAAACTGGTCCATCAAGTCACTGGAGTCAGTTCTGAGGTTAGAACGGCCCTCATGAAGCAACAAAAAGCAGATCTTGGGTTTCATTCGGTTTCAGTGAAAGACTATCTAGTAATGAGCAGTGCGTTCAGTGCCAAGACCTTGGTCATTTCGCAAAACACTGGGATAAACAAGCAGTAATTTGTGGACATTATGGGGAAGATGGCCGTAAAAGACTGCAATAAAATCTAACAAGCAGCAGTGTGTGTGTGCCATGTAAATATAGGGTAAAAAGTGCACATGAAACAGAGACAACTGTTACACATATCAAACCCTCCTAACAAGGCAGGGTTTAAGAATGGATTATGGATAGGCATCTCACAACAGTAGAAAGCAATGAGGACTCTAATGACACCATCAAGTGCTGTCTACGTAAGAAATATAAATCACAATCAAGGATGAGGAAGAACGCTGAAAGAGTGAGAAATTTCAGCGAAAAGCGAGCAGTAAGTACCACATAAAAGAGCACATGACACAGACCAAACTAGAGCATCACACACCTACAAAAAGCAGGAAAGAACTTTTTGGGGAAAATTTAGAACTATGTGGTATAACAGAGATGCAAGATCACAGGTGGATATAGAAGTGACACATTATACAAACTATCAGGATTTGGTGACACAAACTGTGCTGTTGTACATAAAATGTGGCACCACACAACCTGAGGCAAATACTGCACTGCCTACAGGTGTACAAAAAGATTCACCAATGTAGTACGTGACTCTGCAAAAAATACAGTACGACACTCAGAGGCAGTTTGCATAGGAAACAAACACCTACAACAGAGAAGTAACCAATAAAACACAGATCGGAACAGATCCGTGACAGATTTATGAAAACATAGAGAATGCCATGTAATTCACAAGGCTGGAAGAGCCAATGATGCTTACAACTGGGTTAAGACATCTGGTATGCAATATGCATCCAGAAGGGGAGTACCATATTTTACGGACTATAAGATGCACTCCTTTCTTCAAAAAACTACTTCCAAAATTTACGTGTGTTAATATAAAAATCTACAGTGTTTGCTTTAAAATTCCTGTCAGTCTTAAAAATGGCCATATATTCAATTCCGTGGGAAATCTGTATCAGTGCACTGATGCGATGAACATGAGTTGCAGGGATTCACAAGTTTGTTGACATCGCCCTTCTCCAGCCCTGCCATCACAAACCCAGAATTTCAGCCCTCCACAAACAGAAAAAAACCATTCGCGATTGGCAGGCTAGCAAAGAGGAGCTGGGGGAAGAAGAAGAAGAAGAAGAAGAAGAAGAAGAAGAAGAAGACTAAATGTGCAAATACAGGACTGATTGCAAATGCTCAAAACTAGACGATCATGTATTGAAGTTGATTGTAAAAATGTTATTTAAAAAAATGCTTAAAAATTACAGCGCAGCTTATAGTCTGTAAAATATGGTATATTACTTTTTCTGTAACTGATTTCTTAGATATACTCCATCCCAAAGTGAACAACCTGCCCACAGAAGATGAAAAACTGGAGAAGTTACTAAAAAGGATTCTGTCAGAAGAAATGAATCATTCTCCTTAGACAAGTTGTACAAGCACATCATGATAATGCATGGTCATATAGCTCTGGATTATGGATGAGAAGAGCAAGATTGTCCAATATATAATCATCGTCCCTAATGGAGATAAAAATAAGACAGCTTAATGTTATGAGAAGTGTCAGTGTATTGCATGAGGCTAAAAGAGTGGCAGAAGACATTGCAGTTGGATGTACTGTGCCTCCAAGAACCATATCCTGAGGCAGGAAAGGTCCTTAGTATGCCAATAACTGCTCAGATAGTCACCCAAGGGCAACACCCTATGGCAGCAATAATAGTATTTAACAAGGTCATAGAAGTGACAAAAATATCACAGTATTGTTCAGAACACGTAATCTGCAAGGAAATGTTAACCAGTACGGACAGTTACATGCTGGTTTCCATGTAATTTCAATTCAGTGATGAGATCGATGAGTCTGCGAAGACTACATGACATTAGTCATCTAGGACTAACTACGCTTCTTGTGTACTCCACTGATGCAGATGTGAAGTCAGTATTGCGGCATAGCTACCTGGCTGATGACGGCAGAAGACAACTAGAAGCAGCCATTATAGAACTCAACCTACAGGTACTGAATGCATCTCACAGTCTCCCTACCTACAAAGAGAGGGTCAGAGCAACCGCAAATATAGACATCACTTAAGCAAATACGGTGGTGGTGTGCCATGCAAAAGTCTGGAAAGTTGAGTGTGGAATGACACTGAGTGATCACAATATCATGCACTACATGCCACTGGCAATGTTACCTTAAGGTCCAAATACAACCTCAAGGATGATAATTGGGAAGAACTAAATGGGTATTTCAGTGGCTGGGAAGTCTACTGCTGGGTGAAAATGTATATGTTAAAGAGCAAGGACTGACAGTGACTATGTCAT
This sequence comes from Schistocerca cancellata, assembly GCF_023864275.1. NCBI lineage: Eukaryota > Metazoa > Arthropoda > Insecta > Orthoptera > Acrididae > Schistocerca > Schistocerca cancellata. The sequence continues at coordinate 642,870,331 of NC_064629.1, forward strand.
CCTAAAGGAGCACCTTGCACCTGGACTGAGGTGCTGCCGAAATTAAGACATGAAAGAAAAACAGTGAAGAAGTTATATCAGAGCAGCATGACCAAAGAGAGTCCGGAGACTGCATAGATACAGGCATGTTAAACAATGTTTTAAGGGGGAGTTATGGAAAACAAAAATGGAATGATCAAAACAATTCGTGGAGACTAACTTAGAAGCTAATCCCTGGAGTATAACATATAAAATTGTCTGCAAGAAAATGCAATCACTAACAATCTTATCCATGCTCAGAAGGGATGATGGGATGGTAACAGAGAGCTGGAAATAGTCACCTGCCCTGCTAATGGAAACATTACTTCCTGATGATGGAGAAGGGGGTGAGACAGAGGATCAGTGTAAGTTACAAAAAATATTATGGAAAGACTATAGAATCAATAAACTTGTGTACCCTTTCACACAAAAAGAAATTACGTAAATAATTTTAAGACTGAAAAAGAAAAAAGTCTCCAGGACTGGATGGGATCCCTGCTGAAATAATACAAGCCCTAGATAACCAATTAGATAGTTACTTGTGTGAACTGTACAACAATTGTGTCTTGCAAGGATGGGTTCCTGCACCATGGAAGAATGCTAAAGTGGTAATAACTAGTAAAGGGTAAGATAAGGATTAGATGATACCAAAATCCTACAGACCAATTTGTTTTTTGAATGTTCCTGGCACAATATTTGAAAAAAAAAATTATGCAACAGATTATGAGATCATAGACTGCTACAGAGGATGAGCCCTTACCAGTAATTGTTTAGAAGAAGCAAGCCGACTGATGACACAATTAACAAAGCAATTCTGCTAGCAACAGATGTTCGTTCTATGTATGCTCTAGCAATGACGACTGATATAGTTGGTGCTTTTGGTAACTTTGGTTGCGTTAGTGGGCTGGATTGTCCACAAGCACTGCACAACTGCCTGAGAGATTATTGCCACAGGTGACACACTTTTTAATATCCCAGGAAAGAAAATAATGAGGACAACAACAACACACTATCTGCAGGAATCAGTGTGTGTGTGATTCAGGGTTTTGGGATGTAGCACTGGAGCCCAGGCTACAGAAATTACATGACAGTGACAACATAGGTGGTGTAATATTTCTGGCTTTGCAGCTATCATATGCAGCTACAAGAAGCTGTTTTTAGAGCAACTGAGAAGGCAGCAGTAACAAGATGAAGTAATGTGGTGTGAGGTACCAATGACAGATGGTTTGTTCAATACAGGTATCATGGGAAAGACTGCCTAAACTGGGATCCTCCTCCGCGATTGGCTGCTGCGTTCAGAAGTTGTGCAGAAGAATGGTAATCTTCTATTATTAATATTAGACAAACTAAAGAGTGTATTTGCTTGCATTTCATATTAAAGCATCTCTCAATAGCATGCTATCATTCCATTATTTCACTAGTATTAATAACCAACAGAATTATAAACAACTGTTTAATGAAAAGGCAGACGAAGCACTTCAGTGATCTTCGGATCGTGCCTAACTTAGATGGCGGGCGAAGTGGTTCAGCTGTAAGAGCAGAGCTGGTTCAGCAGTCTTGGAGGCGGGCATGTTATCCATCGCAGTATCAGTTAAAACTTGATTTGCAATGTCTAGTTTATAAATGTGAGAGTTGGTTTGGCAGTGTCAGAGGACCGACATGTTGTCTGCCATGGTCAGTGTCAATTAAGACTTTACAATGAAATGAACACATACGTCAACGGGGACAGATGAAAATGTGTGCCCCGACCGGGACTCGAACCCGGGATCTCCTGCTTACATGGGAGACGCTCTATCCATCTGAGCCACTGAGGACACAGAGGATAGCGCGACTGCAGGAATTTATCTCTGGCACGCCTCCCGCAAAACCCAGATTCTCAACTTAGTGTCCCGAACTACATTCGTAGTGCCCCTGCCCATTATACTCATTACTTGCGGCGTGTTGCCGATTCCTGTAAAGAGTTCAGGCACTGTTTGTGCATTCGCACAAAAGAAGAAGATGGTCAAGTGGCCGGTGAGCCTTAACTTTATATATACTAAGATGGTATCTGTTCTTTCGGACATGACTTTATTAATAATGTATGATTTGTAGTAAATGTGAGAGCTGGTTGTGAAGCCTCAGAGGTCAGACATGTTATCTGCTGTGGTCAGCGTCAGGTTAAGACTTTATTAGCAATGTATGGTTGTACGGACATGTAGTTGAGAATAGTATGATTGTAACTGCAGTGATATGCGGTTCATTACTTTGCTGAAGAATAGAAATTATTTGTGACTCTAATGTGGAATGCAACTGAGCAGTTTCTCGTGTCCTGCCAATTAAAAAATTAAAAAAAAAAAAAAAAAGCGAGTGGCATCCCGCACAAAAAAAAAAAATTGATTGGAAATTTAATGATTTCTAAAATAACAGTTCCTCGCAAACAGTTTCTTACAGCCTCAAGATTATGGAATCATGGCTTTGTGATGTTTTCTGCACAGGGGACAACACCTGAAGAAGACTACAGGTTGGTGAACTTTTATTAGAACTTACGCATTCCACTCCTGGTGTTGGAAGCAAATAAGCACCTCAAGTGTACTGTACTGCAATCTTAGTAGAAATGTGGTAACACAGATGCGGTAGAAATGTTTTTGAAGGAAGAGGTTTATCATACGATATATTCGGCACTCCGTGAACTTCAGGGCTGGCGCTGAAGTGTTAAAACTGTCATTAGCACCTTACAAAACAACATACCTCCTACTGGAAGGGAATCTAGCAAGGAACACTACAATAAAATTAAATGACATAACAATCAGGTGAAGTGCAGCAATGAGATGTCTAGGGGTATTTCTGGATGAACATTTAACTTTGTACATCATATAGAGAAAGCAGGCAGAAAAAGGTACGAATGTGATGAATAAAATTATAACCATTGCAAACAGGCAATTTGGCTTCCCTTGAGAACAATCAGAACGTACCACCAATCGATATTTGCATCAGTTGTAGGATATGGCGCAAGCATTTAGGTTCATAGAGTACAGCTAGTAAAGCTGGCCTCATTAGCGAGGAGAGTTCAATGAAGAGTGGTACCGTGATTAATGGGCACCTTCTGTGGTACCCTGAATGATGCTTTGTCAGTAATTCTACGAATGTGCCCACTGGACCTAGAATTTTGGAAAGGGGATCCTTTTATACTATAAGAGGTATTCAAAAAGAAACGAGCAGGAAGCATAATTATAGAAACCAGTACCTGTATGTTATAAGTATTGGTCCTGGCTGATGAGGCACTTGTCTCACTGTGATACAAGGTGGTGATTGAGTGTCTAATAAAATTCCCGGGGCTGCAATGTTAACCAGTTCCGCACGTACAGCTGGACGTCGTCGTCTGAGGTGAATCATTTGCCCCTTGGAGCCTTTTTAAGGGGACCAAAAATGGAGTAATCACAGGGAGAGAGGTCCAAACTGTATGGAGGGTTGCCAACAACCTCCCATTTGAATTTCTGCAGGAGTGCCGTGACTGTGTTGGCCATATGAGACTTTGCATTGCCGAGGAGCAGAATGACCCCACTGGTGAGATTGCCTGGTCGTTTTGATTTGATTTGATCGCCTGGCGAAGGGTGGTCAAAGTTTGCAAGTGATTCTTGACATTCACTGTTGTCCCATGCTGCATGAAGTGAATCAGAAGGGTGCCATTTTTGGCCCCCTTAAAAAGGCTCTGAGGGGCAAACAATTCATCTCAGATGAAGACGTCCAGCTGTACGTGCAGAACTGGTTAACGTCGCAGCCCCAAGGAATTTTATGAGACAGCCATTCACCGCCTTGTGTCTGAGTGGGACAAGTGTCTCAACAGCCAGGGTCAATACTTCTAACATACAGATACTGGTTTCTATAATTGTGCCTCTGGCTCATTTCTTTTCGAATGCCCCTTATAGTTAAATAACAGCAATCATGTGGAAGTATGAAGAATGCTTGGAACTAAGATCAATACGAAAAAGTTGGTAGAAGATCGCATATTGCAACTATAGCAAAATAAATGGCACACTTCAGGCACAGGCAGGAGAACATACAAATTTCTCCCTAACATCAGGGAGAGACTAAAAATGAGATTTCTTAACCCATCGAGTGGGCTGATACATTACATGACTGGTCATGGCCCATATGCTATCTAAACAAAATCAAAAGGTAGATGAATGATAGCTGCATCTGCAGCAGTGTGGGCACACTAGAACACACATTGGGGTGGGGGCTGCATGCTCTATGATGAGGTGGCGGATAATGGCTGTCAGACATTAAGGATGTTGGATTGCAAAGCAGCACTAAGAAGCGAGTCGACCTGGCACATCTTGGATGGTATTGCAGCCGCAGAATTTGAGAAGGCCAAGGAAGACTTCATGAGGCATTCAACCACAGGTTAACATGCTGGCATCCCGGTTAGACAACATACTCTCCAGATGGAGAGAAGACAACTGAGGTCAGTGACCACTGGATCAAATAGTTTCTCAAGAATTTGCATTGTGTAGGTTCAAGTGATCATGTGGACTTCCGAGAGGTAACAGTGATTGGTGGAATTACTTGTTACAGAGGAAATGCTACTGAAGTGCTGCCCAATGCCCAAGGAATTCAGCAGACAATTGCTGTTGACCAGGGTAGTATGAGGGCGATCCAGTAGCAGGGACAACCACCTACAGGTTAAGTGCAGTGAAATAAATGAAAAAACAGAGAACAGATTCCATCATGCTTAAAGTAGTATTAGTCACTGGGTTACTAGTTAAGGGTTTGTTATAGTACTGTAGTGGTAGTAGTTGTTTAGTATTAAAAATATAAATATCAGAAATAAGTAGTTAATATATAAATTTATTATTATACAAGAAAGTATGCCTATTTTAACTTTTCAAATAATGGACTGTAATAGTGAAGAACAAATAAATAAATACCAGATGGTTGCTTTGCTTAGTTTTCCTTTATTCAGAAGCTGGATGTGCAGCTAGCACCTATGTACCATGATGGGGAACAACTACAGCATGTTGGGGAGTAACCTTATCCTGGATACAGCAACAGGCTTTGCCCCACAGGTTGACTATAATCATCAGTGGCTGACTAGTGTGAATAAAACTGCCATGATGGATGGTGTCTGGTGGTGTAGTAGTGTACAACATGCCCAGGGTGCCCACAGAGGAAGCACACAGCTTGTTTTTCCTCTGTCCTCCAAATGTCTCTTCTTACACAGACAATTATACTATGCATAGGAGTTGGTTGTACCTGTGTTGGTCAGATGCTGAGTTGTTGTTTGATGGCTGCAGTATAAGTACAAGGTGGCTGACTCCATTCTTCCTGGTATGTTTCGCAAGTGGTGGAGAGTGTTGCTTAAGATTGATAAACCTCATTTTCATCATTCTCTATTACCTTCTGATGTATGGGGTCAACATTCAACACCGCTATCTCTTGTGTACTTGGACCAACATTTCTGGCTGCCAAATACTGCTGTATCTGTTATCTTACTATCTGGCATATGAGGGAGGTGATCTCACAGAGGTCTTCCAGAACTGCCATTAAGGACCACATTAGGCAGTAGGTCATATTTATATCCTTTTGTGCAACACTTTTCTATTGCATTTCCTCAATGTGCTGGCACCACCAAAATTCCTGGGTCACTGTGGCATCCTTTACCAGAAGAGCTTGGTACATGTCTTGTGCAACGCCTTTCATGAAGTGTGACTGTTTTGGCTTCTGTCATATTCGCATTAACAATATGGTATAGGGCCAAAACATGTCCTGCAGTTGTTCTTCCACAAAGCAGGCTAGATGCTGATTGTTGCCAAATGTTTTCCTACATTTGACCTGGAATTTGTCCCAGCTATTGAGCTGCTCAAACCATTGCTAGGCTGTGCGATCCAAGTAAAACTGCCAATTTTCCAAACACATAATGTCATCCCATCTGCTGTATTTGGCAATTCAGCTGAATCCTTTCAATAATTTTGCTGGGTCCTGACCATCGTCTACAGAAAACAATGATGGATACCTGATGTACTGGTGACTTACTGCTGGTTTGGAGTCCATCTGAGTCCTTTGTATAAAGATATTAGGAACAATGTCCCTGCAGGCAATGGCTTTTACATTCCCTAGTTGTAGACAAGGTCATGTTGATGTTTTGAAGTACCAAGCTTCTCTACCAAACCATGTCATGTCAAAGCCAAAATCAAGTCCAAATCTGAAGGCAGGGTCATCAATGAAATGCAACACTTAGAACTGAAAGTACTTTTTGTTATGGACACTAATATACAGCCAGAACAGAACTGGCTCCTGGACAGAGAGTGCAGCTAAACATCGTATACTGCAGAATATACAATCATAAGGTATTTGAAGAAATGATAGATATTAAATGACAAATAACTGCTTGTGCTCAAGTTTGAATTGGTGACATGCAGCGCAAAAGCCAGTGATGCTAACCACTATGCTGCACTGCACCACAGCTTTCAAAAATATATACTGTATGAGAACAAATGTGAAATGTTACAAAGTTAACTATTTCTAACACATTTAGAAATACAAAGTAATTTCATATCTTGAAAGGATAAAGACAGATGAGAATTCATGAACATGAGGTGTGCGTATATATGTGAAAATCACAAATTACATGGCACTACAATAGTAATGAATCTGCAATTGGGAGCAATAAGTGGTCACATCTTTTTAATATACCAGTATTGCTGACAATGCAATCTTCTTGTTAACACATGACATTTGTACAGAATGTGAACAGTTTTCCTCTACACCATGAGTGAGATGAAGAAAAACAAAGTACAACTTTTAGTTTCGAGAGGTAAGTTACTCCTCTTGTTTCACACCTTGACATTCATATTTAAACAAAAATGTTGACATGGATATAACCCATATATGAATTTTATTCATGTATGGCATATCCTTAGAAACTCAAAATTCTTACTTTATAGCACTCATTTAAGTGAAATGAGGTCTTTGTCACATATTACTTTACTAAAATTCATGATAGTTTTTGGCTTTGAAGTCATCATAAGACCTAAAAATGTTAACGAAAAACAAATCCATAAATTAATGAAACAAGAAGAAGGACATATTAGATGTCGAGGAAAAAAGTGAAGAAGTTACCCACTGAGTACAGCATCAACAACAGGCACACAGTCAATACATAAAGCAAGATGCTTTGGAATTGTACATTTACAGACACAGTGCTGAAAATCTTAACTTTCATCTTTATGTACACACTTTCTACTCTTATTCTTTTCAATATTGACTAGAAACCTGTGTGTCACTGCTGTACTTAGAGGGTAACATGTTAACTTTTTTCACAGATTTAATGTCTGTTTCTTTCCTTTAAATATTTTGCTGAAACTTTGTTTTGCTTACGTTTTTGATTTTTAGAACTAATGACAGCTGCAAAGTCAAAACTAATAATGATTTTTTAATAAACAATATGTCACCAACAGATGCTGATTTCTTTAATTTACTCATCAAGAAATTAGGAGCAAAATTATTTGGAGAAATTACATTCAAAAGTACAGCAGGTAAGGCATGTTCTTTAACATATAATGTAAACAAAGAAAGGTTTCTATAATGGCTCATGAATGACATACCAAGTTTTTCTCCTGCAACTTCATCAAGAGCAGTTTGAAGAACTGCAGTTTTCTCTGAATGAGCTCTCTCTGCAGCTATTAAACTTTCATTGCTGACTTTTAGTTCATCAAGAAGTTTAGAAATTTTTCTCTCAGCAGAAAGCTGAAACAACAGATAATGCAGAACAATATATTCAAGACACACTTTTCAATGAAATCACAAAATACTGCCAGTATGAATAACTAACAGCATGAAATTCTATTACTCTCTCTCTCAACAAATGAAGCCCTCAAACAAAAATTAGAAAATGAAAATTTTTCCTGTAAATCTAAGCTTCACCTTCATAGCTCTGAAGTGATGGTTTCACAAACAAAGACACATCTTATTCTTTGTCTGACATTTAAGTTAGAGTTATTTACCTATTCACGTATCAAGTTCTGTGGGGTCATGTGAGCCAAAGTTACTTGGTCATAAAATGAGTCAGTACATAGTTTACAGAATGCTAATTATAAAATTTATAAACACATGCATTAGTCCAGGGACTGGTTTGATGCAGCTCTCCACGCTACTCTATCCTGTGCAAGCTGCTTCATCTCCAAGTAACTAATGCAGCCTTCATCCTTCTGAATCTGCTTAGTGTATTAATCTCTTGGTCTCCTCCTACAATTTTTACCCTCCATGGTGTCCTCCAGTCCTAAACTGGTGATCCCTTGATGCCTCAGAACATGTCCTACCAACCGATCCCTTCTTCTAGTCAAGTTGTGCCACAAATTCCTCTTCTCGCCAATTCTATTCAGTCCTCCTTATTAGTTACGTGATCTACCCATCTAATCTTCAGCATTCTTCTGTAGCACCACATTTCAAAAGCTTCTGTTCTCTTCTTGTCTAAAATATTTATCGTCCATGTTTCACTACCATAGGTGGCTACACTCCATACAAATACTTCCCGACTCTTAAATATATACTCAGTGTTAATAATTTTATCTTCTTCAGGAACATTTTCCTTGCCACTGCCAGTCTCCATTTTATATCCTCTCTACTTTGACCATCATCAATTATTTTGCTTCCCAAATACCAAAACTCATCTACCACTTTAAGTGTCTTACTTCCTAATCTAATTCCTTCAGCATCACCTGATTTAATTCGAATACATTCCATTATCCTCATTTTGCTTTTGTTGATGTTCATCTTATATACTTCTTTCAAGACACTATCCATTCTGTTAAACTGCTCTTCCAGGTCCTTTGGTGTCTCTGACAGAACTACAATGTCATCAGCAAACTCATTGTTTTTATTTCTTCTCCGTCGATTTTAATTCCTATTCCAAATTTTTCTGTTGTTTTCTTTACTGTTTGCTCAATATACAGATTAAATAACATCAGGGATGGGATACATCCCTGTCTCGGTCCCTTCCCAATTTCTGCTTCCCTTTCATGGCCCTCAACTCTCATAACTGCCATTTCGTTTCTGTACAAATTGTAAATAGCCTTTCACTCCCTGTATTTGACGCCTGCCACCTTCAGAATTTTTGAAAGAGAGTATTCCAGTCAACATTGTCAAAAGCTTTCTCTAAGTCTACAAATGATAGAAATGTAGGTTTGCCTTTCCTTAACCTATCTTCTAAGATAAGTCATAGGGTCAGTACTATCTCATATGATCCAACAATTCTACTGAATCCGGACTGATCTTCATCGAGGTCACCTTCTACCCATTTTTTCCATTTGTCTGTAAAGACTTTGTGTCAGTATTTTACAGTCATGACTTATTAAACTGATAGTTTGGTAATGTTGACACCTGTAAACACCCGCTTTCTTTGGGATTGGAATAATTATATTCTTCTTGTAGTCTGAGGGTACATCACCTGTCTCATACATCTTGCTCACCAGATGGTAGAATTTTGTCATGGCTGGCTCTCCGACAGTTATCAGTAGTTCTAATGGAATGTTGTCTACTCCTGGGGCCTTGTTTCGACTTAGGTCTTTCAATGCTCTGTCAAATTCTTCACGCAGTATCATATCTCCCATTTCATCTTCATCTATGTCCTCTTCCATTTCCATAATATTGCCCTCAAGTACATTGCACATGTACTGACCCTCTATATACTCCTTCCACCTTTCTGCTTTCCCTTCTTTGCTTAGAACAGGTTTTCCATCTGAGCTCTTGATATTCATACAAGTGGTTCTCTTCGCTCCAAAGGTCTCTCTAATTTTCCTGTAGGCAATATCTATCTTACCCCTAGAAATATATGTCTCTAGCCATCGCTGCTTAGCCATTTTGCATTTCCTGTCATTCTCATTTTTGAGACATTTGCATTCCTTTTTGCCAGCTTCATTTACTGCATTTTTATATTTTCTCTTTCATCAATTAAATTCAATATCTCTTCTGTTACCCAAAGATTTCTACCAGCCCTCATATTTTTTCCTACTTGATCCTCTGCTGCCTTCATTATTTCATCTCTCAAAGCTACCCATTCTTCTTCTACTATATTTCTTTCCCCTGTTCTTGTCAATTGTTCCCTAATGCTCTCTCAAACACTCCACAAACTCTGGTTCTTTCAGTTTATCCAGGTCCTATTCTCCTTAAATTCCCACCTTTTTGCAGTTTCTTCAGTTTCAATCTACTGCATTAGTAAAATACCAAAAAAAGTTATGAGAGTATACGAGTAAATAACTCATTACTGAGAAAAGATCCTACCTACTGTGAGGAACCCTGTACAGAATAGAAGTAGAGTGTTTCAAAGGAAACTTTTCAATTCAGATTTTATGACTTGCTGTATATCACTCATTTTCTCAGTTACGCTGGAAGCTTACTGAAAATGAAACCTGTTGAATAGTGCACACCTTCCTGTACATTGCTTAAGAAATTATTTACCAAGTATAAATCACTTTTGGGCGTCTAGTGTTCTCTGAATCAATATTGCACTTTCTTCTAAATGAGTCAATACTATCAACAACAAATCCCGTGATTGAGTATATGTACAGGGATGGCAGAGTTAGAATTCTGAGATACCAGAGCAGTGGCCTATAGAAATGTTGTGAACTGACACCACAGATCTGCCTGGCTGTCCTTCTCTGTGCTAAGAGTATTTTTGGTATGTGCACAGAGTTGCCCCCAAATATAACACCAAATTAGATAATAGTATGAGAGTAAGCAAGCAAGTTCTATGTTTCACTACCAGAGTCAGTGGAGAGGACAGCATCATTCAGTTTCTGCAAAAGATCTTGAACACTATACTTCGATTAAAGCTTTTCATCTACCCTCAGAGTTTTAAGAATCTAAAATGGTTGACTTTAATGACCATTTGGGACAGTAAAGTTTTGTTTTTGTAAGTGTTCCAGGACAGAAATTGTATGTATTTTGTTTTGCTGTAGTTGAAGTGTTAATCCGTTCTCTTTGAAGTATCTTCCTGATGTTACTGACTATCCTATTAGCTAGATCATTTACATTACATTCCATGTCTTTCAAAATACCATTTTTGTCATCTGCAAAGAGAAAAAATTTCTATCATTTTCATGTATAGTGGCTGATTATTGACAGATATCAAGAAATGCACTTAACCCAGAACATAATGCTGGGCACCTGCCACTTTATATGATCCCAGCCAGATTCAAATGTATTCCCTGTTTGTTTACACTGGAGGACTACGTTCTGCTTCCTAATTTCCAGTTATGAAGCAAACCATTGTTCAGCACTTTTCCTAATTAAATAATGTTCTCACTTATGCAAAAGTATTACACAGTCCACACAATCAAATGCCTACGTCAAATCAAATAAAATATCTACGAAGTAAGGTCCGAATCGCCATAGCTAATTGAATGTCATGTGAAAACTGAAATGCGCATGAGTACCAACTTCCAGTGTGCCTTTTTGGTATTATCACAGTGTGCTGTCTACAGTGCCAGTTCAAAATGTTTAAAACAAATGATAAGCCCACTGAATGTGAAATACAGTCAAAGATTCAGTTTTTGACAGCAAGGAATGCTGCATCAGCAGAATTTCACTGACAAATAAGTGAGGCATATGAGCCCACTATGATGAGTGATAATAAAGTACATAAGCGGGGGAGAGATTACATGGCTGGATGGAAAAGTGTCCATGGTGAACCACGATCAGGCCTACTATTACTGATCTCAAACGATTTGGTCAAAGCCACAGATGAAAAGAATCATGAAGGCCAATGGTTCACAGTCTCAACCCTAGCACTCAAATTTCGGAGTGTGGGTAGAACAATTTTGCACAAAATTCTCTTTAAAAAGTTGTGATTTCGCAAACAGTGTGCATGTTGGGTTCCCAGACTGCTTACTGAGGAACAGAAAATGGAAAGAATAGTTTGTGCTTTTGACTTTTAGGGCTGATATCACAAGGAAGATGATCAATTTTTAGATAACATTATCACCAAGCAGACAATCTCAACACACAAGATTGAGGTAACTGTGTTTTGTTATGGACATGGAGTCTTGTTAGTCAAGTTTACGCAGCAATGGACAGCAATGAATGGAGCCACTTACTGCACTACCGCGACTAACCTTTGAAGTTCAACACAGAATAAGCTATAGGGTCTTGTGACATATAGAGGTGGACTTCTATAAGCAGGAGGCTGTTAACTTCCCCATTGGTAAAAACATAAAGGATACGACTGCTGACATCTTAGTCATGGTTCATGATGCAGGGTGTTGTTTTCAATTCAGCAGGGTTGCCAGAACATACTGTCAGTGGCTCTGACTCTGTTTTCAGAATGTATTTCTCCTCGTGAAAAAACTTTAATGCTGTCGACAACACCCTGCTGTTGGATACAGTGTGTGGAGTTGTTATACCACCAGCACATTGGCCCCAAGTCCTCCACCACCTGCAGTGTTAGCGTGGACAATGAGGCACATGAAGACCATGGCAAGATGTCATATTTGCCAGCTGAGAAAAGCTGTGCAGATAGAATGAACCGTCCAGTCCTGCAATGTAAGTGTGCAAAATCGGTCTGACCAGTACAGCATTTTTTGCCATGGTGCAAGTAGATATTGCTGGACTGTTCAAAGCCGCAATGTGGCTTCTGGTAGTAACCACCCTTTCCAATTTTCCCTATGTGGCCCCTCATACGACAGTCTCTGATAGTTGTCCCCAACTTGTTGCATCTGAATACTGCCAGTTTTGACAGTGCAAAGGCATTATTCACTGGCCACCCTTCCTCTTTGCTGGTGGCAAATATGGAAGCTGACCCGAACTCAGATGCAGAAGTCACATGGTCCTTTGAATGGTACAAAAAAATCCACATGCACCTGTTTTCATATTTGGCTTGGGCCATGGTGAAAAACTCTGTCCAGAAGCAGACGATTTCGCATGCATGTGTTGCAGGACTGACATTTTCTGAGGAAGCTCTTACTCACTTCCTAGCATTGAACAAGTATGTCCTCCTTATTGATGGTCACTGCCCAGCTGAACTGTTACCCATGTGATTAGCGTGAAAGTTAGTCAAGCTGTTATGCCCGATGTTGCATACCTGGTCCACCAAATGCATCTGAATTACTGGTCAGGCACCCCTGCCTTGGCTTGCATATTCAGCAAAAATTCTGGTGTCAACACTGGGCACTGATGTTGAACATAGAGGGTGTCAAATGTGATATCGTGGCAGGACCAAATCAGCTTTGGCTGCAACACCAGCTCCTGCCACATATTTCAGTGGCGAAACAACAAAGTCCTGGCAGAAACAGGGGCAGCCCATAGAAAATGAGACAGTCTCTCATCCCATACAGTTTTTGGCTCCTATAGTGATGGTGGTGGCCAGCACCAGCATGGTTCACTTTTTGCCATGACACTCTACTTAATCCCCCTGCCAGTTTCTGTTACCACCACTGAACAAAGTGAATGACACAAAACAGTGTCGCCTCCTATGCTGCTCAAGCTCTTGAAGGGGATATCTGCATCTGCAACTCCCTTTTGTTGTTGGTCCCATTACCATTTCGGACAGTTAAAGAGGGGAGGAATATTATATTCCTGTCGAGTGTGAGAAGGATATTCCACAAGCAGCCAACAATATGGAGGTGGAATTGGTAAGTTTTCTTGCTAGGGAGTGGAGCATATTCACTGCACTTTGTGGTAGCAGAGGCCACAAAGTCGCAACTCAGATGGGCAAATCCTTTTGTTCTTGGCTGCTTTAAATAAACTTGTTCTCCAGCTAGAAAGTAGTTTGTATGCTTACACAAAGCACTCCTTTATGGACCATTATTTTATTGTGTTAACTGATTAGCTTCAGACTTAGAATCCGGTTTGGATGCAACTGAGACTATGTGTTTCTTGTGCACAACAGACTTTGCATGCTCTGTAATTTATGGGCTTGCAACTTACTGGGTGAAGTTGCACATCACTGTCTCCTGGCTTGTAGCATTTGTGAATGTGTTCTAAAATAGTTTAAACTTGACTAGACAATTGAGCAAGTAAAGAATAATTTGTGTTGCATCCAGTGGCACATGAAACAAAAAAGGCACTCTGCATTAACCTTACAAAAAAATGAAACTACAGAATCAGTGTGGCCACTGGTTTATTCAGGCACATTAAAATGTGTTGTCAAACCGATAGTGTGTAGGGTACATCATTAAACAAAATTACCAATCAATGTTTAACTGTTGTCAGTGATAAACTGTTCTGCTACCCACAACATTGATGTACAGACGGGTAGTGTGTGACTGAGCCACTTGCTGACATCTGACATAAACAGGTGTTCAATTGTTAGAAACTGATGTGTACATGAAGAACTCAAACCCAAAAAAATGGAAAATTCTTTTGCATTACTTTTAAAATTAGGAATTTCAACATTTCCCTCCCATCTTTATAAAGAATGCTGCTAATCACACTGTTAGTTCTGCGCCTTCGAGTAACAGGAGGTCAAAAAAACTGCACATCAATAATTAATTAAAAACAATCCCAACAATGCTTACCAGACTGTCCTGTAGTTCACTTTTTTCTGATTCTTTGTTTTCGATTTCAGACTGAAGCTTCTGACACTCACTCTTCATTGCTTGTACCTCAGTGTCCCTAGCTTTCTCCAGGTCATTGTACTCTTCTGAGAGCTTATTCTTAAGTTGAGATACATGTTCAAGCTCCTGTTTTAGAGACTGAGTTTCCTGGAATTACAAACATGTCATGGTTTAATATTGGTATAAGTTGCAAAAAGAAAATTTTTTATGAAAAATGTGTACAATTGAACATAGATTATTTTATATGAATTACATTAGGCTGTTACTAATTGATACATGAGAAATACATATTCTCAGAAAGCCATGTAAGTCATGGTACAAAAAAAGGGGAGGAGGAGGGGCAGGTAGAGAGAATCTTGCAGATAAATCGGCAGGCAAGAGAATATTAAATGACAACCCTGCAACAATAACTCAACTCAAGGAATACAGGAAACAAGAACTAATACTCAGGAGTGAGTGTGGTGGAGAGGGGGAGGACTAAAAAGCACTGAACAAACCATTTTATATTGTGAAGCTTAATAAAATTGGTATTTATATTAACAGTTTAGTAATGCGAAGTGCATAAGGCAATGTACTTGAGAGCACCAGGTGTAGATGATAGAAAGACAACCACATACAGTACAAGCAGGAGTCTGATAGAAATTTTACCAGTAAGACCAAACTTAAATAAAAACAAATAATAATTCTCATAAGAAAAAGATGTATTTGGAATACATGCATAAAGAAAAATTAGAACACAGTACGAACAAATGTCATTGAACAAAGTAACATTATCTGCAAAAGGGGGGAAGGAGCAGTGAGGGACGGGGCAGACAGGTGAAAGGGGCAGTGATGGTGGACAAGACAGTGGTGGCAGCCAGTGTGGGAACGGCAATGGGGGATGTTGGCAAGGGAGTGGTGAAGGTGGTTAGTGGCAGGGTTGTGTGTGGTGAAAGGTGGGTGGCAAAGGTGCGGAGGGGCTGGAGCTGAAAGTGGAAAAGGGGCGAGCGAGGGGGGAAGGGGCGAGCGAGTGGGGAAGGGGCGAGCGAGTGGGGAAGGGGCGAGCGAGTGGGGAAGGGGCGAGCGAGTGGGTGAGAGGGGATGAGGGATGGGGGTGAGTGGGTGTGGGGGGTGGGGGTGAGTGGGTGTGGGGGGTGGGTGTGAGTGCGGTTGGGTGGTGGGGGTGAGTGCGGTTGGGTGGTGGGGGTGAGTGCGGTTGGGTGGTGGGGGTGAGTGCGGTTGGGTGGTGGGGGTGAGTGGGGACTGGGACAGGAGCAGGGGGTGGGGTGTGGGGGCAGGGGGTGGGGGTGAGTGGGTGCATGGTAAGTGGGGGCGGGGGTGAGTGGGTGCATGGTAAGTGGGGGCGGGGGGGTTAGGGGGACAGAGTGGGTGCAGGGTAAGTGGGCCCGGGGGGGGTTATGGGGAGGGAGTGAGTGGGGACAGGTGTGTGGGAATGGTGAAGGGGGAGGGAGTGGGGAATGGAGGAGGTAGTGGGGAATGGTGAAGGGGGAGGGAGTGGGGAATGGAGGAGGTAGTGGGGCATGGGGGAGGGAGTGGGGAAGGGGGGAGGGAGTGGGGAAGGGAGGAGGGTGTGGGGAAGGGAGGAGGGAGTGGGGAAGGGAGGAGGGAGTGGGGAAAGGTGGTAGTGGTAGTGGTGGTAAGTGGGGAGAGGGTAGAGGGGGTGAGTCGGTAGAGGTAGTTGGAGTCAGGTGAGGTAGGGGGCTGCGAGTGGGCGGAGGTAGAGGTAGGGGGGCACGTGAGAGGTAGAGGTAGGGGGCGGGGCGTGAGAGGTAGAGGTGGGGGGGCAGCGAGTGGCGAGAGGGAGAGGTAGGGGAGGGGCGCGAGTGGCGAGAGGGAGAGGTAGGGGAGGGGCGCGAGTGGCGAGAGGGGCGAGAGGGAGAGGTAGGGCAGGGGCGCGAGTGGCGAGAGGGAGAGGTAGGGGAGGAGCGCGAGTGGCGAGAGGGAGAGGTAGGGGAGGGGCGCGAGTGGCGAGAGGGAGAGGTAGGGGAGGGGCGCGAGTGGCGAGAGGGAGAGGTAGGGGAGGAGCGCGAGTGGCGAGAGGGAGAAGTAGGGGAGAGGCGCGAGTAGCGAGAGGGAGAGGTAGGGGAGGGGCGCGAGTAGCGAGAGGGAGAGGTAGGGGAGGGGGTAGTGAGAGGGAGAGGTAGGGGAGGGGCGCGAGTGGCGAGAGGGAGAGGAAGGGGAGGGGAGGGGCGCGAGTGGCGAGAGGGAGAGGAAGGGGAGGGGAGGGGCGCGAGTGGCGAGAGGGAGAGGAAGGGGAGGGGAGGGGCGCGAGTGGCGAGAGGGAGAGGGAGAGGTAGGGCAGGTGCGCGAGTGGCGAGAGGGAGAGGTAGGGGAGGGGCGAGAGGGAGAGGTAGGGGAGGGGCGAGGGGGGGAGTTAGGGGAGGGGCGAGAGGGAGAGGTAGGGGAGGGGCGCGAGTGGCGAGAGGGAGAGGTAGGGGAGGGGCGCGAGTGGGGAGGCGTAGGGGAGGTGAGCGAGTGGGGAGGGGTAAGGGAGGGGCGCGAGTGGGGAGGCGTAAGGGAGGGGCGCGAGTGGGGAGGCGTAAGGGAGGGGCGCGAGTGGGGAGGCGTAAGGGAGGGGCGCGAGTGGTGAGACGTAGGGGGCCGCAAGTGGGGATAGGGCAGTTAGGTCGAGTGGGGATAGGACGGGGCGAGTGGGGATAGGGCAGTTAGGTCGAGTGGGGATAGGAGGACGGGGCGAGTGGGGATAGGGGGAGGGGGTGAGTGGGGATAGGGGGTGGGGGCGAGTGGGGATAGGGGGTGGGGGCGAGTGGGGATAGGGGGTGGGGTGTTGGGCGAGTGGGTATGGGGGGTCGGGGCGAGTGGGTATAGGGGGTGGGGGCGAGCTGGGATAGGGGGTGGGGGCGAGTTGGGATAGGGGGTGGGGGCGAGTTGGGATAGGGGGTGGGGGCGAGTTGGGATAGGGGGTGGGGCGAGTGGGGATAGAGTGGTGCCGGTGGTGGTGGTGGTGGTGGTGGTGGTGGTGGTGAATCGGGAAAGGGTAGTAGAGGTGAGTGGAGAGAGCATAGTGATGGCAATTTGGGAGAGGTAGTGAGGGCAAGTTAGAGGTGTACCGGTGGCAAGTGGTGAGGGGTAGACTAGGTCATAAAGGAGTAACTGTTGTGGGAGTGGGGAGCAGAAGTGAGGAGTGTGTTGGGAATGTGGTGGGAGTTTGGAGGAAAAGCACGGAGGGGGAGTTGGGAGGGGGCATGTGTAGGGGGGATGAGGAGGTAGAGTAACGGCGGGGGCGGCGAGTCACGGCGGGGGTGGCGAGTCATCGCGGGGGCGGCGAGTCACGGCGGGGGCGGCGAGTCACGGCGGGGGCGGCGAGTCACGGCGGGGGCGGCGAGTCACGGCGGGGCGCGGCGAGTCACGGCGGGGGCGGCGAGTCACGGCGGGGGGCGGCGAGTCACGGCGGGGAGGGCAAGTCACAGTGCGTTGGATGTAAGGTTTGAAGTGTGGGCTGGGGGCGAGGCTTGGGGAGGTTGAGTGGGGCTTGGGGAAGGGGAGAGACGATGACAGTGGGAGGGGGAATGTGGGTGGGGAGCAGAGGTGGAACAATAGTTGGGAGCAGTGGTTGGGGAAGGGGAGCGTAGTTGGAAAACATAACATGCAACATCAGTACCTGAGAGATTTGAATGGGATAAGGTACAGAATCACGAAAGTACAGATCAAATGTGGGTCCATTATATGTGATAATTACCGAAAGTGTGGCCTGCAGAGAATTCTCCAGAGCTGCAATTTCTGTTTTAAAGCTTTCTTCACTGTTTTTCTTCTCTGTCTCCAATTCAGCCATACTTTTCTGGAGTTCAAACAAATCTGTCTCTAAAGAAGTTCGTTGAATCCCAATAGCTTGGATAAACTCTTCATTAGTATGTATTGTTCTTTGAAGATTCTCAACTGTTTCAGTTAATTTTTGATTCTCCTGTAAAAGATTAAAACAGGTTTATAGTTTTTTTTAGCTTTCACGCTTAATGCATTCAAAAGTTGAAATATTTACTACAGAGTCTTACTTACTGCTGTCAGAGTTTGGATTTGATCCTCTTTTGCACTAAGTTCAGTTTCTAAACCACGGATTCGCTCTTCCTTAACTTCTAATGCTCTCTGACTCTGAGAAAGTGTCTCATTCAATTCTTCTGCCTTGGAATTGATTGCTGTTAATTCATCTTCCTGTTTTTTTAACTTTATCTCCAAGTCCTTCTTTTGTTTAATGAGACCTTCATTGTTTTCCTTCAAAACACTAATTTCATGGAATTTTATGTTCACAGTTTCCTTAAGTTCTGAGAGAGCACTTTCCATGTTTGCTGAGTTCATTCTGCAACGCTCAATGGATGACGACAGTTCTTCAATCTGCATCTCCTACAGGGTTTAGGATTGCAATGTCATTCAGAATAATATATGAAGTTAACTAGATGTTTAGTGATACACTCAGTAACAAAATCATTTCTGAGAGGTATGTTCAATTTCTAGTGCAACAGTGGCCAAACACAGTTAACAAGGGAACACACAGCCACACATTATTTATGCACAACACAACAACAGGAGTGCAGCAGTGAATAGTTTTTGGACACCATATAGGGTAGTTATCAGGCTGTTATCTCATGTATATCTGTATGTTTTTAAGTACTTATGCAGGCTTACTACAATCCTGACCTTCCTCCTCACTTATTCTCAATTTGAAGAAGCACATGCACCAGTAACAATTTCAAAATTAAGAAACTGTTTGCATAAACTGAAACTCTGGGTAGCATAAAATTCCTCTCTCTCTCTCTCTCTCTCTCTCTCATAGTATCACCTTGGCACGCAAAACAGTCTAAAGCCTCCACAGACCAATCTTAATTGCTGGCCATTAAAAATTGTAACACCATGAAGTCTGTGTGAAGACTATCAAATTTACTACATTCTTAGATATTCAGTTGATTAGGATTTCAGCATAAGAGCACCAAGTAGGTAATAATAAAGCCATCTACATTGTTTATATAAAGAAAGATTATGTAGCGGTTTTCTTATTCACAAATTATAATTGCATTCAATTGTTAGTTGTTTGTGAGAAGATTGTGTTACGCCTTGAGTAAGAAGAAATGTCTAGCAGTACTTGTTGGGACTTGGCGGCAGCAGCAGGATTACAGCCTATTGAGAGTGTAGTTTGCCATTCTGTGATATTGCAGGCAGGACCCTATGCCTGTCATGCAAATACGGAATTGACAGATTCAGGAGGGTCATACTCAATGGCAAGTGGGACCTCAATGGCACCCTGACGAGTACTCAACAGACAGACATACTGCAGACAGACAGTCACATTGATCGCTTGACTGGGCAAAATCATACAGCCATGTCATTTACCTGGAGTCTGGAAATGAGCTTGTTTGTAACACCAGAAATATATACATGAACAGTGGCAACAACATATGGAACACCACGGGCTGTTAGAATGGCAACCCTCAACACAACAGCAGAGAGATGACGCAGGACACAAATGGTACCACACCATCTTTTCAGACAATACCCGGGTTTGGGTATGGTATCACGATGGATTTACCCTTCTGTCCAGGTTCTAAGGAAAAGACATGTTACTCTATTGCATTTGCTGCAGTCATATAGGCCCAGCACTCGGCATGATGGTAGCAATGGGTACACAACACGATCATGTCTTGTTCACACAACTGGTAATTTGGACAGCAGTTGATACACTTTTGATGCATTAGGGTCAGTGACTCTGCCCTATCAACAAGGTCTCCTTGACGTTATCTTTCAATGAGATAATACAAGACTGCACGTTGCCCGTATTATACTGTCCTACTTCAATATAGAGGATGTTCAACTGTTGACCTGGCCAGCATGTACTCCAGCTCTCACTCCCATTGAAAACATCTTGTCGCAGGTTACTGAGGGACTGGCACACCACCACTCACAATTGATGAACTCTGGAATAGAGCTGAAGCACTGTGGAATAATGTATCCATATCTGCCATCCAAAGTCATTTCTATTATATACCCAACTGGGTTATGGTCACTGTAGCTGCCAGACGCACAGCTCTATATACTAAATTTCGTATCCTGTACAGCCACAAATCACTTATAAATTTAATCATTTACAAAAATTAAAATTTTGTCACTTGCTATCCTTCATGTTGGTATAAGTTTAACGGACAGCAGTGTATCTTGAAATAAAATCCTTAATTATGTTTTATGGGAATCTAGCCAATCGATTGCTCAAACACATGCTCAGAAGCTGCATAAACTAAAAGAAGCTGGCTATCGTCCCACCAAGAACCAATATGCCAGCATGGCAGAGCGTTTTTCCTTTTGCCAAGTTGGTTGTAATTATAACTAAAATAAAGTTCAGTACACAAGAAATGCAGTTACTGAATAAAGGTTTAAAGTATTTCATTCAACTGAAACTTAATGAAAAAACCACTACATGCCTAGTTATGGATTTCAAAAAAGCAGTTGATGCCACCCCATGCAGTAAGGCCAACAAAGCAAAAATAACGTGCAGAGCAAGTGAATTAATCCAAAGGATTACATGTAACAGTCCCAACAATTAAGAATATCTCGCAATGATAAGTTAAGATCTGATGATGCAATGATGGTTTGTGCTTCCAAGGGTAACAGTTTAGTTGTTCTTTATAAAGAAGACTATATCGCTAAAACACACTCCTTTTTTTTTCTAAGACAATAACATTAAGGAAATAGACGATGACCCAACTGAGGCATATGCTAAAGAATTAATAACTTGTCTCATGGCCTGTCCTAATATCATAGATCCTAATGTCACCACAAAGTTGAAAGTCATGAACCCTAAAGACCCACGCTAAGTGTGCAAGCGAAGACTCATAAACCAGGCTATCCCATTCACCCAATCTCTAACGCGATAGGGAACTCAGAAGAACGGATTTCTAAATATTTACTGCAGTTGTTACAACAAAACGTTGTTTTTGAAGAAAACTTTGCTATTTGTAATAGGAAAGATCTTGTTAGTCTATTGTGTGATAAAACCTTTTTCCTGACAGTGTTCTGTTGTCTTTAGATATTAAGAATCTATACATGAATATTCCCATGAATGAGACTATTAGACTCACTGAAAACAGTCTTCGTAGACAGCATCAGCTCACAGTAGATGAGATCACTGAAACCATCTCACTTATTAAATTAATCACTTCATTTAACTATTTTTCATTCAATAATCAGTTTTATGAGCAACACAAGGGCTTAGCCATGGGTAGCTGTCTGGCGGGATTTATTGCTGTTGTTTTTGTTAATCATTTAGAAGGTGGCTACCTTAGGAAGAGTGATACAGTTATATCCGAACAGATACTTTCCTATAGGTGTTATGTCGATGACATTTTTACCATCTTTGATGGTACTGTGGATGAGGTCCCATGTCTGGTTGAAGATTTTAACTTGCTACACCCTCAGATGGCCTTCACTCATTAGATAATGGATGACAACAAGAATATCAATTACTTAGGCCTAGAATTACAACTAGAAGGTAGTGTCAAATTTGACATATTTCACAAACCAACAACAAGCGATTTCATATTCATTCCTCTTCTTGTCATTCATATTGTCATAAGATGAGCTGCTTTAAATCATGATTCACTGCATCACAGAACTTCCCCTTAGTCAGTCTTCTATTTAGAAAGAATTAACTAACATTAAGCATATTGCTATCAGTAACAGAGTCAAAAAAAAAAAAAAAACCTGATTAATCTAAACTTCCATTAGATCTGTTAGCAAAGAACACTAAATTTGTTAAAATCCCTTTTGTAGTCACCTTATCATATGGCCTTGCAAATCTATTCAGAAAATATGTTTTGAACGTCATATTTTTGTCGACAAACAAAGTCCAGCATTGGTACATACATAATGAAATATCTAGTAAAGACAAATACGCTGGATTCGGAGTTTACAGAATTGAGTGCGTCAACTGTGAAGTTTCTTATGTGGGCCAGACTGGTAGGAAATTTCGAACCAGATTTAGTGAACATTTGCTTTACAAGTATGGAAAAGTTAAACAGAATTACATGTACTCCATGCCGTTGGCAAAGGGGAAAGGCTAAATCTTTTAGAGGAAATTGTGATTCTGAAATATTCCAGTACAGGAAAATGTATTTTATTGAATGATCAGTTGATTAGCAAAAACGAGTCTTATTATGATATGGTACGCACTATTCCAACCCATCAATAGTTTTTATTGTGACTGTGATGCTACCTTTTTTATTCCTTTTCTTTTAATTGGTTTGACTAATGTTTTAGCATCATTTTAAGTTTTATTGCCTTATAATACACTGTTTTACCGAATTTGTCTTCCACATATGTAATTTAGTTATGCAATCACTTTTTGTAAGCACATTGGGTAGCCAATGCCATCTACCTTTTAAATGTCTGCTATTATGGTCGTATAATCTTGCCTCTATGGCTCTATGTTTGCGTGGCCAGCTTGGAGGGCTGATGTATCCTGTTCCCGACTGCATTATCCATTTGTCAGCTGTACGCAATGCTCCATGCTGAGTACGCCGGAACACAGTTGGCTCCATTCATGTAAGATTTCTTAAATTTTTTTTGGTTTGTGATAGTTTTT
Organism: Schistocerca cancellata; assembly: GCF_023864275.1. Taxonomy (NCBI): domain Eukaryota; kingdom Metazoa; phylum Arthropoda; class Insecta; order Orthoptera; family Acrididae; genus Schistocerca; species Schistocerca cancellata. The sequence goes on from NC_064629.1 coordinate 642,893,458, forward strand.
CCTCTCCAGAGGACACTAAAGTTATACTTGGCATTGTATTCCACATTCTGGGTTCTGTAATGCTTTAACTCATCCCATGATGACAGGACAATGGTTCCTTATAAAATTTTATCTTAATGCCATATGTGGGCATTAATGGACAATGTTGGTTTTCCACATTAATTTTTAAACAAGTTCACAGTTACGGTCAATTGTAGAGTTGGCTGCACAGCTTGGAACTTTGCGTCTTCTGTGTACTCATATTAACTCTATTTACCCACTTTAATCTGTATATGCCTCACTGTTGTCATTTTTCATCCCTAGGCCAATCTGATGATGCCCCAAAAGGGTGAAATGGGTCAGTTCCTGCAAATAAAAGAGATTTTGCAACCGAGACTGTCTTATTTCAAGAAATTCATAACTGGTTGTTGTACTAGTGTTAGATGCTTACTGGTGGTCACGGAGAGTTTGTCATTCTTCTACATCTTCTACATTTATACTCCGCAAGCCACCCAACGGTGTGTGGCGGAGGGCACTTTACGTGCCACTGTCATTATCTCCCTTTCCTGTTCCAGTCACGTATGGTTCGCGGGAAGAACGACTGTCTGAAAGCCTCTGTGCGCGCTCTAATCTCTCTAATTTTACATTCGTGATCTCCTCGGGAGGTATAAGTAGGGGGAAGCAATATATTCGATACCTCATCCAGAAACGCACCCTCTCGAAACCTGGCGAGCAACCTACACCGCGATGCGGAGCGCCTCTCTTGCAGAGTCTGCCACTTGAGTTTGTTAAACATCTCCGTAACGCTATCACGGTTACCAAATAACCCTGTGACGAAACGCGCCGCTCTTCTTTGGATCTTCTCTATCTCCTCCGTCAACCCGATCTGGTACGGATCCCACACTGATGAGCAATACTCAAGTATAGGTCGAACGAGTGTTTTGTAAGCCACCTCCTTTGTTGATGGACTACATTTTCTAAGGACTCTCCCAATGAATCTCAACCTGGTACCCGCCTTACCAACAATTAATTTTATATGATCATTCCACTTCAAATCGTTCCGCACGCATACTCCCAGATATTTTACAGAAGTAACTGCTACCAGTGTTTGTTCCGCTATCATATAATCATACAATAAAGGATCCTTCTTTCTATGTATTCGCAATACATTACATTTGTCTATGTTAAGGGTCAGTTGCCACTCCCTGCACCAAGTGCCTATCCGCTGCAGATCTTCCTGCATTTCGCTACAATTTTCTAATGCTGCAACTTCTCTGTATACTACAGCATCATCCGCGAAAAGCCGCATGGAACTTCCGACACTATCTACTAGGTCATTTATATATATTGTGAAAAGCAATGGTCCCATAACACTCCCCTGTGGCACGCCAGAGGTTACTTTAACGTCTGTAGATGCCTCTCCATTGAGAACAACATGCTGTGTTCTGTTTGCTAAAAACTCTTCAATCCAGCCACACAGCTGGTCTGATATTCCGTAGGCTCTTACTTTGTTTATCAGACGACAGTGCGGAACTGTATCGAACGCCTTCCGGAAGTCAAGGAAAATGGCATCTACCTGGGAGCCTGTATCTAATATTTTCTGGGTTTCATGAACAAATAATGCGAGTTGGGTTTCACACGATCGCTGTTTCCGGAATCCATGTTGATTCCTACATAGTAGATTCTGAGTTTCCAAAAACGACATGATACTCGAGCAAAAGACATGTTCTAAAATTCTACAACAGATCGACGTCAGAGAGATAGGTCTATAGTTTTGCGCATCTGCTCGACGACCCTTCTTGAAGACTGGGACTACCTGTGCTCTTTTCCAATCATTTGGAACCTTCTGTTCCTCTAGAGACTTGCGGTACACGGCTGTTAGAAGGGGGGCATGTTCTTTCGCGTACTCTGTGTAGAATCGAATTGGTATCCCGTCAGGTCCAGTGGACTTTCCTCTGTTGAGTGATTCCAGTTGCTTTTCTATTCCTTGGACACTTATTTCAATGTCAGCCATTTTTTCGTTGGTGCGAGGATTTAGAGAAGGAACTGCAGTGCGGTCTTCCTCTGTGAAACAGCTTTGGAAAAAGGTGTTTAGTATTTCAGCTTTACGCTTGTCATCCTCTGTTTCAATGCCATCATCATCCCAGAGTGTCTGGACATGATGTTTCGAGCCACTTACTGATTTAACGTAAGACCAGAACTTCCTAGGATTTTCTGTCAAGTCGGTACCTAGTATTTTACTTTCGAATTCACTGAACGCTTCACGCATAGCCCTCCTTACGCTAACTTTGACATCGTTTAGCTTCTGTTTGTCTGAGAGGTTTTGGCTGCGTTTAAACTTGGAGTGAAGCTCTCTTTGCTTTCGCAGTAGTTTCCTAACTTTGTTGTTGTACCACGGTGGGTTTTTCCCGTCCCTCACAGTTTTGCTCGGCACGTACCTGTCTAAAACGCATTTAACGGTTGCCTTGAACTTTTTCCATAAACACTCAACATTGTCAGTGTCGGAACAGAAATTTTCATTTTGATCTGTTAGGTAGTCTGAAATCTGCCTTCTATTACTCTTGCTAAACAGATAAACCTTCCTCCCTTTTTTTATATTCCTATTAACTTCCATATTCAGGGATGCTGCAACGGCCTTATGATCACTGATTCCCTGTTCTGCACTTACAGAGTCGAATAGTTCGGGTCTGTTTGTTATCAGTAGGTCCAAGATGTTATCTCCACGAGTCGGTTCTCTGTTTAATTGCTCGAGGTAATTTTCGGATAGTGCACTCAGTATAATGTCACTCGATGCTCTGTCCCTACCACCCGTCCTAAACATCTGAGTGTCCCAGTCTATATCTGGTAAATTGAAATCTCCACCTAAGACCATAACATGCTGAGAAAATTTATGTGAAATGTATTCCAAATTTTCTCTCAGTTGTTCTGCCACTAATGCTGCTGAGTCGGGGGGTCGGTAAAAGGAGCCAATTATTAACCTTGCTCGGTTGTTGAGTGTAACCTCCACCCATAATAATTCACAGGAACTATCCACTTCTACTTCACTACAGGATAAACTACTACTAACAGCGACGAACACTCCGCCACCGGTTGCATGCAATCTATCCTTTCTAAACATCGTCTGTGCCTTTGTAAAAATTTCGGCAGAATTTATCTCTGGCTTCAGCCAGCTTTCTGTACCTATAACGATTTCAGCTTCGGTGCTTTCTATCAGCGCTTGAAGTTCCGGTACTTTACCAACGCAGCTTCGACAGTTTACAATTACAATACCGATTGCTGCTTGGTCCCCGCATGTCCTGACTTTGCCCCGCACCCGTTGAGGCTGTTGCCCTTTCTGCACTTTCCCGAGGCCATCTAACCTAAAAAACCGCCCAGCCCACGCCACACAACCCCTGCTACCCGTGTAGCCGCTTGTTGCGTGTAGTGGACTCCTGACCTATCCAGCGGAACCCGAAACCCCACCACCCTATGGCGCAAGTCGAGGAATCTGCAGCCCACATGGTCGCAGAACCGTCTCAACCTCTGATTCAGACCCTCCACTCGGCTCTGTACCAAAGGTCCGCAGTCAGTCCTGTCGACGATGCTGCAGATGGTGAGCTCTGCTTTCATCCCGCTAGCGAGACTGGCAGTCTTCACCAAATCAGATAGCCGCCGGAAGCCAGAGAGGATTTCCTCCGATCCATAGCGACACACATCATTGGTGCCGACATGAGCGACCACCTGCAGATGGGTGCACCCTGTACCCTTCATGGCATCTGGAAGGACCCTTTCCACATCTGGAATGACTCCCCCCAGTATGCACACGGAGTGCACTTTGGTTTTCTTCCCCTCCCTTGCTGCCATATCCCTAAGGGGCCCCATTACGCGCCTGACGTTGGAGCTCCCAACTACCAGTAAGCCCACCCTCTGCGACTGCCCGGATCTTGCAGACTGAGGGGCAACCTCTGGAACAGGACAAGCAGCCATGTCAGGCTGAAGATCAGTATCAGCCTGAGACAGAGCCTGAAACCGGTTCGTCAGACAAACTGGAGAGGCCTTCCGTTCAGCCCTCCGGAATGTCTTTCGCCCCCTGCCACACCTTGAGACGACCTCCCACTCTACCACAGGTGAGGGATCAGCCTCAATGCGGGCAGTATCCCGGGCAACCACAGTCGTAGTCCGATCGGGGGATGCGTGGGACGAGCTGGCCGTCCCCGACAAACCCCCATCCGGACCCCCACAGTGATGCCCATTGGCAACAGCCTCAAGCTGTGTGACCGAAGCCAACACTGCCTGAAGCTGGGAGCGAAGGGATGCCAACTCAGCCTGCATCCGAACACAGCAGTTGCAGTCCCTATCCATGCTAAAAACTGTGCAAAGAACATCTGAACTAATCTACAGAGAGCGCAAACAAAACGACACAAAATTGAAGCGGTTATTAAAATACAAGATTGCCTAGTAAATGCAGTAATGCTGCCACTTGTGCACTGCTGACACACTGCTCGGCGGCGGAAGGAGACTACGCGATTTAACACTATTCGAGTACTAAAACGTGATGCTACAACTCTCAAATACTATAATACGCCCGAAATTTATGAATTAAACAATGCAAGTACCAAAAACACGCAAAGAAATTAAGAATTAAACTATGTAACAAATGAGTGAGCTAGGAGTATACGACTTGCTGCTGCAGCTGCTTATCCAACGGCGGCAGGGAGCACACTGACTGTGACCAACCGACACTGGCCGTTCAAAACAAAAACAGTTGACAGACGACTACGCGAATTTACACTATTCAGGTACTAAAACGCGATGCTACAACTCTCAAATACTATAATACGCCCGAAATTTATGAATTAAACAATGCAAGTACCAAAAACACGCAAAGAAATTAAGAATTAAACTATGTAACAAATGAGTGAGCTAGGAGTATACGACTTGCTGCTGCAGCTGCTTATCCAACGGCGGCAGGCAGCTTCACAAATAAACTGTTACAGTTTCTTGAGAGATGCTAGAAGACAGTAATTGGTGCAAAGCAGAACAAAATGACTGTTAATAACCAGCAATGTGGAAATGAAGGAGAACATATTACTTTATCATTAATCTCATTCATGTAGTTCTGATATTTCCAGTTGTGTGAGTGGGAAGATGAAAGTCTCTACTGGGAACAATCAATGTGCCATGAAATGAACACAGGACCTAAAACAGTTTTTCAGTACTTACTTGAAACCTTCACATTTAATGTGATCTTATGGGTCACTGAAAAGTCGTGACAACCCAAATCATTACATTACCTGAAGTTCTCAGTGTACTGTTATTTGGTGAACAACGATCCTCAGATGTACAAAATCAGCAGTTACTCTTATGGCAGCCTAATTTGTATCAGATATAATAATCTTCTTCTATGACTCACTACCTCCATCAGTAAGTTTTATTTTCTCAGCTACTGCATTTATTAGATGAAATATTTAAATGAACTCTACATGATGTCATGAAACTACATATGATAGCTCCATAGTATAACTGCAAATGTTGTCACCAATAAACCAACTAAGACAGCACTGCCAATCTGCCACTGTTTTAAGTCTATAAGAGTCTAAAGTCCTAAAAAATTATATGTCAACAAAGCACAGTAAATCACAGATATTATGGCTGCTCGAAACACTTTATAGATGAAGATAATGTTATCGACATATACACTTGTGCTCATAAATTAAGGATAATGCTGATACATGGTGAAACAATGCTCTGGTTGTCAGTTTGCGGGTTTAAATCACCTCGGGGTATGACTATGCAGTGCATTTGACCTGTGGTCGTCGCACGGTGGTGCTGGCAGCAGTCTACATACGCAGAGGTGTGCTGGTGCATGTCGGAGTACGGTGCAGTGAGTAAGAGTGCAGACATTTTCAGATGTGCTAATGGTGACTGTGTGTTGAAAATGGCTCAAAGAACACATATTGATGACGTTATGGGGGGTAGAATACTAAGCCGACTGGAGGCTCGTCAAACACAGTAGGTCGTAGCACGGGCCCCCCGTGTGCCACAAAGTGTGATCTCAAGATTATGGCGACAATTCCAGCAGACAGGAAACGTGTCCAGGCACTACAGTACAGGATGTCCACAGTGTACAACACCACAAGAAGACCAATATCTCACCATCAGTGCCCACAGACGACCACGGAGTACTGCAGGTAGCCTTGCTCGGGAGCTTACCGCAGCCACTGGAACAGTTGTCTCCAGACACACAGTCTACAGACGACTGAACAGGCATGGTTTATTCGCCCGGAGACCTGCAAGGTGCATTCCATTGACCCCTGGTCACAGGAGAGCCTGTAAAGCCTGATGTCAAGAACCCAGTACATGGTCATTGGAACAGTGGTCCCATGTTATGTTCACGGACGAGTCCAGGTATAGTCTGAAGAGTGATTCTCACCGGGTTTTCATCTGGAGTGAACCAGGAACCAGGTACCAACCCCTTAATATCCTTGAAAGGGACCTGTATGGAGGTCGTGGTTTGATGGTGTGGGGTGGGATTATGATTGGTGCACGTACACCCCTGCATGACTTTGACAGAGGAACTATAACAGGTCAGGTGTATCAGGATGCCATTTTGCACCAGTATGTCCACCTTTTCAGGGGTGCAGTGGGTCCCACCTTCCTCCTGAGGGATGATAATGCATGGCTCCACTGAGCTGCCATCGTGGAGGAGTACCTTGAAACAAAAGATATCAGGCAAATGGAGTGGCCTACCTGTTCTCCAGACCTAAACCCCATTGAGCACGTCTGGGATGCTCTTGGTCGACGTATCACTGCGTGTCTTCAAACCCCTATGACACTACAGGAGCTCCGACAGGCACTGGTGCAAGAATGGGATAATATACCCCAGCAGCTGCTTGACCACCTGATCCAGAGTATATGAACCCATTGTGTGGCCTGTGTATGTGTGCATGGTGATCATATCCCATATTGATGTCGGGGTACATACGCAGGAAACAGTGGCGTTTTGTAGCACATTTGTTTCGGGATGGTTTTTTCAACTTATCACTGATACCGTGAACTTACAGATCTGTATCGTGTGTGTTACCTGTGTGCCTATGCTATTAGTGACAGTTTTGTGTAGTGCCACATTCTGCAGTTATCCTTAATTTATGAGCATGAGTGTAGTAAGTCAGAAAATAAATTCTGAATGTGAAGTGTTTATAAATGGGTTTACACATTCTGAACAATCCTTGAATCAGTTTCAAATAGAGTTTTTTTACATATAACAAAAAGAAATGTATGTAGTTACCTGCTTCTTTTTTCCATGAGCCTGTTGCACTGTCATAGCAGGGGGAGATGTGATACTCCCACGTGGAAGGCAGCAGATAGGAATGCCAGAAAACTTGAGCAATCTAAACTAGCTCTACCAGACCAAACATAACTTAGTTGGAGAACATCTAGACACCCCTCTTGATCCCAACAATCAAGCTGTAATTCTGTGTTATTATTCTAAAGAACACTCTCCATTATGCATTCAACTTGTAAAATCATCATGATGGAACTAATGGTACCAATACAATTGTACAGGCCCTGGATGGAAGTACAGTTGTTTCTGATCATCAGATTCTGTGGCATCGGGAACATCACGCACAGAAGAATCAGATCTCCTCAAAATCTCTTCATCCCAAGAAAAAGAACTTTTCAAGAGCTATTAATATCAGGACCCTGCCAAAAACTGGAAAACTTAAACAATTGACTGACATCCTAGATAATTTGCCACTGAGATCCTACTAATTTATGAAACATATTTCCTAGTTGAAAACCATTTCAACTTCGAGAACTGCAGGATATTTAAAGGACAACAATCAGTAAAAATCAAAGGCAATTTATCAATACTTGGACTTTAAGAGCAGTAAGGAAAACAATTCGAGATTCAGTTGATGACCTTACATCCCCACACGAAAGAATTTCAGTCCATACAGCGAAATCAAGCAACAAAGCTTATGCCCCATTAATAGTGATAGCAAGAAAAATCTTCAGAAAGTAGATTTTTAGGAAACACTAGAGGATGACAAGCAAGAGAAGTTTATTAGGTGATTTTAAGGCATAAGATGGCATGGAAAAGAAATCCTTTTCAATAATAGGAATTCACCCAGTGCATCAATGGATGAATAAGAATGGAGAATGTCTAATAAGCTTTTGTTCATCATCTGCATGGAGTCCTGTGTCTCCACAGTTTGCAAGACCTCTATACAGAGAGAAAATGTGGAAATCGCCAAACTCATTATTAGTGGAATTTCAGATTGGTCATGTGTCAATTTCTGGAAAGGATATGTACGTTCAAAATGTCTGTGTATAGAAGGGAGTCATTGATTCAGATCACAACTTAACACAAATTAAAATTAGGTTCCACCCAAACAGATCCAAATTTAAGGGCAATGATTTCCTAGAGTTAATACAGACTGCCTGGAGAAGAGTGCTGAGGATTTCACTTGTGATATACAAGAAGAAGATCCCAAGGAGTGGTCAGACCTCCACAACACAGTACAGGCATCAGCCACTAAATTATGACAGCCAACCTAGAAACATAAACATAGTTGACAATTCACGATGAAGTTGTCCATGAGTGATCATTGGTATGGAGTCAATGGTATGGACAACACACATTTGAAAGATGGGAGTCCTCCTTGTAGATACAAAAATCAACCTCAAAAAACAATTTTCTGCAAAAAATGTCCCTACGACAAAAGCAATCTCATAGAGATACAGTATGAATTCAAGAAAACAACACCTGAAATTTCTACACGACATTCTATGAGGATCTATCTGGGTATACACCAAGAAACAAGTGAGATAATTCAATCACACAAAAATAGAAAATGACGTAGAGAGGATGGCATAACTGCACACATGTCAAAAATAGAAGAAGACGAACTCATAAGAAGAATTTTTGTACTCTTAACAAAAAATGGAAAACTGGAACAATTCCAAAGCACTGGAAAAAAGTTGTTACACATACATTGCATAAAACAGGTGATAGGAAAGACATCAACAACCACAGAGGACAATCTCTTTTTCCAGTTATATAAAAGATTTTATCCAAAATTCTCTTAAACAGGTTCAAGAGTAAACAGAACATTTGATTTTTGAGTATTAAGCAGGCTTCAGGAAAGGTAGATCGTGTGACAAGCAAATTTGGTTGCTGAAGGTATTAATTTTTAAGAATACATGAAAGTCCCAACACATTCGTCAACTTTGTGGCTCAAAAGAAAGTGTATGGCTCTGCTGGCAGGCAAACCATTTAGGACACTTTAGAAGAGTTCAGAGTAGGCAGGATGATTAGAAGAGTTCAGACTATGCAGGATGATTAGTGAACTAACCAGACAGAGTCTCACAGACACAGAACCTCAAGTGAAGTTTATTACTGAAATAACTGAGCATTTTGAAGCATTTAGAGGAGTTTGATAAGGAGATGGTCTCTCCCCATTTCTGTTTAACATAGTGTAAGATACGAGAATCAAAGTGAAGCTTTTGCTGATGATCTATCTATCTTCAGTAAGACAAGTATGCCATTACGAAGTTAAGCAAGATAGCATCAGAGACAGGCCTTCAAATATCATATAAGAAGAATCATTTGATGGAAAAATTTACATAAAAGTATCAGAAGAGGCCCAACAGAAATTAAATATGTGACAACTTCATATGTGTCTTCTTTTAAATATCTCACAGAAATCATAGTACCATCTGGACTGGCCAATTTAGGAAGAGTCACCAAACTCAAGAAAACATACAGAATAACATGAAAGTGCTACAATAAATGAGTGATATCTTTTAATGTGAAACTTCAACATTACAAGACAGCTGTTTTGCCTGAAGCATTATATGCCACGAAAACTATATTTCATGGTAGCCACTAAAAAGCTGATGAAAGTGGAGAGGAACAGCAAAAAATTCTCAGAGAAATTTATAGTCACATTAATACAAACGGTATATTGATTAAAGGGGAAAAAAAAAAAGAAATACTGCAGACACATACACAGCAACTGATAGGCTCACTGATGCAATACGTAGAAGACACTTGAAATTCTATGGTCACACATGCAGAATGGACAGTACTAGATTTACTAAAAAAATTCTTAACACAATAAATTTAAATAAGGTAAAAATCACTTCTTTAGAAGAAAATTAAGGGGGCTTATGAGAAATGATCACCACAGATGATACCATTGTAGAAAGCAAAGCCTTTGAATTTCTTGCTGCAAATCGCACATTCATGGAGAAAGCTAAAATGACCACTGGAAAATAATGGACACAGGAACACGAGAAACAACATAGCAAATTCGCAGAGAGATTTTGGCAAAGAAGAAAAGGACGCTGTCAGACGGAGCTAACAAGTTCAAACACACTCTATAACTGGGCATACGGAAGGAAGGACGTAAGAAAGGAGAAGTGCTTCTTTTTTAAGGACATCATGGTACAAATAAATAGCCTAGGGACCAATGACCTCAGCAGTTTGGCCCCATAGAACGTACCACAAATTTCCAAATAATTACTTTTTATATACGAGCAGAATAAAATTAAATTAAATTCACACTTTACCGCCAGGAAAAGCGATACCATGTTCACACATCGGGCTCCTATTTCACTTCACTTCAACAATAAATCATGAAGTGTATTCAACAGTAATACATTGATTGCATTAGAGAGAACCATTTAGAAATATATTAACAATACATTGTGTAAAATTGCTATTTTCAACATTTTAAATGGATTCTTCACAAGAATGCAAAATTTTACGTACCTTTTCTTCCAAAGATCTCTGCAACTCAGATGCATTATTGCTCATTGTCCCCAAGGAGCCTTCCATTGATTTTAATTCTGCTTCTTTTATTTCCAGTTCCTTCATACATTCTTGGTACTTAGTTGTAACATTCTGAATCTGCATTTTTAACTCTTGGACATATTTATTTTTCTCATCCTCTTTCTTTTCTAATGATTTCATTTTCTCTTGTAATGAAGTCTGGAACATTTAAAAATTAATTACTGTGTACATACAGCTAAATATCAAATTTTTAAGTTCTAAACCTAAGTATTTTTCTAAAATACTGTTTATATTGTTAAAACATGTAGGATCTTAATTACAGATAACAAAGATGATGTGTGATATAGATATTGTTGGAAATGCCCAAGATCTGTTAATCATTTTGCCAGTTTTTGGTGGAGCAAGCAGTCATCTTTATGGGCTAACATGGTCATATGGTATGGTGCATCTGCCAGGGCAATTCTTTTTTGAAGTACCATAGCACGGGATAGTTTTCTTTACACTGCACAAAGCACAGTTGGATGTTCACCAGCATAATAGAGATACAAATTTCTTTTCCACTTGGACACTGAAACACTACATTATCATAGAAATGCTGTCACCCCTGGATGAATCTTTTTTTTAAAAAAAGCTGGATGTCCAAAGAAATGTTCAGCAGCTAGTAGATCTCCAAGATTGAACACTTTTATACTTATCTGTGGCTCATTCGGAAAGATAATGGCTGCCACTGAGAGACATCATTGTGACTACCTAGGGCCAAGTTCACACAGAAACACTGTGGAGCCTAGGCAGAGAGACTGATTTCCTAAATGTAGTTGAAAATGACTGAAAGAAACAGCATTCCTTTCATTTACACACATGCACACACAGTGTCGTGCAAACTTAGTTCACAATCATAGTTATAAGTGAAATACTCTTAACTGTGAAATCACACTTCAATTTTATAATGCTGTTATGTTATTTTTCTAAATTGCAGTTTCTTGGAAGTTATGCCAGAAAGGGATTCACTGCCAGGAAGTTTCCAAGCAGTAAACACGCCGCAGCAGATTGCAGGAATCACTCTGATGTTAGTCAGTTGCAAATAATGGAATTACAGCATGCTTATTTGTACTTTGCTGTCTAAAACATCAAAAGTCAGGGTGCCAGCATATTTATGTTTATCCATCACAGGTAATTAGTAAAACTGAATTCTGGGCATCTGAAATACACGCCTATAACATGGGTGATCAACCCATGGCCCACATGCAGCTCAAGAAATGAGCATAATAATGAAATATCATACATGAAATGTCAAATAATTCGATCTTGCTTCTTTAAAATAAAAAAAAAATCATAAATTAATAAATTCTAAATTACTTAAATGTGTTAATTATATACCTCTGACCATCACTATTACCCTCCCCCCAGTGGTTTTTGTTAGTGCTAAGTATATTATGTGTGGCCTAAAAACACTTGTCTTCTCGCAGTGTTGTCCAGGTAAGCTAAAAGGTTGGACACCCTAGGTTTATAATCACCAGCTTATGTTGAAACACTGTGTTGTTCACTCTTTTACAGGAATGTGAAAACCAAGGTTCACTTCCTAAAATAAGCATTAATGATTTTCAATGTAATCATTTTAAAGAAGTCTCCACATACATTTCAGTTGACATCAGTTACTTATAGTATATAGTTTCTGAGTGCCAGTCCTTCCTTTGAGTTCTTACAAAGCAGTGTCATTCATTACTTGCAGGATAGCCTGTGCTGAATCTTTGTTACATCAATTGCAAGTCACAGTACAACCCAACTTTTCTTTAAAAAATAAAGCCTTCTTTTTTGAAACATTGCAAATTTACAGCGCTCTGGCCGCCTTTTTCAGAAGTGTTGTGCAACAGTTTTTGCAAAACAAAGTTTTTTTAGATATCATCCATATGAGGAATAGTTTGTCAACAATACGTGTGGTCAACCTATTACTTTATATGAGATGATTTATTTCTTATCATATAACATGAAATATAGGAGTAATTAGATTATTTCATGTACTCCTTAGACAGGCAATTATTAACTTAATATCTTCACTGTAAATTAGAGTTGGTTTGGATCTAGTGCACTCAATGAACAAGTGAGGTTAGACCTTTTCAAGCTTAAAATAAACAAGTAAATAAAGAACTTCCAAATCAAAAATCCATTTCAAATTAATGTGACTGGCTAACCATTGGTACAAACAATGGGTAAGAGCCTGCCATTCTGAAATATGTCAAAATCGTTGGATGGCATTCTGCACAGGCTCAAGTGCATGAACAAGTGCACATACCCTCACTGCTGCACACACCACCATAATTTCATGAAACGTTAATGCTCAAACAAAATGATTTTTTGTTAAAAATGAACACTGAAGAAGTATAGAGGGTGTTAACAACTTTTTCTCCCTCATATAAGTGGCTGGTTGACCACTGATACTGAAAAAGTAAAAGTGTCTGCCAATATGCAATAAGTTAAAATGTGTGCTCTATTATGGGGCTTTGGAAAGGTTCAAAATCATGAATGCGTAATTTTTACTTTTTTGTGTTTTAAAAATCTACAGACTTTCCTCTTTCAATTGACATATAATTTATTCAGTTCAGAAGACTACAACTATTTTAAAAATATTTTTGAAATAATTCTGCATGGGCATGATCCACTGTGCCACTGTTGCTGTCAAATGTTGTACTCATGAAGCTACATGCTCACATGTACATTTTATTGATGTGAGAGAAAATAAATGTTGGGGCTAACCTGTGATAATTCGATACATATCGCTTACTCAATTGTTGTGTGTTTCATGTTTATTTACTCTTTTGGAATCCTGACATTGTTCTTAGTGAATTCTGTTCATTGAAGTTTTTGTTTTATTGAAGGATAATCATGGGTAAACATAACGTGTCTAGAAATCCTCTGTAGGCTTTCACGAAATGGAGAAATATTGGAAAGCCAAAGGTAGGTGTTATTACAGTAAACAATAAAGACAATAACCAAGTGTGTGAACCTACTCTTGCTGGTACACCGGCCTACTGCAATGAAAGTGAGAAAGTACGTAGCAGAGGAAGCTTGGTTCAGTTAATGAAAAGTATGATTGTTTTATGGGTGAATAGGATGTGAATGAAATATTTGATATGTCAGTTCCTAGCAGAATTTTTTCAAACTGTGTAAGATGTATTCAGTGTAGTGAAGTCGGTATGGAACAATCTATAAAAAATCACGTAGAACTTGCCAGTGAAATGGAACTTTGTGGTAAGTGTTCATACATGACCATTTTGTGGAACAATGTCGCAGTGACTCCAAATGAAGAAAATGGTAGCAAAATCCATGAACATGACATTAGATCTGTTTGTGCCCTGTGTACAATTGGTGAGGGTGCTACTGCAGGTACAGTTTTCTGTGGCATGATGAATCTTCCAAATCCCCCAACCAAGTTTATGAACTATAATAGATTTATAGAGTCTAAAGTAGAAGATATCAGTACAGAATCTATGAAGGAAGCTGTGGAAGAGTCAGTAATAGAAAGCCGTGATGTAACAGAGACTTGACTGCAGGATTCAATAGTACTTGGTATAAACAGGGACACATCTCTTCATGGTGTAGTATCTGCCACCAGAATGTACATTGTGATTCTATAAGTTTCAAACATACTCAAGAACTGAATTCCTATGGTGATAATGACATAGTGCGGAAATTTGAGTGTCTTGGACATGTACAGAAATGAATGGGATCTAGACTTTGGCAACTGAAAGTTTCCTACAAAAAACAAAAGCTCAGTGATGGTAAAGGGTTGAATGGGAAGGAAAGGTTAACTGACAGTATAAATGACAAAATACAAAACTATTATGATGTGGCTATTAGGTAAGACACACAGTATCGACGAAATGGAGAAGGCTGTTGGGATCTTTTCTTCCCCCCCCCCCCCCCCCCCCCCCACACACACACACACACACTTTTTCAACTGGTGAAAGTCCTCATCGTTCCTTGCATCCAACGGGAGAAAACAGTTGGTGTAAGTACAACAACAGATAGATAACTGCTGAAGTGTACACTCATAAGCATAGTCTGCCAGAAGCGGTAATGAAGGTGATAAAACCTATTTTCAGAGACTTAGTAGCACATGAACTGTTGAAAAAGTGTGTTCATGGAAAAACGCAAAACCCCAATGAAAGAGTGAATAGTGTTATATGGTCAAGAATCCCCAAGACTGTGTTTGTTGGAATAGAAACACTTCACTTTGATGTGTATGATACTGTTGCTACTTTCAATGATGGCAATGTTGTAAGGTGCAAAGTATTTCAAAATATGGGAATGAAGATAGGTTTCAAAATGGTATGAACGATGCTTGCTTTAGACCAAGGAATGTCTTTTGGCTGCTGAGAGGGCTGTAAATAGCCTAGAAATGCTAGATAGTGTAAACAAGAGGAGGACAAAGAGGAAGTTGGAGGAGGAGTTTGCAGGAGATGAAGATAATCCATCCTCAACAACTGAAGCTCAAGTACTTTCTGAGAAAACATGTAATTTACAAGTGCTATTTTAACAATGGAAAGATAGGGCTTTCCAGAGCCCCTCAAATTTTTTTAAAATCTCTATACACTTCTCCAACCTCTGCTAAAATCGAGGCCAAGTTCATAGCTAATTGCAGAGATACCCTCTTCTATGCATATAAAACATAATGATCTAATACATAGTGTACCCATAAAGTTATTCCACCACAGGATTGTGCATATCACGTGGCAAGTAGGAAGCACTTGGTCACTGTTGGATAATCACTTTTACTTGCCACAGTTATTTGACCCTCACTTTCCTGGCACTTTTCTTCCAGTCAACACGTGCCCTGTGACTCAAAAGCTTGGGCATTAAAAAAGGGTCTTACACCTCGACACTAAAAGTATTGTGCAGACCTTCTTCGTTGCTGCATAGGCCATCCATTGTGTCAAATGCCCCATATGTCCTAGTAGCTGGCAAAATATCACCTACTTCTCTGGATGCAATTCACTCAGAGAAAACACATGAGGAATTTGTGTAGCTCGAACACATCTTAGCTGCCTTAGTGTCCTTACTATTGCATATTCTGAGTTGTAGACAGTGATTTGTGGGGTGAACCGAAGAGCAGCCAAAGTTGTCTCTCTGCTTAGACCCATTTCTGTAGATTGGCATAGAGCTGTGGTGCTGATTTAAAATGTAAAATAATCTCTTAAATATACAGTCTGTCATGTTATCACTCTTGTACTCATTTCTAAGTTCAAAATAATTCTGCACCTTATCAACCAGTGCCAATGTCCAATGCAACCTTGGCCCAGTTTCCTTTGTCCTCACCAAACGTCACTATGTTTACTTCTGCAAGGATCCCAACTGACAGTTAATTGTACACAATTTAAGAATGCTATTTACACAGGCAGTTACTCAAACAGGTGAAAGAGACTGCCAATTAAACAACATCCTTAGAGCCTGACGTAACATGAGAACATGCCATCAGATGATTAATGGGTACTCCTTATTATTGACATAGAGGCTGGGACTGGCAATTATGATATTCAGAAACATAGTCCTCGTTTATACATAAAGCCGGCATCAACAGTCTTATCAGGACCACACTAAAGCATTGTAAACCCACAGAAGAAATAACGGCTGCTTTGCAAGCCCTGTGCTTCAACATGTTTAGTTTGTTAACAGAGCTTGTTTTTAAGTCCCTTAGGTGTGGTATCCATATAAGTTAGTAATTAAATGAAAGCTCCAGAAACCTCACAGACTTTTTCACACCTAGAATAGTGCCCATCACTATCAATGTAGGTGGACTAAATGTGTATTGTGAATTGTGGAAGCATACCCACATTGTTGTTGCTGCCTAAAACTTAAAGACTGTATGCGCTGCCCTTGTCTCACAGATATTTAACATCAGTTTCAACAGACATGATGCTGTTACACGGTTGGTGAAGGAGCAAAATCAAGCAAAAAAGTCATTGAATTCAGGCCGCTGTGTTGGCTCACTTATCTTAAGCTATGGAGGATGATAGCAAACTCTGTGAAGCTTAATATACTTCCTTGTGGAAAACTGTTTTTCCAGTTAAAACTGTTTCTGCGAGGATTCCACAATTTTGTATTTACAGTACCATTCTGGGCCAAGGACACTATATGCAACATGGGAATTTAATAGCACACAAATGAAATTTGAGCTGCTTGCCACATTATGCAAGAACCAACCATATTATAAAGTGTACAGTACTGCCCATAAAAGTACACGGCACCTATATTTGCAAGAGTGTAATTGAGGAAGTTATACTTTATTGACACTTAGCATGAAACATGTATCCTTTAAAAATACACAATTAAAAACTGCTGTGTCTAATCCATAGGATGTCATACATGAAAAAAGAAATTCATGTCATGAGGTGTAGTCAATCGCATAATAACAGTAAAATATGCCTGAATACTGCAGCACACAAAATTATTGATGTCATAGTTCGATGGTATAGTTGACAGGCAAATAAGTTGAGGCGCAATGGCAGGATTTGAATCAAAAACCACATTTGGCAATTGTTTTTTTCCCCTTTTTGTTTTATTGAGCAAATTTTTTTTTTACTCTATTAAGAATACCAAAATAACAGAGTAACAGTTCACAATTCTTAATACAATTTTTTTGGTCATCAAAGGTGCACAGCTTGTGGTTTTTCTACCACTTAAAATCTTGACCAAAGGTCTTCCGCTTCAGTGGCCATCTGTGTACTGTGAGGAAATGAGTACAAGGTGAGTAATAAATATCTCAATTTCTGCCATCTCCTCCTAGCCAGCTAAGGCGATGTTCCAATATGCAGAGTCTGGTCTGGTTTCTCATATGGTCTGTTTTGTCTCTAGCCATAGATTTTTAATGGGGCTGAGATCTGGTGCAGGAAGAGGCCTTTCAAAAAGAGAAATCTCATTCTGTTCTGCAAACCATTGTTGCACCATAGTTGACATGTGTACTGAGGCCTGATCCTGCTGGAAACAAATTAATCCTTCAGGACATAAATCTCACACTGATTGTATCATAAAACCACCCATAATATGACTATATTGGGTAGCATCAATTAGGTTATATACCATGAGAAGCAATCCAAATCCACAGCAACATGTCCATTCCTAAACTACCACAGGCACATAGCCACTGTGGTTGGATAATCTTATTGCATATAATTTCATTTTTTCATACAGTCAGTCTCTTCCTGAACTTCGTCTTGACAGTGTATCAATTGACAAATGTCATAAAGCCATTCAAAATGAACAAATCTTTTGCACTGTGCAAACTGAATAAAAGACACTTTGATGTATGCACATTTCTTTTGCCTAACAGTTGCCAGAAAAGAAACTTTTATTCTATTCAAGAAAACACATCTGTGCACAATTAGTTAATGATAAGAGTTGGATTCTGATTATAACTACATAGTGTGTTATTTTTACCTGTATTATAATGTTATTCTGTAATTTTTGTATGAAGTAAAGATTATCTCTAGTCTTATTAAATAGGGTAAAACTGAAAAAAGGATGAACATTAAAGCTCTCAAATGTGATGACTGTTGATCTTGATCTTTCTGAAAACTAAGGCCTTATGACCTAAACTGTGCATGGACACATTTAGAAAGACATAACTGTTTAACTTAGTTTCAGGATGGGAATGTCATCATTTACCACATTAGTTATTATTCCCGCATATTGTTGCAGCATTCTCCCGTGTTAACTGACAGTCTTAACATGGTGAGTTATGTTTGTCAACACACCATCTGTTCTATAACTGCCAAAGGCATTACCCAATTCAAGATCAGATACCTGAATCACCTTCCTCTGAGTCCAGCCATTCTGTTCATGAGCCATATCTCATCATCAGCAGGCTGTTCAAGACTTCTTCATTCTTCCTGTAGAGGAAGGGATTTTGACAGTGTTGGAGGAAGGAAACAATATCAGTTCAGAATAATGAACTTGCAAACACATGACGACAAAATCCCTTCTTTGAATCATGGTGTAGTTTAAACATACTATTGTGTTTCCCATGTCAGTTGGCATGGTTCAGTGCCAGATGTGGGAGGTTGCACTGTGAAGCAAACATGTGGCCATCAAGGGGAAGCTCTGTGATGACCATCAACTCTGTCAATTAAAATTGGTTGGATTACACTTTGTGAGTATTCTTTCAATTACTCTCATCTGGCACCTGCCTTCCCTGTAATTAGTTATATGCAGTTGCACCACTTTAATCTGATCTATGGACACAGTCCCAGATATTAAATGAATGTAACTCTTTCCACAGATTGTTCAGCAATCAAACAATAACAGGTCTTTCCTGCTATTTATGTGCAATGTGTTACATTTGTTTTCATTGAGAGTGAACTGCCAATCCTTGTACTAAGGATTTTCTAGGAAGACAATAGCATCAAGGAGCGTATCCGAGCAATTTATATATATTACAAAGGTTCTATAACACTCCCTTAGGACATTTCTCAAGCTACTTTTAAGTCTAACATTTTCTCTTCATTCAGAATGATTTTTGTATTCTATTTGCAAGGAAATCTTGAATCCAATCACAAAGGTATCCTTGCTTTTTGTTCTTAGGCAGCACTGGGGAACTGTACTGAATGTCCCTTGGAAGTCAAAGAAAGCAGCACCAACCTGACCACCAACACGTACTGCCTTCTGGGTTTTGTGGATGAACAGAGTGAGCTGGGTTTCACATGGTTATTATTTTCGGGATCTATGTTGACTTCTACAGATACTTATGGTTTCCAGAAAGGACATAATAAACAAGCATCAAGTGTGTTTCAAAATTCTACAGCAGACTTATGTCAGTCATATATGAGGTGTGATCAAAAAGTAACGGGAATTTTTTAATTTTGTGGGCTTCATACAACCAATTTTCAATTTTTATTTCTCACATCAGTACACATGTTCCTGATGTATGTTTGCATTTTCAGCTGTTTTGAATATTTAGTTTACAGGTGACAGTTCGAGTGCTTGGCAAATTTTTACTTTCGAAAAAGATGGAACAAAGAATTTTCATTAAATTTTGCTTGAAAATGGCATAAAGTGCACTACCACATTCAGAATGTTGACTGTGGTTTTTGATGAATCTACAATGAGTAAGGCAAGAGTTTACAAGAGGTACAAACATCAAAGGGGGTTGAGAAGATGTTGAAGACAACGACATCCCTGGACACCCAACCACACCAATTACCGATGACAATGCGGAAGAAGTAAGGAAAAGGGTCCTGGAAAAATCACCAAATCACCATCAGAGAGGTTGCTGATGATGTCGGCATATCCTCTGGCTCATGCCAAGCAATCTTTTCAGATGTTTTGGGCATGAAACAAGGAACAGTAAAGTCTGTTCCAAAACTGTTGACTTTCAACAAAAAATGATGTGTAGGAATCACTCAGAAATTGTTGAATGAAGTCGACAATTATACAGAACTTCTAAAGAAGGTTATAACAGATGATGAAACATGGGCATATGGATACGAAGTCGAAACCAAAGCCCAATCATCCCCAATGGAAACTGCTTGAAGAGCCAAGACTGGGGGACAGTGGTGGGGGCAGGGGTCTGACGAGTTTGATCACATGTGAAGGTTCTTCTCACTCTTTTCTTTAATTACAATGGGATAGTGCATCAAATGTTCTTGCCGTATGATCATATGGTCAATAAGGAGTATGACCTGGAAGTTCTGGGTTGTTTGTGTAAAGCAATCCAAAGAAAATCATCATCAGAATTGTGGCAAAACCAACCACTGAAATTGCACCACGATAATGCTCCCGGTCACACCTCAATGCTTGTTTATGATTTTTTGGCAAAAAACAAAACTGTTATGTTGTCTCAGCCATGGACATGTCTCCCTGTGACTTCTTTCTATTCCTGAGGCTGAAGAGAACCATGAAAGAATGTTGTTTTGCCTCCACTGATGAGATAAAAACAGAATCGCTGAAGGAACTGAACACCACAACCTTAAGTGAGTTTCAGAAGTGCTTTCAAGATTAGAAAAGCACTGGGACAAGTGTATTATATCTGAGGGGAATTACTCTAAAGGGGAGAAAGTTGATGTTGAATAAATAAAGGTTCTCAAAGAGAAACAAAAATTCCCATCAGTCTTTGATCACACCTCATAGGTTTATAGGTGTGTGCATCTGTCTGAAGACCCTTCTTGAAATCAAAAAATGACCTTCGTAATTTTCCAACCACCTGTGCTCCTCCACTGACTTATGACAGACTGCTGCTAGAAGAGGTGCAACTTCATTCACATACTCTATGTATTATTGCATAACTACTTCATCAGGTTCAGTTGCCTTTCCTCTGTTAAGTGATTTTAGTAGGACTTTATATCCTGTGGTCGCTTATTTGGATTTTGGTGTTCGTACAATGATGACTGTTTGAATCACACTACCACCTTCCTTGTTGGACCATAGCTGAAAACAGAATTTAGTATTTTTGGCCTTATCTCTTTCATCCTCCTGTGCCAACATGGACACTGAGAGACTGGACAAATGGTTTTGATACAGTTACCGAGTTAATGAAAAACCAGAATTTCTCATTATTTTCTATCAAATGGTAGATTTTTACAATGTTGAATATTTCACACATAGCTATCCTTTCACTCATTTTGGCTTACTTCAGATTTTGTTTTTCTGCAAGGTTTCTGCTACATTTAACACTGTGGTGAAGCACTCTGTACTTCCGGATAATCTTTCTAATGAGCTGTTGAGACATGGCAGGTCTTTCCCATCCCTTATGACTTTGCTTGTCACAAACTTGTCTTGAATTTTGTACATTTGTACTCCACAGTTGCGTTCATAAAGATGAGAGTTTGATGCTGACTGCTCGGGTTACCCGAAATCTGTTTCCTGCTGTACTTACTAGGCATAAATATGTCCACACTTTTTTAGCACTGCACTTGACACTCATTATAAGTTAAGCTACAGATGCCTAAAAACCCCTGGTTCCAGTTGTCTGACAAAAGATGTGAGCTGCAGAAAACATGTTGAAGCCAAAAACCCAATTTTTTAAGACAATATATCTTCAACAAAGCTTTTTGGTTAGGGAACATCTAATACCTGTTCAATTTAGTCTGTTCAACTTAATCATAGATTTTACATATGAACCCTATTGCTTTCACACACAATCTCACACACACACACACACACACACACACACACACACACACACAAAACATTTACTTTCTTATGCGAGTGTCCTGGCTAAATAGGACATGGTTTAATTTTTTCAGACTGACAGCACAATGTACATATTTGCATTTCATGAGTTTTAGGGAGCTGCCCCAATTTTGACAACACACAGTGTAGCTCTTAACGAAAAAATAATAATGCATTGCTCTTCTATGAATTGACAACTGCTGTTATTAATCTAAAATCACAAAATAGGGATTTTTTTCCCTTGTGTTCAATGAATACTGTTATCAAAAGTATAGTGAATGTGGGAACAGGCAAATCAACACAGGGTTCCAGTACAAGACGAATTCAGATAAAACTTGAACATGAGCCAGTCATTTAAAATGCCTCTAGTAGCTTTTTAGTACAACTACTTTCATCTAAAAGGATTATATACCTTACCTGCAATCACCCTCAATGACAAACTAAATGTCATACATTTGCAAGCATTCCAAATTTGTTGAGTGCACATTATTAGATAATTTACTCTCTGATGCAATTGGAATTACTAAATCACATTTATTTACTGTTATAAAGCATAAATTTTATAGTCAACAAATATTAATTATGCTCTCTTCCTACCTCCCAAGTTTGTACAACAGAACATATTATTTACCAGTTAATTAAGGCAGTCACAAGCATTGTATCACTTTATAGTCTCATATACCAAATTTGTAATGACAATAGGCTAGTTCTTACACAGTAGATATAACACCGAACTAACAAGCAGTTCATTGGTGAAATAATGTAAAGCTTTCTATTAAAGATAGATGGGGTGGGTGATTTTTGAGATCTTTCTCATAAATTCATGAAATTCACTGAAACACTACAATTAAAGAGCAAAGTGAAAGTCATATTTTAAGTATGGTTGCCAGAAAACTCACTAGGTCTCTTACAAAGACATGCTTGAAATCAATGCAGCTCCTCATTCAATGTGATAACAACACAACTGATTCCAAAGATTTTTAACGAAGGCATATTGAAACTGCTTTATAAATAAAACACTACAGTATAAATATATTTGTAACAGTTACATCTCACAGCTTAAGTTCCGTTTCCAATTTGTGTTTAACAGTAAAGGAACTTACCGTCTCCTGAGTCAGTTGCTGAATTACTGTTTTTGCACCTTCTCCAGCTTGAATTTTAGCAACTAATTCTGCACGTTCACTTTCCTGCTTAGCACTAACTTCTTTACTTTTTTTCAAAGCGGAGCTCAGTTCTTCAATTTTGAAGTCTCTGCAAAGGGATATAATTGCAACTTCACTCGAATGCAAAACTATCAAAACCAAAAATAAAGCACCCAGGGATCTATTTTTAATCACTGCAGTAATGAAAAACTATTTGGCATCTTTAAGGAAGCAGTTCATAAGCTATGATTACATCTACATTTATTCTTCATAAAATACAGTACGACTATTACAGACAGAGCCTGTTACAAGCAATATGAGATTGCTTTTCACTGAACAGGGGAAATACAACTTCCATTTATGCTTCTAAATATGTCTTGCTATGACAAATTTTATCACACAATTCTCACTTAATGTGTGTGTCTGTAATATAATGTTCCTCAAATTCTTTGTGAACATAGGTTCCCTAAAATTTAGAAGCAGCCATTCACATGAAGCACAATTATTTCCTAAAGTTTCCCCCACTGGAATGGCACAAAGCATCTTTACTTAATAATTCCATTTTAACAAGTCTGTAAGGCCAAGTTATGTATCTCAGACTTGTTCCAAAGTTGTCATTGGTGCTGAATTCAAAACATATAAGAGATTTTTTTCAACTTAGATTATGCTGCACTTGCTTACACTTAGTTGAAACTTTCATCTGCTACAAGTTTTGTAGAAGTCTTGTATTATAATCTTTACAGTACAATAAAATTTAGAATTATTTTACATATTTACCAAATTATTGCTACATGTATCATCCTTACCTTGATTTCAGTTCAGCTTCCAGTGAATTGTAATTCTGTTTTAACTTGGTCAATGTTGCTTTAGTTTTGTTTTCTTCTTCAACACTGCTTTTGAGTTTGACTTGTAATTCATCAAGTTCTTTATCTTTATGCTCAAGTTTTTCTTTCATCTTTTTCAGCTGTGCAATAGATTCATCAATAGACTTCTGTTTTAGCTCTATTATTTCAGAAAACGACTGATCTTTATTTTTCAGTGATTGTTTCAATTCCTCGTGCTGTTCTTGAAGCTGTAAAAAACACACAATTAGATAACGTGGGTAATGGAAAAGTGAAGATTGTATGGTTACTGATAGATTTACCATTTTCAGTTTCTGTTTCTGTTCCGATAACTCAGAATCCAAAACTGTTATTTTTTCTTTTCCAGCATCCACCTGTTGCTTGCAATTCTCAAGCTCTTTCAATGTGCTACTACATTCAGATTCTTTCAAGTTCAATTTCTTATTCAGTTCTTCAATTCTGCAAGAAATAACAAATTGTGAAGTGTAAGTACAGTACAGTGAGCAGGCTATAAACAAACTTCATCTTAAAATTAAACTAAGCACTTTTTTTATGAAGTTTTCGGATTTCCGGTATTCAAAGATTTGCAAAGACGTGCTACAAGTGCAATGGGAACCCACATTTTTTAACTTGCAGTGTGGATAACAATTATGTAGACATAAGTAGGTACTACTATATCTTTATTTATAAAAGCAGTCTTTCCAAGTTCTGCAGTAAACATAGATTTCATGGAAATCAAGACAAAAATTTACAGGAAAGCAAAATTACTGAAGACATTTCAATGTGGCATCAGTGTTCTTTAAATAGCAACATGTCACAAAAATACAAAGTAACATTTCTCTTTTCAGTTGCCAGAGATGTGAAAAATGACATTATCACCACGATGCTAATGCTACTGGGGCAAGACTGAATCTGAAAACTTGGTAATTGTCCAAAAATGGGATGTCTAGCTTTGACCATCAGTACTATTATCATAAGATTTCATAAGTGACAGAAAAATAGGCTGCATTAATTTGCAGACGGAACTAGTGTGTAGTAAAAGGAGGAAACCACCAAATGGGCAACCTACAGTGATTAATGAACTTTAGATTCTTCTGAAGCTAAAACCTAACTGAAATAAAGCAAATACTAACAGCATTTTACAATAAGATTATTTGCATAAATTTTGGGAAGAAACTAGCAAATATAGAGAAAGTGGACATTCTCCTTATTGCTAACAGATATGTGGTGAGATTATGTCATCTTCAATGTAGGCAGTACACTTCTAGTACCAGAGGCCACAGACCAAACTCTGCCAAACATGAGAAACATAGCTTAGGATGTAAAAAAGTGTCCAAATTTTCTATGTGGGTATATTCAAGGCAAGGTTCAACATACGACCTGGATAGTATGTACAGAAATCTTGTTCAGGCTCATGGGCATTTAACAAATGACATTTCTTAAATAAGTCCAAAGGGAAAAAGGCATTTGCGGTAGTAAAAGGGACACTGATCCAATTCAAATGTTATAGAACAGTTAAAAATACAACACACAAAGCAATGGTTATGAAACAGCTACAAAGTGTGACAAAAAGAGAACCAATTTGATGATCACCAAACAAAATTTTACTAGCGCTCTTAAAGGAGCACACTGGTCACTTTGGAGTGCTGCAGATAGTTGTTGTTGTTGTGGTCTTCAGTCCTGAGACTGGTTTGATGCAGCTCTCCATGCTACTCTATCCTGTGCAAGCTTCTTCATCTCCCAGTACCTACTGCAACCTACATCCTTCTGAATCTGCTTAGTGTATTCATCCCTTGGTCTCCCTCTACAATTTTTACCCTCCACGCTGCCCTCCAATACTAATTGGTAACAAATAGTCACATGGCCGTCCACTGCTGACCTATATGGTGGCATTGAAGTGGTGTGTAAGCGACAGTCATTTGTATGGAATCAGCACAGACATATGGACTGACACAGAGGCATGAAGGAATGGTAGAAACAAGCTATTGTGATTTGATGTGCCCATGACCATACCATGAACGAAGTTGCCCAGTTTTCAGTTTATGAACATAGACTGCCCATCACACCTATAAAGTGGAGTCAAATGAAAATGAGACAGATTATTTATTATTTCAAAAGTAATTGACATATCTGTTAATACATTTACCCCACTGTGTGACAAGCTGGTCCACGCCTTCATGGAAAAATGTTTGCAGTTTTCTATGGAACCACAAGTATTCCCAGGCATGCTCTTCTCTGTATAAAGGAAACTGGAGACCATGAACATCTTTCTTCAGGGCTCCAAGAATATGGGAACTACATAGGGAGAGATTGGGACAGTGTGTCGGATGTGTAAGGCCTTCCCAGCAAAACTTCTGCAGTGTATTCTAAACAATGTTGACAACGTAGGTGCACATCTTCCGTACAGTCCAATCTCTCCCCACACTATTTCCATAATTTTGGAGCCCTGAAGAGAGACGTATGTGGCTGTCAATTTGATTTGGACGAAGAATTGCATGCCAGAGTGCAGCTGTGGTTCCACAGGCAACTACAAACATTTTTCCACGAAGCCACTGACACTTGTCTCACAAAGGGATAAATGGATTAACAGATATGGCAATTACTTCTGAAATAATAAACAGTTTACTTGCTTTTTCTCCCTCTGTCTCATTTTCATCTGACTGCCTCTTACACAAGGCATGGAGCACCACTTGCACTCATGTAACACAGAGTAAGAACAGTAGTCATAAAAAGATCCTGTCTGACAGGGACTAAAGATGTGTCTCATGTGTTTCCAATAACAACTGGTTCCAAACCAACAGGAATTGCTAATGTTGGTGAATGAATGTCCATCTCAGCCAGATTACAAGCAAAGATTGCAAATAGAAATGCTCTCAGTGGATATCTGGAGTTGGGTGTCTTGCAAAAGGCCAATGTTCACAGTGGCACATAAAGGTGTATGTCTTCACTGGGCCATGCAACACAGAAACTGAACAGTAACTGGCTGGAGGCATGTAGCATGGTCCAACAAGTTGCGATTTTGTCTCTTTCCAAGTGATGCAAGGTGTCAAGTGCACCGATGGCCCAGTAATGTATTTAATCTGTAGAGTGTGGAGTATGTAGATCAGGCCAGACATAGTTGTGTAATGCTTTGGAAGTGTTTTTAGTATTGTAACTTGGGCCCACTGATTCAGATTACCTTGAACATGTACAAGGATGCTTATTTCAAAATTCTCAATTACCCCATGTTCATTTTTATTCTACATGTTTACGATGTGTATTCTATCAACATCCCATCTTCTAAGATGATGACAGGTTATGTTCACAGCGCTACACATTTGCATTCCTGGGTATGATCAACAATAGGGCACCCTATCTTATCTCAACTGGCCCACTAAATTACTCAATCTTAATTCCTTAGAAAATGTTTGGAACAGAAGGTGACACATAGTAATCAACATCCCTAGAATTTGGTAGATCTGTGGGATCTAATAATCAATCAATGGCTGGATATGCATACATGAAAAAACTTGTGGGCACTCTTCCTTGACAAACAGAGGCCATTATTAAGGCTAGAAATGGTTTTACACAGTATTAGAGTGAGGATGACTAGTTCTTCTCTAGTGTGCTTATTCAACAGGAAGGTGAAATCTCAAATCTGCCATATATTGGATGGGTATCACAAAAATACCATCTCTCATGAAAGTTTTCGAGTAGAAATTGTTCAGCTGTACTTAAGGAGGCATGTGATGCCACTGAAAGGGCCTAAGCCAATCCTGCACTCCAGTACTGTAGAAAATGAGATCTGGTTTAATGGAATAAAGCACCAAACTGTGAAAATACAAAAGCTCAAAAAAGATGATGATGTTTTGGAAAAGCCAGTGCAAGAGATGTAATGTGGAACTATATGTCAAATGTTTTGCTGCTTATCATGCTAAGTAATTTGTTGTTTATGTTTCTGATTTGCAATTTGAAGTAATTTTTAATTTGCTTCACTGAGTTCAAAAATATATAACCTTTTCATATAAATGTATATTTTGCTCTCAATAGTGCTTAGTGTTACATACAGGTTTATGCATGGTGTATTATTTTAAAAGTATACAGGTAAAAATTGCTTTTTCCACTATAAATGCTTCCTTTTCAATGTAACAAACAAGATAAAAGTAATAAATGTGAAAATAATTAACAAAAATTTAATTCTGTTGTTATGGGTTAACTGAAGGTCAGGAGTATGAAGAAGCTGTATTTGTGTACAACTGGAATTTGACAACTTTAAAGCTATGTCAAGTTTACAACAAGCACATGGTTTGTTTGGAAGCTATTGACACATGTACAACAATAACGGTAACAAATGTGTGTTCAATATAGGGATTTTACTATGAGCACATGGTTAGTTTCGAAGCTATCGATAAGCATACAGATCTGAATCTGACAATAACAAATATATGTTCAATACAAGGAAGGCATATGCGAATACTTGACCATATGACAATGGCAGGGACAGACATAACAAAATGTATTGTGACTATGAATTCAATTTTATCTTTTTATCTTGTGGACTAGTAACACCGTTAATACTAGGGAACTAGATAAATGGATGCAAGAAACTAATTTAATGATTATTAACAGACCTGATAACCCACCAACCTACAAAAAACACCACAACCAGTTCAGGCATAGATGTAATGCTTGCCTCGGGAGAAGGCCTTGACGATGCTACAGGAGGGGAGATAAGTCACCACAGCAAAAATGTTTTTCCTTGATGCTTGTGTTCAAAATACCATGAACAAGTAAGTAATGCGCTACCTAACTTTCTATGCTGGTTTTATTTATTACTCTCTTCAAAATATTTTTCATCTAGACTCATTTCAGACATATGGTTGTTTCCAAATATTAGACTAAGTCCTTAAAATTACAACAGAATTACCTTTTGACTACCTTGATTCACTATGCACAGAACTTTCTGAACTACTCAAGCTAGGTCTAGTACATCCCCATGATTTTTCTACCCACATTTCTTTAAAGTAATCAGGCATACCTTGTTTCTGTCAAGTATCCCTATCCCTGTCACAAAGCACAACATTTTCAAGTCTAACACAAACTCCAATCCCTGCTTAAGGCCTTAGGCCCTCCCCATACCATCTCCCCTGAAACCATTTCATTCATCACCCCTATGACAGCCCACACACCCATCTTCTACACGCTCCCCAAAACCCAAACACCCAAGATTCCCCACTGTGGTTGGTTATTGTGCTCCCACTGAAAGAGTTTTGGCTCTCATTGACTAACACCTCCAACCAACTGCCCATAATCTAGCTTCACATGTCAAAGACACCTACCACTTCCTTCACTCACTCTACACACTCTTGCCCCTTTACCACTTGGATCCCTAATTATCACTTCTGACACCACCTCCCTACACACCAACATCCCTCATACCCATGGACTTACCACTACTGAACACTGCCTTTCCCAACGTCCTTCAGACTCCAAACTCACTTCTTCATTCCTCATATACCTAACTAACTTTATCCTTACCTATGACTACTACTTATTTGAAGGGAGGGTATACAAACAAATCTGCGGAACAGCCATGAGTAACTGCATGGCACTCTCCTATGCCACCCCTTTTTTATGAGCTATCTAGAGGAGACCTTCCTAGTCTTTCAGGATGCCAAACTACTAGTCTGGTTCAGATTCATTGATGATATTTTCCATTATCTGGACCTAAGGCCAAGACACCCTATCTTCATTCCTTCACAACCAACACCTTCTCTTCCATCCGCTTCATATGGTCCTCCTCGACCCAGCGTGCCACCTTCCTAGATGTTGACCTCCTCCTTTCTGATGGCTTCATCTGCACTTCTGTCCACATTAAACCCACCAACCACCAACAGTACCTGCAGTTTGACAACTGTCATCCCTTTCACACCAAAAAATCCCTCCCATATAGCCTGGCCACCTGAGGATAGCATATCTGCACTGACAAAAACTACCTTGCTCAGTATGCTGAAGGTCTCACCAAGGCCTTCACAGACAGGGACTACCCCAGAAATAGTCCACAAACGGATCTCCCATGCCATTTCCCCTCACACTCCCAATCCTCCCACCATCCCCAAGAACCAGCCACAAAGGAGTATCCCCTTCATCACCCAGTACCACCCTGGACTTGAACAACTGAACCACATCCTTTGCCAGGGCTTCGATTACCTCTCATTGTGCTCTGAAATGAGGGACATCCTATCCAAGATGCTACCCACTCCTTCTAAAGCAGTGTTCTGTCACCCACCCAACATCCGCAAAATCCTAGTCCATCATTATGCCTCTCCCAATCCCAACACCTGGCCACAAGGATCATATCCCTGTGGAGGCCCCAGTGCAAACCTGGCCAATGCACCTACCCAGAAGTTCCTACTAGAGTCCTGTCACATGTTTATCCTACTCCATCAGGGGAAGGGTCACCTGTGAAAGCAACCATGTTATTTACTAGCTCTGCTGTAATCACTGCACAGCTTGTTATATTGGTATGACTACCAACCTACTGTCCACCATGATGAACAGCCACCACCAAACTGTGGCCAAGAGTCAAGTAGACAACCCTGTGGTGCAACATGCAGCTGAACATAACACACACAATTTCAAGGGCTGCTTCTCTACCCGAGCCATCTGGATCTTTCCCACCACCATCAGCTTTTCTGAACTGCACAGATAGGAGTTATCCTTGCAACACATTCTCTGCTCCTAGTATTATCCCACCCTCAACCTGCGATAACATACTGTCCGCACACCCTCCACCCAACTGTTTCCACCCCTCTGTTCTATCATTTACTCCCAAGTCTCATCCTCCCAACCTGTTTATTTGCAGCCCTCCGCCAATGCATCAGCCCATCTTTCCCTGCTCCTATTCTTTTTTCCCCCAACTTCCTGCCCCACAACTTTCTGATGCAGTGCCTGTTGGTAGTTTAGTCTCTGCACACTCCACCAGACCTGTTTGTCTCCCTCCCCAACCATGATCTACTACCCCTTTCCCTTTCCGGCCCCCTCCAGATTGCTGGCTGCATCCCAGCTTTATTTGAATGTCATTTAATTGTGCCTGTCTGCAACCTGACATGTCTCCTTTATTGTAAGTATCAATCTGTATTTTCCTACATTGTTGATATTCCTACCTGGAGTTTCAATTGTCTGACATTTTCAAAAAGGAATTTGTTCAGTAAGAAGACCAAGTCATTCTAATGCGTTTCCTCACCACAATGGGCTATTAACATATTTTCAGCTACAGTTATAATGACCAGTCTATGGAGATTATGGCAATCAACAAGTCAGTGCTCCAGCAGTATTTTAACAATGCCAATAATAACAAACAGTGGACATTCCTTATTGTGCAAATTACTCAGACAATATCATTGTCATTATGTGGTTTTATGTTTCCCCAGTGTAGTAACATCTTTAATATTTCTCGGGTATTCAGCCAGATGGCATCACCCAAAAGGCACAGTTCAGGGTCCTCAGTGCTGCTGTGGCTGGTGCTGGATGCAGATCTCTACTGGTGTGGTGACAATGTGTTCTTGCCTTCTAAATTTGTCATGGAGGGAACGGATTTCCACACTGATTACCACTGTGCTTTGATCATGCTCAAGACTGGATCCTAGGCCGCACTTATTTGAAAGATGCTGTCTTTATTTATTGGTCCATCATGTAGTCATGTCTCTACTGCCTCTTTGAGAATACATTCCCAAAAGGTTTCAGTCTTCTGCAAAAACTTGGTTCATCACAATTCATGGTATGTCCACGGGAGATGCAGCGTTCTGCCTCAGCAGGCTTTGTCAGCTCTACATGGTCTGTATGGCATTTATACTCAATACATATCTCCTATACTGTCAGGATAGTCCGGCCTACATATATTTTCTTACATAAGGGATGTGGTAGATCCCAGTTTTTAGAGTCCTAGGTCACCCTTGACTGTTCCCAATAAGGATTTTTTCTTGGTTGGTGGGTGGAACACATACTTGATGTTGTGTTTCCCGAGTATTCCTCTGACGTGTTCCTCATATATGGAATAATCAACGCTGTAACCCATTTATCTTTATCTTCAGAAGGCTGCGGACTCATCTTCTTCAATCCTAAGGCATGCTGTATCTGACAGTTGCTGTAACTGTTCACAAGGAACACAGCTCACAAGTGCTGCAACTCAGCTGTCAGACTATCACGGTCCAAGATTTCACATGCTCTGTGCACTACTGCGCTTAGGACACCCTCTCATTGTGAAGAGGCATGCAAGTACAAATCTGTATGTTTCAGTTTACAGTAAATGCTGTGTCCTAGTGTGCCTTCTGGTATTCGCCTGACAAGCACATCTAGAAATGGAAGTTGATTGTTACCTTCTATGCTCATCATGAAACTAATGTTCTGGTGCAGTGGATTTATATGTAGCAGGAAGTCTTGAAGGTGATATCTGAGAGGTCTGATTACGAACGTATTGTCTACATACTGAAGAAAGCATGAGGGCTTATAGGCTGCAGATTCCACAGGTGCTTCTTCAAATGCCTCCATAAACAATTTGGCCACCATTGACGATAGTGGAAAGCCTATTGCTACTCTGTCTATTTGTTCATAGTAATTTCCATCAAACAGAAAGCAGATTGACGTAAGCATGAATTCAAGTGGCTTATTATTTCTGGCACAATCTTTTCTTCTATGAGTCTCTTGCAGGTACCCTCATAAAGAGGGATATCATGTCAATGGTCATAATAATGTATTTTTGGCCCAGTCACAAGTTCTGGAGCTGCTGGATTAAATGCAACGAATTTCATATGTAGTGCTGGCATTTGTCCACAAAAAGGCTTAGTTAGCACTGCTGTCACATGTTTAGCTAATTTATATGTTGGTTCGCTAATGATGCTAACAATTGCATGGAAAGGCATTCGTTCCTTGGGGAGTTTAGGTGGTCTATAAAATCTAACTGGCTCACTGGTGAAGTTTCTTGTAGAGAAATCTTGACTATTTCTTCGGTACTCTGCGGGGTAGGTCAGATGTTTCGGCAAGTCGACTTCTTGCAATCTTCAGGCATTCCTGATGACTAATATCTGCTGGGTGCCGCCTTTATACCCTCCCCCTCTCCTTTGCAGCCTCCAGGCAGCCACCTCTGGGTGTAAACCTGGTGCAGTCATGGAGGAAGCACGACATTGGAAGTCAATACAGGGTTGTCAGTAGCACCGTGGCTGGTGCTGGAAACAAATCTCTACTGGCAAAGTGACAATGTATCCTCGTCTTCTTCAGTTGTAAAAATGGGAGTGGATTTCCATGCAGACTGCAGCTGGGCTTTGATCATAGTCAAGGCTAAGTCACAGGCTTTGCTTAATTGAACACTGTTGTCTATGTATTAGTCTGCCATGTGGTTATGTTGCAACAGTCCTAGCCTTCTGGGATTGTATTCTCAAAGAGGAAGTAGAGATACCTGAAAGGGAGAATGAGTAAGTGAGTGATTTCTTATCTCGTATCCCACAAAGATTACAGCAGTTCAGAAACCGACTGCAAAATGGGTTGACAGGTTTTTTTGGCAGGAGGCATCCAACCAGAGTTAATAACTTATCAGTATTATGAAGAAATTGGTCTGTGATGGTGCCATTGGATGCATCATGTGGGTTGATCCTGTATTATAGAAGAGACTGACATAAGCCAAATGAACAGATGGAACTGGCAATCACAGATGGATCAAAAGCTTCTGGAACCTTGACTTCATTACTAGGATGTGTGCTGTGATGGGGTATTGAGTGTTCAACTCTGTACTGAATTCCTTACCTATATTTTGTGTATGAGCTTTGCTTTCAATCACAGAAACAAGTGGTAACCTTTCTGATCATGTTATGACCTAGCACGCACTGACCAGTGCTTAGCATTCATTTGTATGTGTGAACTATTCTGTGCCAATAAATGCCGCAGGCAGCAATAAACGCTGCAAAGCACCAAGATTAGCAAGTAAGTTTACAAATTTATCGCTAAGGTTCATACTCAGTTCCTTCCAGCAGCTGCCAGAAAATCATTGAAACTGAAATTTTAAAAAATCCAATATGGAAAAATTCTCTAAAACTGAATGTCTTAGTCAGGTTATGAGTTAGATGTAATGTACTTGGCTCGGGGTTTGGCAATTCTGTCACAATCTAAATTGTAATGCCTTAAACCAGAGTATTTTGCAGGAGTCTCTACAATGCCTCTAAAATAAGACTTTGGGGGGGGGGGGGGGGGATGCTCAATTCTGTTCAGTATAGATAAGAGAGAGACAGAGAGAAGAGAGAGAGAGAGAGAGAGAGAGAGAGAGAGAGAGAGAGAGAGAGAGCGTGTGTGTGTGTGGGGGGGGGGGGGGGGGGACCCTAACATATTGAAAATTTTTCTGACAGCTGCTAGAACAATAGTTCCAAATTCTCCCATTAGGTGCCTCCACTAGATGCCATTTTGTATCAGTTGCCCTAGCAGTACTGAGTTGGAAATATTAGTGTTCTCAGAGTAACTGCTTTCCTAAGCACTGTTTCATGTGTTCGGTGATTTTTCAGTGGCAGACATTAAATATCAAGAACATAGCACCAGGTTCACACCAAATGAATTTGCATTTGCGAACATGAACTACCATCAGCTGTAGAATGGAAAGACGACAATGACAATTTATGCCAGGTTGGGACTCGAATCTGGATTTCCCACTTATTGCAAGTGGTTGCCTTACCATCTGACCACGAGTTGTGCACGGATGGTCAAATGGTAAGGTGACCACTCGTGATAAGCGGGGAATCTGGGTTTGAGTCCCGGTCCGGTACAAATTTTCATTGTCGTCATACCATTTTACAGTTGATGGTAGTCCATATTCGCAATTCCAAATTCACTTGATGTGTTTCGCAATGGCTGTGGTCGCCACAGTGCCTCTTCCTTTGGACATGCATCATAATCAGAATAACACAGGCACTGCAACGTTAACATCAGGTTCTGTTTCCTCTTAGGAAAATCACCGGCAGACACTATTGCAATGATTTGGATGACTTATGGGGAGGAATCCTTGAGCCATGCAAGGGTTTATGAGTAGTTTTCTCATTTTAAAGGTGGTAAAATGTCAGTTGGAGGTAAATCACAACCGGGATGTCCCTTGACTTCCAAAACAGATGAAAACATTGAAAAAATCCATGTTGCAATTACGTTTGATCACTGTAGAACAACTGATGAATTGTTGGCAAGGACTGGAACACTGTGGATTTCATGCCAAAGAATTTTTAGTGAAGATCTCCAGACAAAATGTGTTGGAGCAAACTTCGTTCTGCATGGCCTTTCTGACGACCACAGAGTCAATCTTTTGCACATGTGCCAGGAACTGAAAGAACAGTCAGAAATTGATCCGTAGTTTGGCCCAAAAGTCATCATGGACACCAAATTGTGGTGTTAGGGATAAGATCCAGAAATCAAGCAACAACCCAGCCAGTGGAAAGCCCCTTTCTCATTAATAAAGCAGTCCACCCCCTGGTATCTGAGTGGTCAGTGTGACGAAATGTCATACCTAATGGCCCGGGTTCGATTCCCGGCTGGGTCGGAGATTTTCTCCACTCAGGGACTGAGTGTTGTGTTGTTGGTATCATCATCATTTCATCCCCATTGACACGCAAGTTGCCGAACTGGCGTCAACTCGAAAGACTTGCACCAGGTGAACGGTCTACCCAACGGGCATTTCCATTAATAATGCAAGGCAGGTGAGATCTCATATGAAGACAATGTTGGTTTTTTTTTTTTTTTTTTTGTCCACTATGAAATTGTTCCCCAGGGTACTATAGTTAACCAACATTACTACCCTGAAATGCTAAAATGATTATGTGAAGCCATGAGAAATAAACGACTTGCATTGTGGCAATCAGACACCTCCCCTGCATACAGAGCATAGAGTGTATGGCAGTTTTCGGCCAAAAACCAAATGACAATGGTTTCTCACCCACCTGACTCACCAGATCTAGTTCCTCTCTCACTTTTCTATCCCAAAGAATCTAAAGAAACCTGAATGGTAAGTGTTTTGGAGATAAACATGGGCACAAGTGTATTATATCTGTTGGACACTATTTTGAAGGTGTTCAAGTTTTGAAAATAGTCCATCAAATAGCTGATTTGTTTTAAAAAAAATAATTATTATTTTTGGACCGCAAAATTGTGTTTTTTTATTTTTTTATTTTTTAAGGGTCATGTATCTGACAGAATATTTACAAAACTTAAAACACCCCCAAATTGTGTCCAACAGATAGCAGATATAATGGAGATAATCATTTACAATCAAGTCATTGAAGTGTAGTGAAATAACAAGAGTCAAAGTCCCCAAAGGGAATTAGCAGCCAAATATGCCACACTCACATCCCATTTCCTATATTGAGAGACAGTGGGGGAGGCTACAATTATTGGCCCAGATCCCAAAGTGACTGTATTAAGATGTCTGGAATATC
This sequence comes from Schistocerca cancellata, assembly GCF_023864275.1. NCBI lineage: Eukaryota > Metazoa > Arthropoda > Insecta > Orthoptera > Acrididae > Schistocerca > Schistocerca cancellata. The sequence continues at coordinate 642,929,798 of NC_064629.1, forward strand.
ATATTAGTGTTACTTTAAAGGGAGATTCATGCAAGTTTGTTAAACAGTAAAATCAAATTAACTAGAAATTGAACCTGCATACATAATCATCACTAGTGCCTGTAAGTGTGTACTAAAACTTTTAGTTGAGCCATTGTGAAAGCTACCAGACACATCTGCTGAAGTAACTGAAAACTTTGTCAACAATGTAAATTTACTAGTAAATACACCGAAGTGCCAAAGAAACTGCTATAAGCATGCATATTCGGATACAGAGATATGTAAACAAGCAGAATATGGTGCTGTGGCTGGCAACGCTTATATAAGACAAAACGTGTCTGGCGCAGTTGTTAGATCAATTACTACTGCTAAAATGGCAAGTTATCAAGATTTAAGTGAGTTTGAATGCGGTTTTATAGTTAACACATGAGCAATGGGACACAGCACCTCTGAGGTAGCGATGAAGTGGGAATTTTCCCATCTGACCATTTCATGAGTGTAGCATGAATATCAAGAAATCTGGTAAAGCAACACATCTCCGACATTGCTGCAGCTGGAAAAAGATCCTGCAAGAACGGGATCAACGATGACTGAAGAGAATCATTCAACATGACATAAGTGCAATCCTTCTGCAAATTGCTCCAGATTTCAATGCTGGGCCATCAACAAGTGTAAGCGTGTGAATCATTCAACGAAACATCATCTATGTGAGATTTCGGAGCCAAAGGCCCACTCGTGTACCCTTGATGACTGCACAACACAAAGCTTTATGCCTCGCCTGGGCCCATCAACACCGACACTGGACTGTTGATGACTGGAAACACATTGCCTGGTTGGACGAGTCTCGTTTCAAATTGTATCGAGTGAATGGACATGTATGGGTATTGAGACAAGCTCATGAATCCATGGACCCTGCATGTCAGCAGAGGACTGTTCAAGCTGGTGGAGGCTCTGTAATGGTTTGGGATGTGTGCAGTTGGAGTGATATGGGACCCCTGATATATCTAGATATGACTCTCACGGGTAACAAGTACATAAGCATCCTGTCTGATCACCTGCAGCCACTCATGTCCACTGTGCATTCCAATGAACTTGGGCTATTCCAGCAGGACTACGTGACACCCCACAAGTCAAGAATTGCAACAGAGTGGCTTGAGGAACACTCTTTTGAGTTCAAACCCTTCTGCTCACCACCAAACTCCGCAGACATGAACATTATCGAGCATATCTGGGATGCCTTGCAACATGCTGTTCTGAAGAGATCTCCAGCCCATCGTACTCTTACAGATTTATGGACAGCCCTGCAGGATTTGAGGTTTTGATTCCCTCCAGCACTAATTCAGACATTAGTCAAATCCATGCCACGTCATGTTGCAGCACTCCTGCATCCTCGCGGGGCACCTACACAATATTAGGCAGGTGTACTAGTTTCTTTGGCTCTTCAGTGTATTTTCTGCTTGTATGCAGTAATAAATCAAGGAGTGCTTAATAATTCAACAACAGATTAAAATAATCTTATAAATGACATTCAAAACTGATCCATCTGTACACCACCACATACAACTGACTCTCTTTGAGGGTGTTCGCACCGAGATGAATGTCAATTATGATGATGATGATTGTTAAAATAACAATTAACAGGATTGAAAGAGATACAATATCAAATAATAATGACTGAATAAAATGTTTTCGGGCTTCTATCCACATCCAGCAGTTAAAATACCATGAGCCTGTAACTATCTTGGCCATTGTCAAGCGGAATCACTGATGGGTTGCTGGTAAGCCCTTTGTGTTTTCTAGCTGCTGGCTGTGATGTACTGGTACTCACAGACTCACAATAGATGGGAATATGTTGACTATGCAATAAATCAATGCGCCCACTTCAGCCTTGTGATTGCTGGATCCCACACCACTTTGTGTTGCAGGCCACAGACTTTATTAACGGTGTTACCAGTGATATTTTAATTCAGTCCCTTCTTTAATTACACATTCCCAGTGTTAGCTCTGGCAGAGATTTTGTCAAATTTGATCTAGTGACTGCATTCTAGACCACGCTCAATTAGCGTGGATTTTTTGGGTGGTATCGTAGGCATGCTCCTTCCTCAGTTTGCACTATTTATGTGATGTAAGTCTGGTCACACTCGCAATGTGTCTTGTTGGCCCCAGGTGTTGTGATACCTGCCACATTTTTAAAAAAGTGCCTGTCTGAGCAGGTGGTGATGGCATGCAAGTAGAGATCAGTATACGTACATTTTCTGTAGATGCTGTGGCCAACACGTACATTTCGATTGCAGTGGATGAGGACACTGAGGAATGACAATGCATAGACTTTTTCTACTTCCATAGTGAACACGCCACATGATGAATGTGTATCGCCCTTTCTCAGATCTTTGTACACTGCAACGAAACATATGCCTTGGCCACCACGCCTACAGAACAGGAATGTGCACTGATCTGTACTTGCATGTCATCAGCCATCATCACCCAGCACAGAAGTGCACTGTGTTACATATATTGGTATATCATGCAAGATCATCATCAGAGGCCTATGAGCTGAGACATGTACACAAGGCCTTCAGGAACAAGGGCACAATGATCAACAAATAAATGAAGTGATCTCCAGCAAGGATTGCAAAATGACCACCAATGAGGAACAGTAAAGAAAATGTGGCTCCATGTTGGGAAAGATAAGCCACCTGCCAGGAAGAGACAAAACTGAAGAAATATTGAGAGTTGTGTCAAATACCTGGGAATTACTGAGACTAAAAGATGTGGCAGGGTAGGAACATCTAGAGTCTACAAGGCAACTTGTGAGTGTGCCCAATCTTATGCTGGAGAAACAGTGTACACTGTAGAACAAAGCAGAATGAGCACAAGAGATTTTACCACCTACACTACACAAAAAAAATCTGCTTTATCTAAGCATGCTGTAGAAAATGGTCACTGTCTCCAGTTTTATGGAATCTCTGTTGTTGCTTGCACTAACGGCTTTTGGGACTGTGTAATTAAAGATGCCACTGAAATGAAACACCCTTAATGGAAACTGTGGCCTGCAGCTCAGTGCGGCATGAGATCTTGTGATAACAGGGCCAAAGTAGGTCCACGGTACTTAGTGTCAACTTATACCCACATATATCTGTGAGCACCAGTCATGTCACAGCTGACAGCAGTCCATCAGCAGTCACTTCACATGGCAACAATCAGGGACAGCTTGGTTGAAATCGTGAGATATGTTAACTACTTGACATGGCTGGGAGCCCAAGAACATTTTATTCAATGTTAATGCCATGAGACTCTGCATCCTGACATCTAGTATAAAAGACTCTTTGTTAAGTAAAGCATGCAAGCAGCTGATAATGTCGTATGCAGGCCAATCAAAGTTTCATGAGAACACAGTTTTTCGCAGCAACTGTCTTCGATAAAGGTTTTATGGATTTCTTGCAGCATCAAATCTGTATGTTAACTCAAGCTGTCAACAACTTCATTTGCATCATCTTCAGGCATTGTCTGTCATCCCTGTGGTATGTTATTTAGCTGGCTGAATTGTGTCATGGACATGTCATGAAGTCACTCAACTTCCAGATGCTGCCGAAGATTATATCAAGTTGTATGATGAAAGACATTAGTAGCAATTTTGGTTCTGTTAGACTGTAGTTAACTCAGCTTATTTCTCTGTTATCTTTCGCTATCAAACATTCATTTCCGTGCACAACAAAGGGTGTAGCTATTATCCCAGTTAAAGTTGTTCCACATTCTCATCTTAATGGCTTTTTTCAGGATAAGACTCCCAGTACGTAGATACATGGTATTATTGTTTCGTCGCACATAACTGGATGTTCATTTATAAGGCTGTGGAAGGTAACAGCAGATTTAACAAAAAAACATGTAATTTAGTGTAGGGTTGAGGTTTCGGGAGCTTTCTTAAATTGTATCTATTAACTGACCAATGTAATTCCTATCGCATTTTTATAAATTCAGTAAGAAATATGTTAAACTCACTTGTGGGACAGATTCTGAGGATACGGTTGGCTAATGCCAAAGGAACAGCCAATAGTGTCCCCCTATTTGGACCACTCAGTATACACTGGGGTGACAAAAGTCATGGAATGGCTCCTAATAGTATGTCGGACCTCCTTTTGCCCAGCAAAGTGCAGCAACTGAACATAGCATGGAGAGTTAATTTAGACGTGGAACAGCTGCTTCGACCAGGTGTGGGGTCTCATATCAGTGTAGTTCCTGTTGACTATCGGTAGGTGGGACTATACTAACCTCGGCCTTCACCTCAACAGGGAAGGGAAGGGAAGAGAACAGAAGGGAAAACTGTCTGGGCTAATAGAAAATAACTTATTTGGGGGAGGGTGGCATTATCACATGCGGTGAAGTACCAGTGGTTACAAGCGACAGAACAGCAGGGCTTTTTTTTTTTTTTTTTTTTTTTTTTTTTTAGTGTGGGAAGGGCAGAGACAAAAGATTTTCAGAGATATATTGAAAATTACACTAACATTGATAAAACAGGCAGTCAGAAAGCAAATTTTAATGTACACAATTCATGCAAACAGCCACTAATTGAAACTGACAGAAAAATTGGGACTTCCTGACACTTAAATCTATACTCAGTGTTAAAAAATTTCTCTTCTCCAGAAACGCTTTCCTTGCCATTGCCAGTCTACATTTGATATCCTCTCTACTTCGACCATCATCAGTTATTTTGCTCCCCAAATAGCAAAACTCCTTTACTACTTTAAGTGTCTCATTTCCTAATCTAATTCCCTTAGCATCACCCAACTTAATTCGAATACATTTCATTATCCTTGTTTTGATTTGGTTGATGTTCATGTTATACCCTCCTTTCAAGACACTGTCCACTCCGTTCAACTGCTCTTCCAAGTCCTTTGCTGTCTCTGACAGAATTACGAGGTGCATTCAAGTTCTAAGGCCTCTGATTTTTTTTCTAATTAACTACTCACCCGAAATCGATGAAACTGGCGTTACTTCTCGACGTAATCGCCCTGCAGACGTACACATTTTTCACAACGCTGACGCCATGATTCCATGGCAGCGGTGAAGGCTTCTTTAGGAGTCTGTTTTGACCACTGGAAAATCGCTGAGGCAATAGCAGCACGGCTGGTGAATGTGCGGCCACGGAGAGTGTCTTTCATTGTTGGAAAAAGCCAAAAGTCACTAGGAACCAGGTCAGATGAGTAGGGAGCATGAGGAATCACTTCAAAGTTGTTATCACGAAGAAACTGTTGCGTAATGTTAGCTCGATGTGCGGGTGCGTTGTCTTGGTGAAAAGGCACACGCGCAGCCCTTCCCAGACATTTTTGTTGCAGTGCAGGAAGGAATTTGTTCTTCAAAACATTTTCATAGGATGCACCTGTTACCGTAGTGCCCTTTGGAACGCAATGGGTAAGGATTACGCCCTCGCTGTCCCAGAACATGGACACCATCATTTTTTCAGCACTGGTGGTTACCCGAAATTTTTTTGGTGGCGGTGAATCTGTGTGCTTCCATTGAGCTGACTGGCGCTTTGTTTCTGGATTGAAAAATGGCATCCACGTCTCATCCACTGTCACAACCGACGAAAAGAAAGTCCCATTCATGCTGTCGTTGCGCGTCAACATTGCTTGGCAACATGCCACACGTGCAGCCATGTGGTCGTCTGTCAGCATTCGTGGCACCCACCTGGATGACACTTTTCGCATTTTCAGGTCGTCATGCAGGATTGTGTGCACAGAACCCACAGAAATGCCAACCCTGGAGGCGATCTGTTCAACAGTCATTCGGCGATCCCCCAAAACAATTCTCTCCACTTTCTCGATCATGTTGTCAGACCGGCTTGTGCGAGCCCAAGGTTGTTTCGGTTTGTTGTCACACGATGTTCTGCCTTCATTAAACTGTCGCACCCACAAACGCACTTTCGACACATCCATAACTCCATCACCACATGTCTCCTTCAACTGTCGATGAATTTCAATTGGTTTCACACCATGCAAATTCAGAAAACGAACGATTGCACGCTGTTCAAGTAAGGAAAACATCGCCATTTTAAGTATTTAAAACAGTTCTCATTCTCGCCGCTGGTGGTAAAATTCCATCTGCCATACGGTGCTGCCATCTCTGGGACGCATTGACAATGAACGCGGCCTCATTTTAAAACAATGCTCATGTTTCTCTCTCTTTCCAGTCCGGAGAAAAAAAAAAATCGGAGGCCTTAGAACTTGAATGCACCTCGTACAATGTCATCGGCGAACCTCAAAGTTTTCATTTCTTCTCCATGGATTTTAATACCTACTCCGAATTTTTCTTTTGTTTCCTTTACTGCTTGCTGAATATATAGATTGAATAACATCGGGGAGAGGCTACAACTTTGTCTCATTCCCTTCCCAACCACTGCTTCCCTTTCATGTCCCTCGACCCTTATAACTGGCATCTGGTTTCTGTACAAATTGTAAATAGCCTTTCGCTCCCTGTATTTTACCCCTGCCACCTTCACAATTTAAAAGAGAGTATTCCAGTCAACGTTGTCAAAAGCTTTCTCTAAGTCTACAAATGCTAGAAACGTAGGTTTGCCTTTCCTTAATCTAGCTTCTAAGATAAGTTGTAGGGTCAGTATTGCCTCACGTATTCCAATATTTCTACGGAACCCGAACTGATTTTCCCCGAGGTCGGCTTCTACCATTTTTTCCATTCATCTGTAAAGAATTCGCGTTAGTATTTTGCCATCGTGACTTATTAAACTGATAGTTCAGTAATTTTCACATCTGTCAGCACCTGCTTTCTTTGGGATTGGAATTATTATGTTCTTCTTGAAGTCTGAGGGTATTTCGCCTGTCTCATACATGTTGCTCACTAGATGGTAGAGTTTTGTCAGCACTGGCTCTCCCAAGGCTGTCAGAAGTTCTAATGGAATGTTGTCCACTCCTGGGACCTTGTTTCGACTCAGGTCTTTCAGTGCTCTGTCAAACTCTTCACACAGTATCATATCTCCCATTTCATCTTCATCTACATCCTCTTCCATTTCCATAATATTGTTCTTAAGTACATTGCCCTTGTATAGACTCTCTACATACTCCTTCCACCTTTCTGCTTTCCCTTCTTTGCTTAGAACTGGGTTTCCATCTGAGCTCTTGATATTCATACAAGTGGTTCTCTTTTCTCCAAAGGTCTCTCTAAATTTTCTTGTAGGTAGTATCTATCTTACCCCTAGTGAGATAAGCCTCTACATCCTTACTTTTGTCCTCTAGCCATCCCTGCTTAGCCATTTTGCACTTCCTGTTGATCTCATTTTTGAGACGTTTGTATTCATTTCTGCCTGCTTCATTTACTGCATTTTTATATTTTCTCCTTTCATCAATTAAATTCAATATTTCTTCTGTTACCCAAGGATTTCTACTAGCCCTAATTTCTACTTTACCTACTAGATGCCCTGCTGCCTTCACTATTTCATCCCTCAAATCTACCCATTCTTCTTCCACTGTATTTCTTTCCCCCATTACTGTAAATTGTTCCCTTATGCTCTCCCTGGAACTCTGTACAACCTCTGGTTCTTTCAGTTTATCCAGGTCCCGTCTCCTTAAATTCCCACCTTTTTGCAGTTTCTTCAGTTTTAATCTACAGTTCATAACCAATAGATTGTGGTCAGAGTCCACATCTGCCCCTGGAAATGTCTTACAAATTAAAACCTGGTTCCTAAATCTCTGTCTTACCATTATATAATCTATCTGAAACCTGTCAGTATCTCCAGGGTTCTTCCATGTATACAACCTTCTTTTATGATTCTTGAAGTAATAAATTAATCAAAACACTGAGAATTTTAGGAGATTATTCAAAGACAAACTGGATAAATGTATATAATACCTCTGACTCAAATGAAAAATACAAATCTCTCATTAATAAAGTTAATTTGTACTTTGAAAATTGTTTTTCTCGTAAGGTAACTCAGATCAAACAGAAGTCTAAAAATAAACCATCGATTACACAAGAAACAACAGTATCAAGTGGAATGAAAAGGAAACTGTATCTACCATCTAGGAACAGCTCTGGTGTTAGCACTGTAATGAATTACAAAGAATACTGCAAAATATTGAAGCAAGTAATCCAGAAATCTAAGCAGCTTTATTATGAGAAAAAGATAATTACATCAGGCAATTAAATGAAAACTACATGGAATACAGTAAAGACAGAGACAGATGGGTCCAGAATGGAAGATGAACTGATAGCTCTATAAATAAATGAGACATTGGTAACAAGTGCATGTAGTGTTGCAAATCTCTTAAACAAGTACATTTTTCTGTTACTGACAGCTTGAGGTTATCAGATTCAGTAAACAGTGCAATAGAATATTTTAGACCAATCTCTACAAATAACTCAAGTAAAATGGAAATGATGCTCATTTCTCCCAAAGCAGTAGTAGCCATGAAAACATCCTTAAAATCAGAATATTCAAGAGGTTATGAAAACATATTTACAAATTTAATCAAAGAGTGTTCATTTGAGTTGAGATCTATCTTAAGTTATTTGTGTAATCAGTCTCTTCTCAGTGGAATATCAACAATGTATGAAAAAGACACATTGCTACTTTCAAAGACTCTTGACATGTCACAGAAAATCCCAGTAGCGTCTACTACTTTTCCTACATTGGAGTGGAACATTTCCAGACCGGCTAAAATATGTCTGAAGTTACACCTCTTTACAAGAAGGGGGAGAAAGAGATACCACAAATTATCAAGCAATTTCACTTTTGCTGGCTTTTTCAAAACTATTTGAAAAGGTTGTGTTCAAGTGATTTCTTAAGCCTCCAACTGCAAACAAAATATTGTCCATGTGACAGTTTAGGATCCTTAAGGGTTCTGATACATAGAAGGCTATTTGCATGTACAGTGAGAATGTACTTCATTCATTAGATAACAAATTAGAGGCTACTGGCATTTTCTGTGACCTGTCGAAAACCTTTGACTGTGTGAATCACAACATTCTGTTAAGTAAATTAGAATTTTATGGTGTCACTGGCAGTGCTGCAAAATAGTTTGACTCTTACCTAACCAACAGGAAACAAAGGGTATCATTCCAAAATACCCATGGAATAAGCAATCAGTCTTCATCTGATTGAGAATTAATTATATGTGGTGTCCCTCAAGGTCCCGGACCATTGCTTTTTCTTGTGTACATTAGTGACCTCTTATGTGTTACACTGCCAGGCGCTAAGTCTGCTTTGTTTGCGGATGATACAAACATTGTAATAAACAGCAGGTCAAGTACAGATGTAGAAACGGCAAATAATCAAATTTTCACTGACATTAATAAATGGTTCAAAGCTAATTAACTGTCATTTAACTTTGAAAAGACCCACTATTTGCATTTCAGAATTTGTAAGAAATTTTCTTCCAGCATGGGTATAACATATGAAGACATGCAGATAGAACAGGTTTACAGCGTTAAAGTTCTGGGATTACAACTGAATAATAAATTCACTTGGGAATGGCATACCATAGAATTGGTGAAGCGCCTGAATATGTCCGTATCTGCAATGCAAATTATGTCGGATGTAGGAGATATAAACATAAAAAAATTGCATACTTTGCTTACTTTCATTCTATTATGTCATATGGGATGGTATTTTGGGGTAACTCATCAATCTGCATATGGGTTTTTAGAGTGCAAAAGCATGTAATAAGACTTATTTGTGGTGTAAATTCAAGATCATCATGTAGAAAACTGTTGAAGGAACTAGGTATTCTAATCACTGCTTCTCTGGATATTTATTCCTTAATGAAATTTGTTGCAAATAATATGTCTCTATTTCCAACCAGTAGTTCAATACACAGTATGAATACTAGGAATAAGAACACCCTACATAAAGACCTACAATCACTTACTTTGGTCCATAAAGAGGTCCAATATTCAGAAACACACAAGTTGAATACATTGGCAGAAACCATTAAAAACTTGGTTTTAAATAAAGCATAGTTTAAACAGTGTTTGAAAGACTTTTTGATAGGAAACTCATCCTATTCAATAGATGAATATCTTAAAGACCGTTAGATGAGCTTAAGTAAAAATGTTGGTTACATTTCAGTTTTGACATCACTTTGTCACAACAGTCGAGATAGGGGTATTTTATGTATGATAAATTTATTAAAAGTGCACAACACTGTTTCATTTTAACAGTGTATTAAGTCTGTAAATATTAGCAATTCCAGTTTACTGTTATGTAATCACATATTTTGACAATCTCCTGACAAATGATCAGGGAAGTGAGTATTATATTCAAATGTTCTACGTATTTTATGTTATACTTTCTGACATGTTCCACACCCATAAGAATCAACTCGTTTTTGGGACTGTAGAATGAGAACTGAATCTAATGTAACCCAAAAAAATGGTGGAAGTCCCCTGCAGGAATACTGAGTCATGCTGCCTCCATAGCTGTCCATAACTGCAAAAGTGTTGCCAGTGCAGAAAGTTGTGCATGAACTGACCTCTCAATTATGTCCCATAAATATTGGATGGGACTCATGTCGGGCAATCTGGGTGGCCAGTTCATTTGCTTGAATAGTCAAGAATGTTCTTCAAATCAGTCACGAGCAATAGTGGTATTGTGATGTGAGATCATTGTTTGGGAACAGTAAGTCCATGAATGGCTGCAAATGGCCTCCAAGTAGCCATTTCCAGTCAATGATTGGTTCACTTGGACCAGAGGACTCTGTCCATATTTGAGCATTATAGTCGCCTCTTACCAACTGAGACTGGGACTCATCTGACCATGTCATGGTTTTCCAGTCATCTAGCATACAAGCAATATGTTCACGTGCCCAGGAGAGGTGCTGAAGGCGATGTCATTCTGTTATCAAAGGAACTTGTGTCGATCATCAGCAGCCACAGCCCATTAAAGCCAAATTTCACCACACTGTCCTAATGGATATGTTCGTCGTGCATCCCGCATTGATTTCTGCAGTGTTGCTTGTCTGTTAGGACTGACAACTATGCAAACACTGCTGCTCACGGTCATTGAGGCAAAGCCGGTGACCACTGCATTGTCCGTAGTGATTCCTGAAATTTGGTATTCTTAGCACACTCTTGACACTGTGGATCTAGGAATACTGAATTCCCTAATAATTTCTGAAATGAAATGTCCCAAGAGTCTAGCTCCAACTACTATTTCACATTAAAAGTCTCTTAATTCCCATTGTGTGGCCATAATTGTGTCGGAAATGTTTTCATGTGAATCACTTGATTACAAATGACAGTTCTGCCAATGCACTGCCCTTTTATACATTGTGTATGCAATACTACCACCATCTGTATAAGTGCACATTGCTATCTCATGGCTTTTGTCACCTCAGTGTATATTACCTTAAAATCATGGTACTCATTCATAATTTAAAAAAAGAAATTGTTCTTAGAAACATAGTGTTGAGTAAACAAATTCATGCACTCTGACACGGCTAAAATTATCCTGGGCTTTATCAACAGGCACGTTGTCACTTTGCTCATATGCAAAACGATTATGTCAACTGTGGGTAATTTCTGTAAAGTCATTTTAGTATTTTATGGATGTTGACTGTTGCATGAAATGCCAATTGAGCAAAACCAAGCCTTGGCCTATATGTCCTGCTGACATACGGTTTGACACGCCATGGCCAGCCTTGCTTTAAACTGATCACTTCCATTTCCAAATCTCTAGTGACAGAGGTGGCTGATGATTTGGTCTCAAATGATCCCATCTCTATTTGATTGCACTTTGACTTGTCTTTGTAATAACTCTTCCTTTTGGGAAGAAATAGGGAGAAGATCCAATACTGAGAGCAACAATCATTGTAGGTGAGATCTTTATTTTTGGGGATTTTGGCATCACAATGTCAGCATCTGAAGTCCTCCAAACTGGTTCTCTGCAGGAGTCAGCTTAGTGGAAAGCGTAACTTGGGATGTGTGTGACTGAGTTTGCATGGTTTAAATAATTTCTTTGCTTCAGCATACAGTACATGTTTTGTGTCAATTATTTCTTGCATATTCTTTTCTTCTGTATTTTCTGGACACCCTACACTTCAAATCAGATGTAAGTTGAAGCAGTTACCGTATTTACTCGAATCTAAGCTGCACCCGAATCTAAGCCGCACCTGAAAAATGAGACTCGAAATCGAGGAAAAAAAAAATTTCCCGAATCTAAGCTGCACCTGAAATTTGAGACTCGAAATTCAAGGGGAGAGAAAAGTTTTAGGCCGCATCTCCAAATCGAAACAAAGTTGGTCCATTGTAATATGAGAGACAATTTAGGTCGAATGAATGACGATACAGCTACAGTAGTTTGGTTCGAGTCGTAAGCTTAGCAGTTAAGCTTTACCAGGTAGCCATTGCTACGCATCAAGCTCTCCGTCTGTATTTATACGGGTACCCTTCCTTTTTCACATGCTTCGTCTGGTTTGAATTGATTGATTATTTTTCTTTGATCTGATAAGCACTGTTTTCTTTGTTATAGGTGTTTACGTCACTCTAAGCTGAAAATGTATTACTGTACTGTGTCGTACATTGTTTGTTGCATTCTGATAGTGCGCGTTTACGGCCTGTCGCAGCTCGCAGCATGGCTTGCTTTTGTGCGTGCTACCGCCGCTTAAAAAAGAGAGAGAGAGAGAGAGAGAGAGAGAGAGAGAGAGAGAGAGAGAGAGAAAGAGAGAGAGAGAGAGAGAGAGAGAGAGATAGAGGAATTTTCTCATAAGCGAAACAATGGCAGGAGACTGCTATTTGTTGTTACTTACACTGCTGCTTTCTTTGATATTGATCAACAAGAACGAAATAACAGACTGTGTATGATAGGATATGTTCTGAACGAGAGTTTAGCGAAAACTTTTCTCTGTTTGAAAATCTTTACAGACGCCACTTTAGTACATTACATTCTGCACAGAAATTAGAGTCATCTTAGATTTAAAAATCTAGTCAATTGCCGTGCTTCATTTCTGACTATCACTATTAGGTATAAGAATAATACGAATATAAACATGACATGATATGTATATTCTTCCGCGTTTGCTGTTGTCTCACTCTAGTTTCGTAGTTTATTAGGCAGACAGGATTTAAATGAGATAGCAGCAAACACGAAACAATACACGGCAAAATGTTTATATTCGTATTATTCTTATGGTGAAGAGAATACTTCATAAAAGTTCCTATTAGCAACCATCTCTTCTCACAGGTACGAAAAAATTCAGAATGTAGAGTTGGCCATATTGACAAACATCCCAAACAGTCTTGCCAGTCGGATTTTCGTAGTACATTGAAATGCTGTTACATTCGAAGATGAACAATACGTAATTTGTATTTACTTTGTTGGATAATGTATGAAAATGCAGTGGTCAAAACTCAGGGCGGGGAAAAAAGCTCTTCTTCCACCTTTTTTTTAAAATTTATTTACTGACGCAGAGGTTTTGGTGCCAGTATTTATCTTTGTGCCTACAAAGCATGCCTGTGTAGCACTACATATATTCGATGGCAGAAGTTAGTTGTGGCGGCACCCACCAACATTTTTTGAATTTCCGCTTGCTTTGAACTCGATTCTAAGCCGCAGGTGGTTTTTTGGATTACAAGAACCGGAAAAAAAGTGCGGCTTAGATTCGAGTAAATATGGTAACACATGCCAGTGAGAATGTGCATCCTACAGTCATTCACAAGCTACTTGGTCACAGTATCCACAAGTAGTATTTGCACTGTATGCAACTGCAGCGTGTCCAAATCTTTGATGACTGAAGCATCACAACGGATTTAGTACATATAGATGAACATTTTAGCATATGAAATTATTTTTAATGTGATAGGGTAAAACCTGAGGGTTGAACATTATTTTTTCAAGGTTATTCTTCACACTCTTCCTTATGTTCTGCACATATGTACCACACCTTTGCTGCTCCCTCCTTTTATAGAGTTATGAGTTCTTCATTTAACAGTTCCTTACATGACAACACTCCATTGTTGGTGTTTTGAGTTTTATGCAGTTAAGCTACAATGGGATATTCATGAAGTTTATCAGATTTCAGTAGATTTGTTGCTTGTCCAGAACTGGCAGTTTGAATCAACTACATGTTAGTTTAGAACCTCAAACTCTGGGCTTCTTACCAAAAGGTGCCCTCTCCCCTTTCATAAAAACATTTTGACATGACTGTGTCCTGTTACTGTAACTGTCCCTTATTTCTGTATATGTGTACAGGAGAGCTACTCTCACAAGTTTTGTTGGGTTGGGTGCAAGTGCTCACCAGTGGCCCACTGGCTCAACTGTGAGTGTTATTTTTGAAATTACTGCTTTCCACTTAAGTCCTACAAGCAGCTAGGTAACTAAGAGTCCAGTCAAACAGAGCCCACTTGCCTCGGTAAGCCTTATTTAACTGAGGTGCTACAGTTGTCCCTGGGGTTGCCCATTATTGACTGTTTTGTCTCATTCCATGAACACAGAGCACACCTTGATATTGAGTGTTTGGCTTTTTTCTTTTTTTTCTTTTTCTTTTTTTTTTTTTTTTTTCAATTGAGATTTGTCCTGTCCTCATGATCCAGATGGTTAAGCCAAGATCCATATTCCCTGTAATACATCGTGTACCACCATCACACCAAATGATTACAGAGGACTGATGGTGCTCACCAGTTACCAGTTCCCAGTTCAGGAGAGAGAGGTTCACCAAATTCGAATTCTGTCACTGAAGACAAAGTTCCATGACATGCTTGCTATTAGGCAGGTGCCAGGAGGCATGAGCAGCTCATCAAATGCCATGTACATGACACGCATTACCCCTCTAGAAAATACAGATCTGATAGAATGACTAACTATGGTGAAGGTCCTATACAGTCCAAGGAAAGGAAAAAAAAATCTTTTGAAATCAAACATAAATTCAATAATCAATGGCCCAAAGAAACCAGTTGGAGCCTATTTTCTCATTTTTGAAAAGTTTCAATTAGACATCAACTTAGTTCCAATATACATACACATACATTTACATCTAGTAGGATTTGCAACTAAGCAGAGTATTTATTGACAGTTAGACTGTATTACGTTATCTTGAAGGGCGTTATCTACAGGCACAGAAATGTGAAAGTATGACAAGATCAATGCCATCCATCAAATACAATACCAGTTTGGGGTATAACATCAGTCATAACTTTAGACCATTTGCACGCAATACATATCTGTCTAAATGAAGTGGTGTCAGGAGAACACCACAAGAGTCCCATGATTGACTACTGGATTAGAATGTGCAGCATTAGTCTTTTATTATAAGGTTAATGAGACAAGTTTGTCATGCCACTCAAACTTTTAGGTGTAACAATGTATGGGGGTTACAAGATGGAATGATCAGAGCACTTCAGCAAAGTAATGCAACTGACAGGTGTTAGTTCATTGGAAAGATACACATAAACTGCAGCTGATGCGCCTTTAAAATTCCTGAATTACTATGCAGAATCATAGTTCAAGTATGAGGGGCGGGGGGTCATTACCTGAATGGACTGGCAGTGAATATCGATCATATATAAACAATTGAAGCACAGCTGGTCATTTTTGTCACAAAAAATGTTGACAGACTGTCTAAGGAGTGTTGTGATTATCTCATGAAAAGCTACTTACAACGTTTCAATAACAGGTTTTCAGCGAGGAATGAAGAAATATCCTGCAGCACCCTACATAGTGCTCTGGTAGGGATCATGCACATAAAATTAAATTCCAACTTGCCCTGAGGTATATAATCATTCTTTCCATGCTCCATCTGTGAATGAAATGTGAACAATACTTAAGATAAGGTATAATGTAAAAGACCATCTGCCAGACACTTTGCAGTGATTCGCAAAGAGTAGATTTACATACACCTCACAGCTTGATGAAATGCTTCAATCTTTTACTTGTTTTTTGAAATCAGTGTCATATTGCTTAGTAGCTCTCCTACATAAATGTCTTGATCAAAACTTCTGGGGAGACAGAATACTGGAAAATATCCAAACCAGTACTTAGAATTAAAATAACTTTTACTTACCAGTAAATTACAACTTGTACTCACAACTGCTGGTTGAAAACTGCTATCTACATTCTGACTAACATGAGCTTATGATATAGCTAAAACTTCTCACTGTCTGTTAAGATTAGTGTGGAGTTTATTATTTGTGGAAGTAATTTATTGAATAGCAGTAATTTTTCTATTGGTGCCTATTTTTGAATCTTTTTAAAACTGGAAATGAGAACAGAAGACAATGCAAAGATTAAACACCTAACATTTAAAAAGTGAAATGTGGATAAGGTGGTATAATAGTCTTTCAAGAAGGGCAAAACAATGAAAGCCATGGCATAAATGTATTCAGCTCGTGGTGCATGGGAACAATATCTGCAAAGTAGAAGAATCAGAGAGTGCGAACAGATAACATATAAGCAATAAATATTCTATGCAAGATACACGGCAGAAAAATTAGGATTTACACCAGGGTCATTAGAGACCAAGAACAGTCACGAATTGGAGGAAGGTCAGGGAAGGAAATTAGTTGTACGATTTACGGTATATTGATAATTTTTACTTATGGACCGTCTGACAGCAACTGAATAAAACACAATTTTAGTGCCATACGCGTTTCGCCTTTATTTTCTGCAAGGCATCATCAGTGGCCTGGAATATGTACATATGTTAGCTATTTTATTTACATTTTTGTCACTGTGTCCATAGGTTATAAACAGTTCTGGTGGTTGGTATTTCCTATTAAGTAGTAATGTTTTGAACTGTACTTACAGGTTGCATGGACAATTTCTTACATATTATGCTCCTGTTGCATTTTTGGTGTTGTTCTTCTTCTTATGAACGCCAATTTGCGGTTTTTTCCACATTCCACAGCACTATGCACTGAACACTTGTTTTAATGCAATGTTTTGCTTTCTGTTGCCGACTGTCAAATGTTTTTGCCAAAGATTGAATGTTATTGCCAAACTTACGAGTGTAACTATTGAAGCATCTGTGGTCTGTTCGTGTATGCATTTGTGTGTGTGTGTGTGTGTGTGTGTGTGTGTGTGTGTGTGTGTGTGTGTGATATTAATTTAATTTAATTTTTTTTTGTGTTTGTGTGTGTGTGTGTGTGTGTGTGTGTGTGTGTGTGTGTGTGTGTGTGTCCAGATGGTGTGGGGAAGAGTTTTTTTGTTTTATGTTATCATTTCCTTTATTAAGTGTAGTAGGGAGGCTGTGCTGATGTGTGTTTGTTCATTTATCACATGTTTGTTTTCTGCTATGGCTTTCTGGATGTGGAAGTTTTCTTGCATTTGTATAAGATGTTTGTCATGGTTGCTTATTCTCATTATTTTCATTTCTTGTTCCATGTTTGTAGGATGATGGTTGTAGTGTTTCAAATGCTCTGCAAATGTGGAATGGTTTGTTTCATACTTCCAACATCTATGTTCTTTGTATCTTGTTTCAAAATTCCTGCATGTCATGCCTATGTATACTGCATCACAACTTTGACATTCAAGTTTATATATTCCTGATTGTTGGAATTTGTCCCTCTTGGTAGCTGGCTGGCTTAGGTGTGATTGAAGGGTTTGCCCAGGCTTATATGCTATTTTGAAGCCCTGTCTCTTTAGGATGTTTGCAACGTGTGTGTTAGTTTATGTGTGTAGGTCATGGTGTACCATCTGCTTCTTTTCTGTGAGGTGTTGTCATTGTGTGTGTTTGTTGAGTGTGTTTGTAAGTTTTTAGCTTGTGAGTTCTTTTGTATTCTAGAAATGTTGTGTTTGTTTTTTATTTGTGTTTTTATTTTTTGATTGAGCCTGTGTACCACATGTGTGTCATACCCATTGTTCCTAGCTATTTGTATACAAAAACTGAAGTCAGATCCAACTACACGATTCCAGGCAAATGTGAAACGAACACTGAAAAACATTGAACACACACTCACAGACAAACAGAAATACTACTTAACACAGAAAAACCCACAAGCACCAACACTCCGCAGTCAACCGAAAGTACATAAAGACGGAATGCCAATGAGAGCTGTTGTCAACTTCAAGAAAGCCCCAACATACCGCATAGCCAAACACCTCCAAAAGTTAGTTACAAAACACTATAAAGTAGAAAACAACAGAACAGTGATAAACACAGGAAACCTAATAGAAAATATACAAAACATACAGGTACCACACACAGCATCACTGATTTCATTCGATATAGAAAATATGTATACCTCCATCCCTATCACAGAAACAATAGAAATCATAGAACAAAATCTCTCATCCCACAGCAACCTCACCACAGACGCAATAAAAGAAATAACAGATATGCTCAGACTGACAACTGAACAAAACTACTTTCAGTTTGAGAAAGAATATTATCTACAAACTTATGGACTGCCCATGGGATCCCCAATATCAGGTACACTAGCAAACATTTTCATCAGTCACCTAGAATACCATATATTTGAAAAGATAACCACAAATGAAAGTTTCAAAATCATATATTGGTACAGATACGTGGATGACATTATTTGTCTGGTAGATAAGCCAAGTGAAAAAAATAGATGAACTCCATTCAGAAATAAACAAAGCTCATCAGAACATAAAATTCACACATGAAAAAGAAAATCAAGTAAATTTTCTTGACATTACAATTAAAAAAGATAATGGCAAACATACATTTAACATCTTTAGAAAACCAACAGCCACAGACACAATAATACATTCCACATCCAACCACCCCCACAGCCAGAAACGTGCAGCACTAAGCCACATGTTACATAGATTAAACAGAATCCCACTCAGCAAGAGAAACTATGAACAAGAAATAAGTACAATCATACAAATAGCTAGGAACAAAGGGTATGACACACATGTGGTACACAGGCTCAATCAAAAAATAAAAACACAAATAAAAAACAAACACAACATTTCTAGAATACAAAAGAACTCACAAGCTAAAAACTTACAAACACACTCAACAAACACACACAATGACAACACCACACAGAAAAGAACCAGATGGTACACCATGACCTACACACATAAACTAACACACACGTTGCAAACATCCTAAAGAGACAGGGCTTCAAAATAGCATATAAGCCTGGGCAAACCCTTCAATCACACCTAAGCCAGCCAGCTACCAAGAGGGACAAATTCCAACAATCAGGAATATATAAACTTGAATGTCAAAGTTGTGATGCAGTATACATAGGCATGACATGCAGGAATTTTGAAACAAGATACAAAGAACATAGATGTTGGAAGTATGAAACAAACCATTCCACATTTGCAGAGCATTTAAAACACTACAACCATCATCCTACAAACATGGAACAAGAAATGAAAATAATGAGAATAAGCAACCATGACAAACATCTTATACAAACGCAAGAAAACTTCCACATCCAGAAAGCCATAGCAGAAAACAAACATGTGATAAATGAACAAACACACATCAGCACAGGATCCCTACTACACTTAATAAAGGAAATGATAACACAAAACAAAAAAACTCTTCCCCACACTATCTGGACATGGACACACACACACACACACACACACACACACACACACACACACACACACACACACACACAAACACAAACAAATGCATACACGAACAAACCACAGATACTTCAATAGTTACACTCATAAGTTTGGCAATAACATTCAATCTTTGGCAAAAACATTTGACAGTCGGCAACAGAAAGCAAAACATTGCATTAAAACAAGTGTTCAGTGCATAGTGCTGTGGAATGTGGAAAAAACCGCAAATTGGCGTTCATAAGAAGAAGAACAACACCAAAAATGCAACAGGAGCATAATATGTAAGAAATTGTCCATGCAACCTGTAAGTACAGTTCAAACCATTACTACTTAATAGGAAATACCAACCACCAGAACTGTTTATAACCTATGGGCACAGTGACAAAAATGTAAATAAAATAGCTAACATATGTACATATTCCAGGCCACTGATGATGCCTTGCAGAAAATAAAGGCGAAACGCGTATGGCACTAAAATTGTGTTTTATTCAGTTGCTGTCAGACAGTCCATAAGTAAAAATTAACAATATACCGTAATATTACACGCAACTGAGGAAGACAGGACTACAAAAGTTGAAGATGTTAGTTGTACGCTTTTTACTGGAACCATCCCAGCATTTGTGGTTAAGAAAAACAACAGAAAACGTAAATCTGGATGAGTGGACAATAGTTTGAAATCCATTCCTCACAAGTGTAAGTCTGGTGCCCCCTCAATCAGTGATAGAACAGGATGGAAGAAGGACCTCAGTGTTTAATTCTCTATAAACAGCAAGCACACAAGAGACAGAGCACTTTCTTCATCATAAACACTCAGTGATGTAAAGAATTTGGAATTGTGGTGTGTTTGTGTTGTCTATTAAAGGTTTTACAAGATTAGTACAGTTAATATGTTCTATATTTCATTGCTAGACATGCTGAGCAGAGGAGGAGGTGGGTGGGAGGGGAAGGGGGGGGGGTTTTTGATGTTTTGGTTTGTGGGGCGCTCAACTGCGTGGTTATCAGCGCATAGGGTGTGGGGGGGGGGGGGGGGGGGACATGGGGAGCAACCGTTGGGCTATTTAGAAGGAACACACAGAAATGTTCATCTTGACATCTATGAGGTTCAAAAACAATGGAGAAGGAGCTATAGGTAACAAACACAGTAAGATGTTGTGCCGGTAATAATTTAAGTGAAAAGCCACTGGACTACATTTACTTGAAGGGAGAAAGAAGGTAGATTAGGCTTTAATATCCTGTTGACGATGAGGTCTTTATAGACAGAACACAAGCTCAAAATGTTTCAAAGATAGGACGGGAAATCGGCTGTGCCCTTTCAAGAGAACCATTGTGGCATTTGCCTGGACCAATTCAGGGAAATTGCAGAAAACCTAAATCTGGATGGCTGGATGCAGATTTCAATGCTGTCCTCTCGAATGTGAGTCCAGTGTGCTAACCACTGTGCCACCTTGCTCAGCATATGGGGTGGGTGGAGAAACGACTAGTTAAGCAACAATGTATTCAGCTCATAGTCCCACCAGATAGGCTTTCCATGGACTGGTTTTAAGATAAGTTTTTATCCACATGTGATGAGGTACCCTCCCACACCTGCAGATCCAGTCATTACCAATCGATTCATTTTTTCCTCTTAAATGAAGGAAACTAATGTTTGAAAATCCAGGAATGCTGTTATCTATTTTCTATTAACAATAATGGAAGTTAAGCCCCCTGAGGTTAAGTTCTAGGCAGCCTTTGTTGATCCATGATTTTTGCATGATAAATCTTACATTTACATACAAATTCAGTTTATTGCAATATTTATCTCTCTATTCTTCCAGAAACAAACACCTTAATTTGTGTGAATAACTATGTTAAATACTGTGAAACTTCATTGCTATGATGTTCCAACCAAGTCTCAGCCAACAAGTTAACATACAGAAGTTGTATAGCCACTTAAAACCACTCAGCCAAGATGGATGGCTGAATTTTTTTTAATTCTAAGAGCAGTCAAGAATAGCTTAGAAGTAAAGAACACCAACCACCAAATAGCAGAAGTGTTGAGTTATCAACAGGCGCACACAAAAGAGAAAGAAAACGTGCTAGCATTTGAAATAAATCCTTTGTCACACACACACACACACACACACACACACACACACACACACACACGCACACACAGATAAAGCTAGCAAGTTTTCTTTCTCTTTCGTCTGTGTCTGTTGACAACTCAATACTTCTGCTGCTCAGTGAGTGGTCTCTTTTATTCCTAAAGTATTTACAGTCTCTCAGAACTTTCCTAACTATGTTCAATAGCAAAAAAATATTAGTCAAAAATTTTTAAGGATTCTAAGTCTGCATTAAGCTTCAAAGTTTTTGAAGATCCTCCCTATAGCCATGAAAATTCATTATGTGGCCTTGTCTTCATTTCCAGACATGAAAGGACAGCAACTGTCCGCAGATGAAAGGTTCCTCAAACTGAGGGGCTAATTAAAGTGGTCAGCTGCAAGAAGATAGTAGAAAAAAAGAAACAAATATTTTTTGAACAGTTTCAAAGAATGAAGTGACCCACTGAGAGCACTGAGAATTAATTTTAGAAGAATTAGACACGAAATGATCTGTGCTGGAAAACTTTCTCAATGTTCTTTGAGTATGGGGGGAAAAACATGAATCCTACAGACACACAATTTTTTTTAAATTTTTAAATCATTTATACTCGAGACAGATATTGGTCACTATAATGATATACAACAGACAAAAATATTAAAATAATACTACTCTCTTGTATGAATTGAAGCATCCGTGTTCCACTGCTCTAATTGAGTATACTTGTCTTGTAGATGCTGCAAATCTTTTTGTAGCATGTCTCGCTCCTTTTCTTTCTCTCTAGTCAATTCATCCATCATCCTCTGAACCTGAACAAGTTCTTGCTTTAAAACTGCAGCATCATCAATGCTCTCCCTGTAACCAGAAGGATTTTAGTGAAGTTCAGCTCTTTTGTTATGATGTATTTCTGAACTACTCTTCCACTTTTTTATATGTTACAGTATTACAATTTATACAGCAAATGTGAGAAATGTTTAAGAATGTAAGTAATATATAAAAAGAAAGTTTGCAAATTACATCTCCCTCCATGGTGTTCAATTTATACTGCACGTCTCATAGTAATTCACTAAATCTCATATAGTTATTATGTTGCACCTCGTGACCTATAATACACTTGCAAAATCTACTTCTGTAACACCCCTTTCAGCCAAAGGTTTTATATAAAACCACTTACCTACATACTTTCTACTTGAATTCTATCCACTTGTTTAACAGTGTTAAAAGAAAAGAACAAAATTGCTATTGTTAAAGAATTGTGTGTGCAGTTTATTGCAGAAAACATACGAAAAATAAAACATAAATATAACACAGAAAAAAATGTCATCAGCCAGCAAGATTTGCACATACGACAATTATCTAAAACTCAACCTCCTCTCCTCTCCCTTGGAATAGGCAACAGATAGACAGGAATTTTGCACATGTATAGCATGTCCCCCCCCCCCCCCCCCCACCACCACCACCACCACTATACTACACACACACACACACACACACACACACACACACACACACACAAAGAGACAGAGAGAGAGAGAGAGAGAGAGAGAGAGAGAGAGAGAGAGGGAGGAAGGAGAGGGCATTCATGCTGGCACACAATAAGGTGACAGGACCCTTGCAATGCAATCACAGTGTACACACAACACAATGTAAACATACCTAATATCGTCACCTAGCATCTAAGCAATAGGATGGAACACACAGCTGTCAGTGTTTACAATGTCACAATATGATAACCTATAAACTACTTGCACTAGCTTCCTGCAACAAACACCACTGACATTCTCATCATCCTCATTTATGCTACTTTAAGGATTTTACTGTCAATAGGCACTGTCTCATTTCAAAATTTGTGTCTGTTATAAACCAACTGCATGCCTATAATTCAATTCTGTGAAAACTGTGTATCAGTAGTGCCTACCATGTCTGAAATATCTGCGGTGCAAGTGATAGGTGATTCACCCTGTATTCCTATACACAGCACATGATCAAAAGTATTCAGACACCCCTATGTAATGCAGCACTGACAACCAGATGTATATGAGACATGGAGCTGCCAGTATAAAAGGAGGCAGGGAGTACTGTGTTGTCAGCAGAGAAACAGTAACAGGAGAATGGGTCAGTCAGGAGAGCTCAGTGACTTCAAACAGACTACTCACGGGATGTGAGTAACCCTTCTAAAGCTGCCCGAGTTGACTGTTGGTAAAGTGATTGTGACATGGAAATGTGAAAGAACAACCACAGCTCAACCAAGATTAGATAAACTTCATGTAATGACAGAAAGGGACCATCGAGTATTGCAAACGGTGGTAGCACAAAACCACATGATATCAGTGGAAGGAATCAGTCTTGAGTTCTAAAGTGCTATTATGAGTCAACCTAGTACAAAGCCAATACATAGGCACTTAAAAAGAATGGGGTAAAAGGGTCAAGAGCAGCTCCTTATAAGCCACACATTTCTCTAGTCAATGCTAAGTGACGCTTGACGTGATCTAAAGAGTGATGCAATTAGACAGTAGATGGCTAGAAACCAGTGATTTGGAGTGATTAATCACGCTATACCCTGTGGCTATCTGACAGAAGAGTTTGGTTTTGCCGACTGCCTGGAGAATGTTACCTTCCAGTATGTGTAGGGCAAATAGTGAAGTATGAGGGAGGTGATGTTATGGTACGTGAGTGTTTCAATGAGTAGTGTGTGGTCCCCTTATTGTGCTTTAAGAAATGCTAAATATCGAAAGATGTGAACACATTTTACAGCACTGTGTACTGCCCTTAGTAGAGGAACAGTTCAGAGACAATGGTTGTTTATGTCGATATGACAATGTGCCTTGTCATAAAGCAGCATCTGTGAGGCTATAATTTGTGGACAATAACATTCCTGAAATGGGCTGGCCTGTCCCAAGTCCTGGTCTGAATGCAATGGAATGTCTTTGGAATGAGTCAGAATGTTCACTTCACTCCAGATCCCAGTACGTCCTACATCACTACCTTCTCTGGCTTTTGCTCATGAGGAAGAATGATTTGCCAATCCTCCATAGACATTCAGACACATCATTGAATGTTACTTCACCAGAGTTAAAGCCATCATAAAGGTGAAGGGTGATTACACCCCATATTAATGTCTATTAATGTGTGTCCAGATACTTTTCATCAGACAGTGTACATTGTAACCGCAGTTAAAAATGGTTCAAATGGCTCTGAGTGCTATGGGACTTAACAGCTGTGGTCATCAGTCCCATGGAACTTAGAACTACTTAAACCTAACTAACCTAAGGACATCACACACATCCATGCCCGAGGCAGGATTCGAACATGCGACCGTAGCAGTCGCGCGGTTCCGGACTGCGTAACTAGAACCGCGAGACCACCGCGGCCGGCCAACTGCAGTTACTAGCTTAAAAAATTACTGATTCTTACTAATGGATGGAAATGGCAGTGCACAGCTTGTAATGCAAGATGTTTAAGTTAGCTGTAAATAAGACATTCCCTAATGACAAAACTTTACACTGGTACTTCGAATAAAAATTACCTGTGTGCCAACTGTGCTTCAAGAACTTTGAGCCTCTCTCTCAGTGTAACCTGGTTGCTTTCTAATTCATCTGATGCAGCTTTAAGTGAAGCATTCATTTTTGCCAAATGAGCTGCTTTCTGTTCCAACTGTTCCTTTTCCGTCTCCAACCATGACTTGCTTTTCAAAGTTTCAATTAATTTTTCTTTCAATTCAGCAGGATCATTCGTGTTCACCACTGTAACAAGACACATATTAACAGAATGTCAGTACTTGTCAACACCTTTCCTGTAATCATACAAACATACAACAAAAATAAATATAAGAATGTGTTACTTTCACAGTTAATGTTGAATATTCTTACTGAAGAGAGTACAGGTGAAATCAAGGAAAAATCCTATGAACATGTCTGGAAACAAACAGCTTGTGAGATATAGGCTACTTTACTTGTTCCAAGAATGTTTAGTATTCAGTGGGTCACTGTCTTCCGGTTGATGTTTATTACTCCTTTCTTCTTGGCTGTGTTCGTGTATTTATTCTAGTAAATGTGGCGCCAAAATCAGTCATTGCATTAAAACTGTTTTCTACTTTACCCATTCCATATGTATGGTACTGAGCATTGAAGTTCTGCAGTTCACAGACAGCAATTTATTTACAGAAATGGCAGTATGCACAAAAGAGAAGAATACTAAGTTACCATGATAACATACTCCAGATGCAAATACTCAAGCAGTCATTAGCCCACAACATTGGGTTCCCTTTAGCATCAGTATGTGACCAGGAATTGTGGGTGACATTTGTAGCGCTATTTATCAACAATTTCTGAGTGACAAATTATCCTCATTACTGGAGAATGTTACCCTTTCAGAATGACAACACACTAAATATGAGATACCGCTTTTATTGAATATATTAAGTGTTATAACATTATATTTAACAATGTTGTTGGGGCAGAAAAACAAATGTTAGACAGTAAATTAATTTTAAGCTATTTTTGGCTAATTATTCATTATTAAAAATACTCTTTGCTTTAAAATAACATTTTCAAATTGCTACTGACATGACACTAAATGTTTTATGAGGAGCATGCAATAAATGAATTTGGGATACCCTATATGTCTGATCTACATATCCTTTGATCCCACTGTTAATCTTCAGCAGGGCATTACTCAAGTAACTGAGTATCTCCTAGCTCGGTGAAGCAGAAAAATTGTAGGTGGGGATCAACCCCCCCCCCCCCCCCCCACACACACACACACACATCAAGAAACCAACTTAGCATTCGAAGGGAGCACACTATTTGAAACTCTAGAGTTACTCGCCAGTTAACCAGATCTACTGATCAGCTCTAAAACAAAACCACACTTCAAGAAAGGGTCAGGGAAAGATATAGAACAGTCTCATCCTATTCTTCTTTTCCAGTCTTGTAAAGAATGTGTGACAAACTAGATGCCGCTCAGATACAAAATTTTATTGTAAAATATAGAATTCTTTTGAATAATCGAATTGGTTTCCAGCAAGGGAAGAATACTGTAGATGGCATAAATAACTTTGATGGGATGCTTGCTGCTGTATCCTGCTACTAATATGTGTGAGTGCGTTGAGTGTTGTATTGCCACATGTGTGTTTGAATCACCCACCTACTATTCTGAGTCATGTGGAGTCCTGAGAGGCTTTTCCATTATTGTTCACAGGTTATGACTACAGACATATTTGTGTGATTTGGATTGGTTTTGTGCATTACATAGTTACTAAACAACTAGCCACAAGTTTGGAACAGTTTCCGCATGTACAGTCCTTAAGTGCCATTTGATCAGGTTTATTTAGTATGGATACTGTGCTACTGGCCTGGATTGAACAGCTTACTTTGGCTGTGACCACTTTGCTGGCTTCTGTGGTGTGTGACGCAATTACCTGTTTCATTCCGGAAAAGGAAGTGCGCCAGAAGGCTTTACTCTGTGAAAACCACCTGTTGGCAGAAGCTCTGCGAAGAGCACACTTTTTTCAAGTTTCTCGGTCATGGGTGACCAGATTGAAGCATGGGGCAACATAGCAGTAGTGTCATAAGATGTGCCCACTAGGACGACAGACAGCTTACACGAGGAAGAGGCAATAGCAGTGGCAAACATGTGGGCCCAGTGCCGAGCAGATCAAGGCTGGCAAAAGCAGCCAAAACTGCCACAGCGCCGGCGTCAGCATTCTCCGTTTCCACCTTGTCCTTTCTGTTTTGTCCAGCACCAACATTCGGCGTGCTCTAAGCACTGGGCTACTTGTAATGCTTCCCAGAAGGAAGACCACATTTCTTCCTTGTGTTGTTTGCCGAGGATTGCTCAGGATATAGACACGAACATAAGCTGTGTGATTCCAATGCTTGTGACTTCTCTGAAGTTTTTTATCAAGTTAAATCTTTTTCACCACGTGCTCTGGCTACATGTCAACACCGGTACTGCAGGGACGTTACTAAATTCTCAAACCAATGTGAGTTTAGGCTTGCCGCCATTGACGCTGCCCACGCGGAAGCTGGTCAGTTATAACAAACACAACATTGTGCTGTTAGGACAAGTTACAGCAGCTGCCTGTTACAAGTCAGTGGTTCATTCCATTACATTTTCAGTGGCTGTGGATGCCAGTGTTGAGAACTTGTTTGGGATGGATGCATTTCAGGCATCTGGATATTCTATCAACTCAGTTCTCCTTGTGTCTGGTCAGGTACTGTATTCTCAACTGGAAATACTGTGTGAGGAGTTTTTGGAATCTTTTTCAGAAGATATAGGGGCTGCTACAAATTTTTCTGCTCATATTTCTTTGAAATCCGCGGCTCGGCCTCATTTTTGTTGTGTGCATTCTATTCCTGTTGCCCTGAAAGATCAAGTGAAAGCAGAATTGGACAGACTTCAGTCTCTAGGGGTGGTGCAACCTGTTATGGCTAGCAAATGGTAATCTCTGCAAGTCGTAGTTTGGAAGTTGTTGGGGAAACATCGCCTCTGTGGTGACTTCAGTACTACTGTCAATGTGCAGTCATATGTACCCTCCCCCACACAAGAAGGAACTGTTGGCGGAAATATCGGGTGGCCATTACTTCTCTAAATTTAATTTGTCTGAAATGTATCTGCAGGTTCCTGTGGGCAAAGAGTCCTGGCGACTTCTGGTTCTGAAAAATTCTTTTTGTCTGTGTAAATAATTTGCACTTTCCTTTGGGTGTGGCTAGCACTCCTGCTGCTTTCCAACAATTTTTGGAGCAACTGACTATGCTTGTCCAGGTTGCATTAATTACATGGTTGATACTGTTGTCATCGGCTCCTCCACAGCCAATCACTTGAAAAATTTACGCACTTTGTTTTCTGTCTTACAGTCCACAGGCTTACAGTAAAACCTCCTGAAATCTCAGGTTTTTGAACCTTCTACTGTTTATTTGGGGTTCGAGGTCTCGCTGGATAGGGTTTGCCCCCTGCCACATCCATCTCTGCTGTTGTGTCTATTCCCCACCCCTCACCCATGAAGGAGTTTCGGGGCTTCCCAGTGAAGACAGCCTACTACCATGTATTCCTAGTGGGGGTGGACACATTGGCCCACTCATTGCATGCCTTGTTACACAAGAATGTACCTTTCCGCTGGAGCCTGGATTGTGAATGTGCTTTTCAAATGTTGAAATCCAAACTACTCTCAGCCTGTTGTTCAGCTATGGCCTCTCCGGACCAGCACATAGTTTTGGTAACTGACATCTCTCAGTACGTCCTCGGCACGATCCTAGTGCACTGATATGCTGACAGCTCCGAATGACCTGCTGCTTTCGCCTCTAAATCTCTCACTCTGGCCCAGCAACATTACTCTCAGGTGGAAAAAGAGGCTCTCGCTGTAGTCTATGATCTCCAGAAATTTCTTGCTTTTTTATATGGCTCCAACTTTCTCCTTGTTACTGACTGTAAACCCTTGGTTTCCTTGTTAAACCCTCACACTTTCTTTCTTAACGAGGGCAGCACCATGATGATAATAAAACAGGATGAATACAAGGAAAAAAACCTTAAAATTTCTGGAAGACAACAACGTAACAAAGCTAACCAGTGACCCAACACAAAGATACCAGAAAAATACCCTAACACTCCTAACAAATATCCCTCACATATTCACAAATCAGAAAGCAAAATGAAGAACCCCCAAGCACCCACACTGAACAGCCTACTAAAGCTCCACAAGGTTGGCATTCCGATACGCCCCATAGTCAATTTCAGAAGTGCACCCACAAACCACTTAGGTAGAGAAATGCACACATAATTACAGAAACATTACATATACACAAATAACAGAAGCATACACAACACTGAAGAGCTGACACAACAAATCAAAGACATCAACATACCCACAACAGCCACACTCACATCATTTGACATCACATCCATGTACACCAATATCCCCAACGCAGAAACCATCAACATCATCAAACAACAATTAGAAGAACAAGCCAAAATTCCCAAACTCCATATAAAAGAAATAGCTAGCATTCTAAAACTAATCACAGAGCAAAACTATTTCTCATTTGACAATCAGTTCTACTCACAAGAAAACGGGCTTCCAATGGGGTCACCAATCAGCGGACTCCTAGCCAACATTTTTCTCAATCACATTGAAAATAAAATATTTGAAACAGTAGTAAGACCCAAACAATATCGGATAATATACTGGTACCATTATGTAGATGACATCATATGCGTTGTAGATGAAACACCAAGTCGCATCCAACAATTTCACAGTGATATAAACAAAGTACACCCAAAAATAAAATTCACCATAGAAACAGAACACGACAAAAGGTTAAACTTCCTTGACCTCACAATACACAGACACAACAACCAACACCAATTCTCTATATTCAGGAAAGTGACCACCACCAGCACAGCCATTCACAAAGATTATAATCATCCGATTACACACAAACTAGCTGGCTTCCAATATATGTTACACAGACTGAACAAAGCCGCACTCACTGAAAACAACTACAAGAATGAATTACAGACAATCAGACAAATAGCAGTAGAGAATGGATATGACAGAAACACTATAGATAAACTGAACCACAAAATAAAAAAGGACACCCAACACACAAAAACAAAAGCCTCCTCATCAACTTACAAACACACAGAACCCACATATGAGCACACATGAACAAGAAATGCCCACAATGACAAACAAGTGGTTCATCCTCACCTACAACAACAAAGCAGTCCACAGAATAGGCAACATACTCAAAAAACAAGAGGTAAAAATAGCCTACAGGACAGACAACTCAACACAGAGAAAACTAAGGACGACCAACACAAGCACAGACAAGCACAACACATCTGTTACTTACCAACTAACATGTGAAGACTGCAAATCAGTTTATATAGGGCAGACAAGCAGAAACTTTAATATCAGATACACAGAACACAGAAGAGCATTAAAAAGCAACAGCTGTCATTCCACATTTGCTGAACACCTCATGGACAAGAAACATAACCCAACAAACATCAATACTGATTTGAAAATTCTCAAATGCAGCAACAGCCCCCCACAAAAACTAATAATAGAAGAAAATTATCAGATACAAAAAGCCATAGTGGAAGGAAAACAAGTGATAAATGAATACACAGCTCTCTGCATTGGAACTCTGTTCTCTGCCCTCAAAGAATTATTAGAAAAGACTAACCTATAGAGCTCTGACCCCCACGCACAGTGACAGTGACAACTGAATATATAGTGTTTGACAGTGATGAATATGAGAAAACATAATGTAAATACACACACACACACACACACACACACACACACACACACACACACAGACAGACAGACAGACAGAGAGAGAGAGAGAGAGAGAGAGAGAGAGAGAGAATTAATTAATTTCAGGCATAGCAATAACAATTTTCAAATCGTAATTTTGGCTTAAACAATTTATCTACTTTAAGGTGTAAGTGGTTGCAGATGACAAACTGTGGAACAAAACAGTCACTGTAGAAAAACAACACACTGGAAAAACCACACTATGTTGTAAAAAGGTATGAATTCATAATTTGTGTGTTTTTCAAATATCTGTAATTATGAAACTTCCTGGCAGATTAAAACTGTGTGCCCGACCGAGACTCGAACTCGGGACCTTTGCCTTTCGCGGGCAAGTGCTCTACCAACTGAGCTACCGAAGCACGACTCACGCCCGGTCTCACAGCTTTACTTCTGCCAGTATCTCGTCTCCTACCTTCCAAACTTTACAGAAGCTCTCGTGTGAACCTTGCAGAACTCACAGCTTTAAATCTGCCAGTATCTCGTCTCCTACCTACCAGCAGAAGTAAAGCTGTGAGTACCGGGCGTGAGTCGTACTTCGGTAGCTCAGTTGGTAGAGCACTTGCCCGCGAAAGGCAAAGGTCCCGAGTTCGAGTCTCGGTTGGGCACACAGTTTTAATCTGCCAGGAAGTTTCATATCAGCGCACACTCCGCTGCAGAGTGAAAATCTCATTCTGGAAACATCCCCCAGGCTGTGGCTAAGCCATGTCTCCGCAATATCCTTTCTTTCAGGAGTGCTAGTTCTGCAAGGTTCGCACGAGAGCTTCTGTAAAGTTTGGAAGGTAGGAGACGAGATACTGGCAGAAGTAAAGCTGTGAGACCGGGCGTGAGTCGTGCTTCAGTAGCTCAGTTGGTAGAGCACTTGCCCGCGAAAGGCAAAGGTCCCGAGTTTGAGTCTCGGTCGGGCACACAGTTTTAATCTGCCAGGAAGTTTCATATCAGCACACACTCCGCTGCAGAGTGAAAATCTTATTCCGGATCTGTAATTATGATTTGAAAACTTATAGTTACATGTATACAAACAGTAAAGAACATTCTTTATCTTTAACAGATGAAAAATAAAAGCCCACTGAAGATGCTGCAACTGCAGTGAAACATGTTTGGGTTAAAAAACAAAACTGTGTTTTGCTAAAGGCGGACCCTATCCAAAACCATACGTACTGTTAAAGCAAATATGGAAAAAAGAGCTTCAACCCCAAGACGATTTATTTGTAAATACGGCTACACTCCGAACATTAATAAGACGCGAATTAGTAATTCCTATCCACCACCTTTCACACATTACAATAATGCAAATTATTCTATGGAATAGGAGTAGTTCTCAAGGAGAAATTTGTTCAGTGTGTTTTCAAATTTTACTTTGCTGTCAATCACACATTTTATATTACTGGGTGAGTTATAAAAATTTTAGCTGCAGCTTTGTGCACTCCTTTTTGCGCTAAACACAACCTTAATGTGGAGTGATGAATGTCATATTTTCCATCTGGTATTGTAAATTATGTACACCATTGCTCCTCTTGAACTGTACAAAGTTCATGACGGAATAAATATAATGTGAAGCAGTAGTCAGAAGGCCCAAAACCTTGAACAGATGTCTACAAGACGATAGTGAGCGAGCACCACATATAATTCTTACAACATGTTTTTGAGCAATGAAGACTTTCTTTCTTCAAGATGAGTTGCCCCAAAACACTATTCCGCATTACTGAATGAAAATATACAAAATAAGTCAACTTAGTGATATGTCTCTCACCAATATTTGCAATGACTCTAAATGCAAAAGTGGCTGAACTAAGTTGTTTTAGGAGTTACAAAATGTACTATTTCCAGTTCAAATTCTCATGAATATTGACACCTAAGAAGTTTCCACCCTATTTATTAATTCCTCACTATGTGTTGCCCTTATCATTGGTGTAGTAGCTCTAGATGTGCAAAACAGAACATGTGGTGTCTTTTTAAAGTTGAGGGCATTCACAGAAAACCAGTCAATTTCTTCTGCTTCTGTATGTATACGTGGACTGATTACAGTAATAGTGTCATCTGCAAAAAGAATTGATTCTGCTTGTTGTATATTAGATGCAAGGTTATTTACATACTGGGTGTCCGTATTTGAAGTTCCAGTTTCAAAACACAGTAGAAAGAGAACCACTGCTCAGAATGAAGTAAAATTTGAGCAGCATATTATTGATGTAGCAGGGAAACATCAAGTACAAAACAGTAATGAAAATTTTACCAATAGATGACGATGTAAGCTTCTTAACGTAAATGGAGTCAGCTACAAATGAGAGATGAATCGAAATACGATTACTATGGTTTGAATTGTGCATTATACCATCTGTATTCTTCATTGTGCATGACTGCACAAATTCAGCAGTCAACAGCTGTGCCACTGTCAGTTAGGTAAGCCCATCCACCACATCAAAGTCACACCACATCGGATGGGAAAAATTGTGGCACTGTTAGTTAGGTAAGCCCATCCACCACGGCAAGGTCGTACCACATCGGATGGGAAAGATCAGTTTTTAATTTTCCTGGCACCACACAATGCACCAAAAGCAAAATGAGATCAGTTTCTAACTGTCATGAGACTGGTGGAAGACATGTTCAATATCTGTCCACAGCTTTCTACTACAAGTTCAATTTGAGAAATGGCATGTTCCACAACAGATCAGAGTGTGTCAGGGTTCACATTCAGGATGAATTGCCAGTGTATGCCTTCAATTCAGCTACATTTGTAATAACTGGAGTACAGGACACACGTATTAAGATCTGGTGATCTGGACGGGCAGTGTAGGGAAATGATGGGTGATAATTCTAGCATTCTGGAATACCCCTGCAGCTGTCATTTCACTGGCTGCACAATGTCTTCCATAAAACTGATCCTACCCAGACATGCACGCTGTTGAAGGCTTGGAATGATGTTGGTGCAAAAAAGGCTCTCATAGCATTTACCAGTGATGGTACAGGTAACAGGACTTGCAAGACTCATCTCCTCGAAAAAATACAGCCCTGTGATAAATGAAGGCATCAACCTGCACCACACAGTTACCTTTAAAGAATGAAGTGGTACTGGTTGTTGTGCATGAAGATTCTCTGTTGCTCATATTATGCAATTCTGCATATTAACATGTCCTTGGAGATGGAAATGGGCTTTATCTGTCCACAGTATGTTGCATGGCCATTCACTGCTCACTTTCATGCAAGAAAGAAATTCCAGAGCGAACATTTGCCTTGCTGGCAGCTCAACAGGATGCAACTCCTGAACATGGGTGAATTTGGATAGCAATGCAGGTTTTTTCATAGGATTTTGTGCACTGTGCTTGCAGGCAAGTCCACTCTTCGGGCAATTCCCTGTACACTGCATGTTTGCACACCACTGCTCGGCCCCTCCTGCAACACTAAGGACACATCTCTAACAGAGGTCAGATCAACTGCTTTCCTCTCTCAACACATTGCACTTCAGAAGTACCTGTCTTTTTGAATTTTGTAATCATTTCCTCCAAATCCTTAGCAGACATTAAACCAATGACTTCTTTTCATACCCTTGAGTGTCCAGAACTTACTTCTACACGGTACTTTACCAGCAGCGTACAATCCTTCATGTACACAGTCATGCTGGGCATCTTGATGCAAACAGGGACAGCCATGTGCTGCACAGCTGTTGATGTGGACATTCTGATGCTCCCAGTGCCATCTATTGGCCAAATTCTCTCTCTCTCCCCCCCCCTCCCCCTACCACTCCATAACACCTCCCCTTGCGTCAGTAATATGCTGTTCAAATTTGACGTCATTCTGAGCAGTGGTTCTCTTTCTACAGTGTTTTGAAACTGGAACTTTTATTATGGACAACCTGTATATGAGGAACAATAGTGGACCTAAGATTGAGCCTTGGGGACCCTCATGCATGATTTCTCCCCAGGCACAATAATTTCCACAGACTACATTGGCTCAATTATGAACTACAACTTTCTGATTTATTTTGGTTACATATGACATTATTCACTGGTTGGCTGTACCATCAATCTCATAAAACTCCAATTTATCCAGGGGAATATTGTGATTGGTTGGTTGGTTATTTGTTTGGTTGATTTGGGGGGGGGGGGGGAGGGGACCAAACAGCAAAGTCATTAGTCCCATCAGATTAGGGAAGGATGAGGAAGGAAGTTGGCCGTGCCCTTTTAAAGGAACCATCCTGGCATTCGTATGAAGCAACTCAGGGAAATGATGGAAAACCTACATCAGAATGACTGGACGTGGGTTTGTCATTTGTCCTTTTGAATCGGAGTCTAGTGTGCTAACCAATGCACCACCTCACTCAGTGAGAATACTGTGATTCACACAGCCAAATGCCTTACATAGGTTGCAGAAAATATCACCTGGCACTATTTCATTATTTACTGCTTGTAAAATTTGGTGAGTGACCACATAAATGACATTCTTAGTAGAGCAACTCTTCTGAAAAACAAACTGTGAGTTGCTGAGGATATTGTTGGTCAGCTCAGATATTAGTTCAGAATACAAAACTTTCTCAAAAATTTTGGAAAATGATGTGGACAGTAAAACAGATCGGTAATTATTGACACCTATCCAATCACCTTTATTAAAGAGGGGTTTGATAATGGCATATTTTAGTCTTTCTGTAAAAATGCTTTGAGTTTGTGATGCAGTACATATTTCAGGTAGGACAGGGCTTATTTTATGGGAACAAATCTTTAGTACTTTATTGGAAACACCATCAAAACCAGATGTGCTTTTATGTTTAACTGGATATACAGGGTTATTACAAATGACTGAAGCGATTTCACAGCTCTACAATAACTTTATTATTTGAGATATTTTCAAAATGCTTTGCACACACATACAAAAACTCAAAAAGTTTTTTTAGGCATTCACAAATGTTCGATATGTGCCCCTTTAGTGATTCGGCAGACATCAAGCCGATAATCAAGTTCCTCCCACACTCGGCGCAGCATGTCCCCATCAATGAGTTCGAAAGCATCGTTGATGCGAGCTCGCAGTTCTGGCACGTTTCTTGGTAGAGGTGGTTTAAACACTGAATCTTTCACATAACCCCACTCAAAGAAATCACATGGGGTTAAGTCGGGAGAGCGTGGAGGCCATGACATGAATTGCTGATCATGATCTCCACCACGACCGATCCATCGATTTTCCAATCTCCTGTTTAAGAAATGCCAAACATCATGATGGAAATGCGGTGGAGCACCATCCTGTTGAAAGATGAAGTCGGCGCTGTCGGTCTCCAGTTGTGGCATGAGCCAATTTTCCGCGGGCTACGCGTGAAACTTGCCCGCACGTGTTCAACCGTTTCTTCGCTCACTGCAGGCCGACCCGCTGATTTCCCCTTACAGAGGCATCCAGAAGCTTGCACTGGGTTATGACTGACTGATGTGAGTGCATTTCAAGCACAACATACGCTTTCTCGGCTCCTGTCGCCATTTTGCCTCACTGCGCTCTCGAGCGCTCTGACAGCAGAAACCTGAAGTGCGGCTTCAGCCGAACAAAACTTTATGAGTTTTTCTACGTATCTGTAGTGTGTCGTGACCATATGTCAATGAATGGAGCTACAGTGAATTTATGAAATCGCTTCAATCATTTTTAATAGCCCTGTATAATTTTCTTAATTTTGGAAGGACAAGTTGGAGATACATTAGTATGATGGGATTTTATGAGAGTTGCTTTTTCAACATGCTGCTGTGATTTTTCTCTTGAATTATTTGTCCTTATGCTTTCTACTACATTTAAGAAACAATTATTAAATATATCTGCTACCTGTGACTCATCATTTATAACTCTTTCATTCGGTTCAGACGTGACGTTATCCCGTTCTGCAGCTAGTTGTTCTGTCTCTCATTTTAGTACATTCCATACAGCCTTAAATCTGTTGCCAGAATTACCGATTTCTGATATTATGTGCAAGTTCTTTGATTTTTAATAACTTTTATTAGTAATTTTGAGTATCTTTTGTAGTATACAATTTTTACTTGTTCTTGCTAACAGATAATTTCCCTTTTCCTTTCACATACTTTAATCCCTGTAGTTTCCCATGGTCTTTTACATAATTCTTTGCTGTCCTTTCTGTTTAGCTTAGGCAGAAAGCTATGTTCAAATAATGATATGAATTTCTCATGGAATAGATTAAATATAATGTTAGCATTTTGTTCATTATAACTTTCATCCTGGGTCATCTCTTGTAAATTATTTTTAAAAACATTTGTCCTGGCATCATTACTTATTCTAACTCATTTCCACTTAGGAGTATCCACACTGTAAAGCACAATCTTATTTACCCTAATTGCGCATCATGACCAGAGAGAGCATATGTTACTGTGTACACAGTTATTTTTTGCTTTGAGCGTCATCAAAGAAAACATTATCAATTAAGGTCCTACTGTCTTTATCCACATGTGTAGGAAAGTTAAGTACCGAGACCAAACTTTAGGATCAAATAATGCTTCCAGATATAAAAATATTAGAAATCTCCAAATAAACAAGATTAACATGGAATTGGTATGTCTTTGTCTTAGAGCCAGGATATGCTACAGTTCTAGAAGCTTATAAACAACATTCTATATGTAGACAAGGCTGCTCGTTTATTTTTTATTTTTGCCAGACTGGTATTGAGCCATTTGCCCATTGTCAGCACTCATACAATTTATTTTTGTGTCCCCAGAGTTTTTGGAGATTTTAATTTAATTAACATAAAAGTAAAATTTACTTTAACTGCAGTAAAATATATCGTTCAACTTCATGAAGGTTATAGGGCACTGAATACAAAACACCTCTGGAAGTTGAAGGCAATATGGATGCGGTGCCCATGGAAACTACTCTGCTACAGACCCCAACAGCAGCACATCAACAGGGGTCACAGACCTGTCATTAAAACACTGTACAAACACTAATGTTCACTGGCCACATCACTACATGGTTCTCACTTCTGATGCACAGATGGATCATCTTATGATGGGCTACACACTACACCGACTTTATGGATACATCAGAGAATATAACACTTTCCACTGCTGATGAACATCAGCAACTCCATCCAATTATGTATCAGTACAATTAATATCAATAACTGTGATTCAACAAGTTACTGGTAACAGATTAAGAAACTGACATTGAAGTGTATCTAGTTACAAGAGTAGTGTTAAAAACTACTATAGTTCATTCTCATTAAATTTAAGCCAGTGCACTATTTAGCAGACTGCAAATGACCAGCTAGGAGCCGCTCTCTCAAACATATCATATACACGCATCAAAAAATGATTTGCATCACCTCGGTTCCGAGAGTTCCGGAACCTGTACGAAAATTGGAATAGAGAACAACATAAACATCATTTCTGCCCTTTTTACTGCTCATGAAAACCATAGATTGCATGTTGTACCACCATACAGCGAGACCTGTAGAGGTGGTGGTCCAGATTGCTGTACACCTCAGTACCTTTAATACCCAGTAGTACGTCCTCTTGCATTGACACATGGCTGTATTTGTTGTGGCATACTATCCACATGTTCATCAAGGCACTGTTGGTCCAGAGTATCCCACTCCTCAATGGAATTTTGGCATAGATCCCTCAGAGTGGTTGGTGGGTAACGTTGTCCATAAGCAGCCCTTTTCAATCTATCCCACGCATGTTCGATAGGGTGCATGTCTGGAGAACATGCTGACCACTATAGATGAGCAATGTCATTATCCTGAAGGAAGTCATTCACAAGATGTGCGTGATAGGGGCATGAACTGTCATCCATGTAGACGAATGCCTCGCCAATATGCTCCCGATATGGTTGCACTATCGGCCGGAGGATGGCATTCACGTATCGTACAGCTGTTATGTGCCTTCCATGACCACCAGCGGCGTACATCGGCCCCACATAATGCCATCCCAAAACAGCAGGGAACCTCCACCTTGCTGCACTCACTGGACTGTGTGTCTAAGGCGTTCAGCTTGACCGGGTTGCCTCCAAACACGTCTCCGACGATTGCCTGGTTGAAGGCATATGCGACACTAAACGGTGAAGAGAATGCGATGCCAATCCTGAGCGGTCCATTCGGCATGTTGTTGCGCCCATCTGTACTGCGCTGCATGGTGTCATGGTGCAAAGATGGACCTCGGCATGGATGTCGGGAGTGAAGTTGCACATCATGCAGCCTATTGCACACAGTTTGAGTCATAATACAATGCCCTGTGGCTACATGAAAAGCATTATTCAACATGGTGGCATTACTGACAGGGTTTCTTTGAGCCATAATCCATAGGTAGCGGTCATCCACTGTAGTAGTATCCCTTGGGCAGCCTGAGCAAGGCATGTGATCGACAGTTCCTGTCTCTCTGTACCTCCTCCATGTCTGAACAACATCGCTTTGGTTCACTCCGAGATGCCTGGACACTTCCCTTGTTGAGAGCCCTTCCTGGCACAAAGTGACAATGTGGACACGATTGAAACACGGTATTGACTGTCTAGGCATGGATGAACTACAGACATCAGGAGCCGTGTACCTCCTTCCTGGTGCAATGACTGAAACTGATTCATTGTCGGACACCCTCCATCTAATAGGTGCTGCTCATGCATGGTTGTTTACATCTTTGGGTGGGTTTAGTGGCATCTCTGAACAGTCAAAGGGACTGTGTCTGTGATACAATATCCACAGTCAACATCTATCTTCAGGAGTTCTGGGAACCAGGGTGATGCAAAACTTGTTTTGATGTGTGTATATGTAGGCTATAAACTGACTCATTCCATCTAATTTTAGCATGGACATTCAGTACTACTTATATTAGTACGTTTTGCAGGAAATAGTGTGGATTCAGAAATTGTGGTGTTCATAGATAAAATAATATACTGCAGAATAAATCAACATAATATGTGAAATTTTTCTGGAGTATTTTCAACACTTCACTGCAACTGGTTATATCAGCAATGGTGAAAATAGGAAGTTTACACTGGATACTCGACTAATCCTAGACTTAAACCTCATGTGATAAAGGAAAAGCATGGGAATTATGTATCATAAGTATTGTTTCTCTGTAATGTAAATACCATGTTTTAACTACTGCATCACCTCACTTGATGTCCCTGTTGACATTTACTCACAAGTTTATTAAATGTCCTCTGCACAGAGACATAAGTTTGAACTGAGGCACTGTTACTTTAGATGATGGCACCCTCAAAATCAAACCTCACAATCAAAGAAAGTCTATACCACAGTGTGCACCTGGTCTTCTAAGATGTTCACAAATTCAAAATAGTCTGTGATAATATGTACGGAATACAACAAAACAGAAGCATATACTACCACAAAGGTATGAAGCAGACAGCATGGTGCAGAGGCAGATGATATTTTGCTCAAAGTGGCGTATATTTGGGATGCTGCTGCTCTCAATGCACCTAACACACTCTTAATATTCAATATACTTTCCAAAACTAACCAAACTCAAAGAAACCTCCATTTTGCCTTCACTATATTTGACCAATTGCATGCATGACTAAATAATAATGTCTAAGGTACTACAGACCAGTATGGCATGACATACCTCTTATGAAGGTGGCATTCATTAATAAAATATTCTCAGTAGTCATGACGTCTGAGGTCACTATGGAAACCAAGTAGCTGGCATGACATTACTGTTGACCACTGTGGCACCACTTACCAAAGGACACTACCCACTAGGAGTGCCCTCTGACAAGACCACATTAGAATCTGGCATGTAAGCCAGACCAGGGCCAGTCTGAGCCACTAGTGAAATGCTCTGTGGAGTGCATGACAAGCCTGCTACCGGTTAGGGTCAGGTGCTACTATGTGGACTCTGTCATAGGCACAACTGTGAAATGGTGCACTGGACTTTGCTTAGAATATATAGTCTGCATGCACTCTGAGGAGCAGACTGTACATATCTCATGATCAATAAACCAGGCTGCATCCCTGTTATCTCTTAACTCTCATTTGTAAAAGTGGCGGCGACTTGCGTCTCATGAAGCATACAAAACATACGTCTAAAATTTTTTTTAATTAGGCCAGAGTGCGTGTTTTCCAATCATGGTAAACTTATAACCAGTATTAACACAAAATGCACAGGATTATCATGAGCTAATGACATATATTACACGCAATGCAAGTATTAGCAAATATAGCAGGAACGTCTCACATATCACCCATATTAACACGTTTTCCATTATTTAAAGCAAAATGTGAAGATGGCTTGTCACATTTTTGACTCTGATGGAAGAAAGGCCATATTTTTGCCAGGAAACTCCAAACTGTATATCTAAGACAAAAAGTAGAGCCATTAGTGAATCCACTGGAAATGAAGTTGTGTAGTATATTTTTTTAATGATAAGAACCTTTTTTAGTGAAGAAATATATTATTGCAGCCATATTAGAAGTCAGCCTGCAGAAATTGAGACTGAATTCCAATTTTAAATGACTGTGCAGGCAGAATTATGAAGACTCCCTAATCAGGGATGTTACTGTGTGTCTTATCCCTGACCTGGAAGTGAGGAACTATGCACTGAGGAACTCTGATTCGTCTCTTAAGCCCGGTGGGGCAAATAAAAGTGGTCCGGATGAGTGTTTACAATTGGATATGAATGTATGCAAATAACCACAACCTGTGACATGCACATCATGTGTATGTCCACCATGTGGTCTACACCAGATAAGAGCAGAGTGCAGGCGGTGTCAGTGTGAGTGGAGCAGTGCAGAGGGGATGATGGTACTCACAGCGGAGCAGCAGGTGTTTGTTGTTGAAAGTTATGTGATAAAAAAGTCATGGAAATGCTATGGCCAGTTTTTTGCTGTGAAGTTTAATAGTGTCAAAGTGCCAGCAAAAAGTGTCATGCAACACTTAGTCTGAAAATGGCATCAGATAGGATCTGTTTTGAACAAGTCAAAAAACATTTTGAAACGTGCCCACACACCAGTAAATGTGGCTACATTTCATCAGAAAATGCTTGAGCGTCCTACCAAATCAATCTGAAACTGGCTGCAAGAGACAGGCATATCACATTGATCATGCTGATGAACACTCCAACTGGACTTGCACATGCATCCCTATCGAGTGCCTGTTATTATTATATTAAAACTAGCAGATGCTCCTCAGTGTCTCCAATTTTGTGAGTGGCTGTTTACCGAGATAACAATGGACATGGATCTGTTCTTTATGTCTGATGAAGCCTGGGTTAACCCAAGTGGTTATGTCAGCTCACACATTCATAGGTTCTGGGCAGCAGAGAATCTGCATAACTTCCACGAAACACCATTGCATGATCAAAAGGTAGGGGTAGGGTGTGGTGTGCAGTGTCTGCACGTGGTATTATTGGTCCCATCTTCTTTCATCAGATGCTGACTTTGACATGTTACATTGTCAAGATTTGAAACCATTTGTGGAAGACTAATGGAAAAGGAAAAGACATACAGTTAATTCCAGAAGGATAGAGCAACTGCCCATACAGCCAGCTGAACCTTGGAGTACATTTACACAATATTCATGCCTGACAGAGTTGGTAGCAGAGGTCAGTCTGGTCGTTGCCATAGCTGGTCACACAGGTCACCTGATTTGTCAGTATGCAATTACTATGTGTGGGGAGCGCTCAGGTCTAAGGTCTATCTCAACAACCATCATAGTCTTTACAACTGCAGCAGAACATTTTGGATGAAACTGTATCAATTCCAGCAGTCCAGCTTCGATCTGCCTACAGCAACTTGCGGGCCAGAGCCCAAATGTGCCAAGAGATGACTGGTGGACACTTTCAACATCTGTAATAGTCACGCTAGTACTGTATTACCTTTCCTCTGCTGTGTTCTTTGTACCCTAGAACTCTGTTCTCCAAGTCACTTTTATTTACCCCACCCCATAAAATAATGCAAATAGCTCACACTTACAAAACTACCCACATAGCCCAGGGTTTATGGCGGAAAAAGATGTCATGGCTGTCAGCTCTTTATCACCGGTAATGCGAGATGTCGCACCACCTCTGGCAGGGACCCATTGTTCCACGGCCCAGGTGACCTCATTAACAGCCCCACTTGTGGAGGATGGGCCACATCAGTGGCACTGCTGTTACCGAGCTATATACATAAGTCCCTCTGCCACACATACAGCACAACATGCCACAGATGTGGCAAACAGGGATACTTGTGAGAGATATGTTGTAGAAGCTCGAATGCAGATATAACCTATGTCAATGCATCAATTGACTGATAAATCTTGCTTTGGAATATGGAGTTCTGTTAGCCTGCTTTGTTTTTGAGGAGCAGCCTGTATATATTTCTTGATGTAAATAAATTGAAGTGAGTACCTGCTAACGCATGTGTAACTTTCCTTTTACAAAACTCTCAGTACAAAAATTTGTAGAAAAAATAGAACACCTCTTTATAGGATTCAATGATGACATTAACTTTTTCCACAGAAACTAACAATCTGACAGTGACATATTCTGTATGAAACTAACAAAAAATGCCTGCAATTGTAATAAGAGGCACAGTTGAATTGTAAGAAGATTGAGATGCATGAAACAAATGGTGTAAGGCAGTAACAGAAAACTATCGGTTTTGTTCACTCTTTGATCTAATAATAAGGGAATGAAGGAGGCAATGGGGTAAGTTAAATCATCCCTCCCCCCCCCCCCCCCCTCCCAGAAACATCCATTCCCCCAGAGCTGCTACAAAACTGTGTTCTCAATAAACTTCCCAACTATCATTCCTGCTTCCATATATTCAGAACCACAGCCCTCTGAACTACTAAATTCAAACATTAAAATTGAGATAGCTTCTGGTAGTACATAGCCTAAATAGATAGATCTATAGACATGGACTTCTATTAATAATGAATTTTAAATTTCACCCTGGTATCATTACAGGTCACTTCCATTAACAACAAATCCAGCAATTGCTACAGCAGGATCATTATTGTCACTACAAAAAGCAAATTCCATCATGCCATAGTTAAGAACAGTGTAGAGGGGCAAATCAAATTAACAGCTATAAGGATTGTACAATGCTACTTTGGGATGAGGTAATAGTTAATAAAATTCATTTCAAGCTTATTAACAAATAATTATCATCACTGCACAGTTACACAATGAGTCTTTAAACAGTAGAATATTCATCATTATCACAA
This sequence comes from Schistocerca cancellata, assembly GCF_023864275.1. Classification (NCBI taxonomy): domain Eukaryota; kingdom Metazoa; phylum Arthropoda; class Insecta; order Orthoptera; family Acrididae; genus Schistocerca; species Schistocerca cancellata. The sequence goes on from NC_064629.1 coordinate 642,973,818, forward strand.
CCAACACATCTGACCTCTTCAATACAGTGTTAATGTGAAGATCAGAAACTAAGAAACTTCCAGTGCACAGATGATTTACAACACACATTGTTAAGAAAGAAATGAATAACCGAGTTTAAAAAATTTAATGAGAAGTAAGATTTGTATCACTACGTCCACAATTCTAAATACATAGTTATAGCAAATAAATGTACAGTAGTTTAAAATGAAATGTATTGTATTATGACACACACACACACACACACACACACACACACACACACACCAAAAAAGCATACATGGTGCTGAATACAGACATTCACTGAGTTCTAATAACAGAGTTACAAAACTGATAAAAAGGGGGGCAGGAGCAGTGCAAATCAAAGAAAGCTGTAATACAGCTGACACTTGTATGTAAAATAAATTTAAATAAAAGTAGCTGTGGACTTAGAACACCTTCAGGCCACAAGCACTGCAATACAATACAATACAATAGTAATAGATATTCAGAGAGAATACTGTAAAAAGAGATGGTAACACAGTTTGAAACATCTGGAATAAAAGCTGCAATAACAACAAAATAAAATGTTATACCCATGATGGCAGCTGCTGGCAGTGGATGGAGCAATATCTATAAGAACACTGACATCAGCTGCTGAATAAGGCAGCATTACTCACAAATATGTACTGTAAGCCCCACCCATTGCATATGACATTATATCACTGACAACCAATAATGTACTTATTGTTTGAGATATGTTACATTAAATGGTACAGTTAAAATTTACAAGAAAAAAAGTTAAAAATTAGAACAAAAACTACATACATAATGTGCAAAACAACTTTTTAAAATAAAGAAATGCATTAACAGACATGATTTGATCAGGGGTAGGTTTATAGTTTATCTGTTTACACCTCTGGAAGCAATTGTGGGATACACCTGAAGCCTTGCATGTAATAACTTACTCAACAGAAGGCCTTAGAATATAAAATTTAATTCTCAGAAATTGTCAGCTTTGCCCTAATTTTGTTAACTATAGGAGAGCTTTACAATAGTTTACAAAATGAGGGTAAAATTGACAATTTTTCTAAAAAGTGCCAAAAATGGCTATTTTTGGCTCACCTTTACAAAAAAAAAGTGTCTTCTGTAAACTTTTTAAAACTGTTTTCATTAGAAAGACCATGTTGTATAACACCTAAAAACTATATTTGGTTCTGGCATGCCAGCATATATGACCCTAAAAATGACAAGCCCATATTTTCCTGGCACTCAAATTAAATCTGACATCTTTTATTGTGTTCTACAATTGTTTAGTACCCTCTGGGGGTAAGCAATACCAAAGTCTTGATGACTAAGAAGTGAGATAAAATCCAAATAATAGGAAAAACTTCAGAAAAGGAGTGTTTTTTACAATGACTCATCGTGACATGTTTCAGTGTAATTTCTGCTATAACTACAGAATCAAACCAGTTATAAACTTCATGATTTAACTGTGTATTACCAAGGCAGTGGAGATAATAGTAGTAAGACTGTTGCATAACAGCTGCAGCACACATTGTATAAATAGCCGGCAGATTTTACACTATTGCTACATAGTGTAAATTTTGGGGAAGTTCACAGCAGTCTTCCTGACTTTTTTTGGAATAGATTCATTTTATAGATAATTATTAGTATTTCTTTTTACTGTGTTATGCTGTTGATGTGCTAGTTTAACTCTAGTTTATGGTATAGTGTGCTTTGTGTTCACATAGTTTGTGGTTAATGTGGAACACTAGTGTACTAATGAAAAATTGTGTACATGTGTTGGTATGGTCCACGGTGCCTTACTCACTGCTGGTTTCATTTAAAGTGAGAAAACCAGCATCCCCATCACCGTAGGGGCCATGCTCGACAGCTGTGGAACAGATGCCAGGGGTAAGTTTCTCTACAACAGGTTCCCAAGCTGATGATACAGTTCTGTAAGTTTCAGAGGCCTTTTGGCGATCTTTTCTAGGATCTTTGGAGATCTTTTTAGGACCCTATGCTTACATTTGTTTCACGATACTTGAATTTTTTACAGGTTTCATTAATTTGCTCTAGAATGTCATGAGGAAAACTACACTGCTGGCAGATGATGTCACTGATGGGATTGTATGGGAAGAAATTTTCATAACACAAAACCCACAAATTACGCTTTTTAAATGTGATTACGTCAAATGATTAGAGCCATAAAAAAAGGAAACTATTTTTAAGGAATTCATTATTCCATTTCATTTATTATAAAAAAAAAGTTTTGTTGAGCTGAATGTTGTACAGATGTCTAAAAAGAAAACAAAAGACAAACTTGCTTTCAGTTTCTCTGACTCAAGTTCATTTCTTAGTCATCGGCTTTTTAGAAAAAATGCCAACTTTGTCCTCACTTTGTAAACTATTGGAAAGCAGTAGGAGAATGAAATTTTATATTCTAAGACTTTGTATTGGTAATTTATTAGGTGCAAGGTTACAGGTGTACCTCATAATTACTTCCAGAATTTCACTTTTTTTTTAGCGTCTTTTTTTTTTTTCAGCCAAATTTGCTTCACATGGTCTACGTGCAAATCACTCAGGAAATCGCTTTATTATTATTTTGCTTAAGAGAGAGCAAAATTTGAACAAGATGACTTAGTTTTGTTTCTTTCAAGAAAATATCACCAGAGACGACGTGTCTCAAAGGTGACAAAAACTCATGAGTGCACTGTTGATAGCTGAGCTATAGGATCAGACAAATGACTATATCTCTGCAAGCATTAAATTGGAGAAAGTAAAACTATACGAATGTTCACTGGGAATAGGTACGAATGTCCATGCAAAATCTCAGCATAGTCCATGATGGTTATGCAGGAACTTTTTCCGAAATTAGATCACTTGGTAGGGAATGGCCCATGTGCAATACACACATCAGACACACAAGTAAAAAAATGTATGTAACATTTGTATATATTACTGTCAACTCAAACTATATAGTTCCAGAGACCTTTTTCAGGCTACAAATATCCATGATGTACATACATAGACTGGAGAGACAAATGATAATTTGTGCCAAGGTCGAGACCTGGGTTTGAATCTCGGTCTTGGTTTTTTAATTTTAACTATACCATTTAATGTACCACATCTCACATTAATAAGTACATGATTGGTTGTCAATGCTGTAATACATAATGCCATATGCGATGCACAGGGCTTATAGTATATGTTCTTGAGTAATGCAACCTTATTCAGCAGCTGACATCCATGTTCTTAGGAATCTTGCTCCGTACACCACCACCAGCCACCATCATGAGCGTAACATCTTATTTTGCTACAACAGTAGCTTTTGTTCTAGATGCTTTTAGACACGCCACCATATCTTTTTATAGAAATCCTTCTGAATATGTATTACTGTTGAACTACAGTGCGTACAGCATGAAGATTGTCTACATTATAGACAAAAACCGGTTACCAGCCAAAATGAACATCTGTAATGATCAAGAATGTTTTACTGATTTTTAATGTTTTCACCAATCATTGTTCACACTCCAATTGAAAGAGTGCTTTCTACTACATTAACAGTACTGAAAAAGGCATCAGAAACATGTTATCCAGTTATGAGGCTCTTGTCACCCGTTATTTAAAAATTACAACTGGATGTTCCTGTATATGAAATTTTAATTCTCTTGGAAAAAGGGGGAAAAAATCAACTGCAAGTACACTTGCACCAAATTCTCTACACCTCTTTACCTTACTAGTCTATCAGTGTTACTATTCCATTGTAGCTTTTAATGATATTCTTGTAAGGCTGTTTGAAAATGCGATACTTTTCATACTACTATTTTTTTGGTAATCAATTATGGTTTTTATCATAAATGTTACCTCTTTTCTCAATAAAAATTGTTCTAACTACATAACCTATTGCACTAATTTTTGTAAAACAAAGCAGAAATTTCCATGTTTTACACAACTGTAGGATTTTAAATTTAATGTGCTCCTGAACAGCAAATCAAGTAATACAAAAATGTTATGCTATGGGCAAATAAAACGCATTTCACTTGTGAGACCATGATGACATTCCATAAATTCCGGGTAAGCTAGTTTTTAATGCCTTCTGAATAAGCAAGTCATTTGAGAAGGGCTACTAGCTCATTTACTGGAGGAGGGGGCCACAAAGTTTCAAACAACACTGGCTGATGTACCTTCACTCATGATGTGCACGATTTCAGAGAGTGCACATCCGTAAAGTTCACAGGCCTGCTTACAGAGTCCAACTGTGTCAGCCCCTGGCATGCTCTGGCGAGCTGCCAAAGAAACAGCATTATTTAACTGATCAAAAATGAGCGCTCAACCTATTCTTTCCACTGTATTACTATTATCCAGTCTGTGTGTTCAGTACCATGTACAACCTGCATCTTAAATGCTGCTCTATAAAGTACTATGTTCCATACATCATGTTTATTCTTACTATAACAAACTTGGCGGTGAGTGAGGGTTATGTTTTCTCTGTGTGTTAGTATCAATACTGTCATCCGACAAACATCTTGACAGAAGAAATACTATGTTTCATTGCCCAGCAAAAAGCTCTCGCCACCACTCTCAATCAAGTGGCATTTGTGTTTCTGTGGCAGGTTACTTTCTCGTCAGTGCAACTGTCACCATTTGCAACACATTTACCAACTTGTACCTTTGCAAGAACCAGCCAGCTTATCATCTGATGAAATGTTCAAGCTTCTCTCAACCTATTACTGTGACAGAACATGACATTGTAATGCGTGTAGAATTTTACCATTATCAGAAACACCCACACCAACCTTACAAAGCTTGGGCTTCAGAGTTACAGGAGTTGAGCTGTCATCACGAATTGTCAATGTACAAATTGATCAGTTCCAGCAAATTCCCCAGGTAGCAAATAACAATGTGTTTGTTATGTCACCTGAAGAATAGGCATGACTACAATGGTGAGACAGAATGTTGCAAGAGCCCTGTAATAATAATGACCGTGATGAGTGAAGAGGTTGTACGGTAGCACAGAATGAAAGTTGTTGAAGTATTGAGCACAAGTAGAACTGATGTAATCCTAATTCCAAACAAAATACCAAATGTCACAGTCATGAAGAAAAGACTTGGCAGAAGACAGAACATTTGATAATTGATGAGAAGAAGATTTTTGCAGCTGTTTTGTTGGAGAATGCAGATCTTTTCTGAGAACATTTGAATTTACCTGTCACTCATTTGGTTCAGCATTGTAAACATACTGGAAATGCAGCACCTATCATTTAAAAACTTTATTGCATACTGTACAGCCAAAGAAAGCTGGGAGACAAAATGGTTAAAAAACAACTGGAAGCTGGAATTATAAAACCAAGAAAACCTGCAGATCCACCATGGTCTACGCTAGTAGTTATTGTTAAGAAGAAACCCGTTTCTGGAGACCACCAGTTCAATTTGTGTGTCAATTACCAACCTCTGAATGCATTTACTACACTGGATGTTTCCCCCTTACTGAACTCTGTAGAAGCACTGGATTACTTGAGTAGATGCCATTTTATTTCTGTTTGTGATCTAACATGTGGATATCATCAACTGACAGTTCATTCAGATGATCAAGCAAAAACTTCACTTGTTACTGCAACAGGAGTGTACAAATCCCTTCATATGCCAGTCAGACTTCACAAAGTGCTGGGCTGCCTTCGAGTGCCTGATAGAGTCAATTTTGCGAGCCATGTGTCAATGAGAATGTGTCATGAAAATATAAAATTGCAGCTGTTACACAGTGTTCAAAAGTGTAACTAAATTTTATTTCCAGAAGTCACCACAAGAGATGCATTTGTCTTATGTTCACTGTTTAACTTTAATACATCAAACTAGTTATAGATGTTTACCATCATTCTAATTTTTGCTACAGTGTATTCCATTAACACCATAGAAATAGTATCAGAGATAACATGCAATGGTGTTTGAACCATGAACAGACACGGTAGTTTCGACAAGCAATGCTAAAATTGTACTTGAGCACAATTTAAGTAAAATTCAACAACAATTCAATGTTATTCAGATGTAAATAGACATAATTCATTCAGTTAAGGATAATGAGACAGAAACTTGGTAAAACAGTTGGATCATCGCCAAAATGCAGATATAGAGTCTACATTTGCTAATTATGAACAAGAGACTAACTGCATCCAAAACATTTTGTCACACAAAACCTTGATTACGCACAAACATGGCCAATTTTATTGTGGAAGGAGTATCTTTCAAAGTTTATTTTGAACTTTAACTGGTTAAGATCTGTTGGATGTTAAGGACACAGTATTAGCTCTTGAACAACAGTCTACAATGAATTCAATTAACTTATTTAATGAAAAATTGTATTAATATAATATAAAAAATATCATACTAGCTACACAGTTTTCACTGAACAGATTTTAAAGCAATTAATTACACATTTCACTCAATTTGTGGTGAAATGAATGCAACCCTCCACTAGTCGTTCCATGGATTGCATGCTGTGAGTGCCCACTTAGATTATAACAAACTATTGTTAAGAATTACTAACAGTACATCAAATGCTAAAATTACTGCTCTTAATTTAAGTACAGCACCACATAATACTTCGAATGCCTGATGGTGCAGTGTGCTACTGTTTCTGAATAAGTTATTACAGATCCTAATGTTAAAAAAGTATAGAGGAGATGTTGAGATGGAGACAGGCACAATGAAAAAAACTGCTGTACATTTAAGCTTTTGGCCAAAAAGCTTTATTCCACAGTGGCCAGAGACAGAGGTTGTGTGTGTGTGTGTGTGTGTGTGTGTGTGTGTGTGTAAGTTGGTGTAAATGTTCGCGTGTTTTCCACTTCAGAAGAAGGCATTTTGGCTAAAAGCTTGAACACACAGCAGTCTTTTTGTTGTGCCTGTCTGCAACTTAATGTTTCCTCTATATGGTGAGTAGCAGTCTATCCTTTTCATAATATTGTTATTCTGTTCTGAACTTTCCATTGTTTGATAGATCCAGTTATTAATTGAACGTAAACTAGATGCAACATCTACAATGATTTATCTTGTTAATTCTTATAATTTACATGCTTACTATAAATTAACTACAACACACATTCTAATGATTGAGTATGAATTGACTGTTACTGTATATTAGATGGGAGCATAATTTTAAAATTATAACATTTGTTGCATCACAAAAAGGAACTCTGGGTGAACATAAATTTTTTAAAGTCTTTTCTCCCAGCAAGCAAAGACTGAGCCAAGGCAGACCCGAACACAGTGTCACAATCAGAATCTAACCAGGAAGGAAAGGAAATGAAGCAATTACCGATCACACAACTGGGGCATTCCCATTTGAGATGGGCAAACTTGTACATCTTTGGGAACTACTTCACTGGTGATCACTCCCTTTGGGAACCATTAATTTTTACTTGTTTGCCATTCCTTTTTATCTAATTGTGTGCTATATGGATTTTGCATACGTATCCCAAAAAATTATTAAGTATGCATCAGTATTACTTCTGCATGATAAAATCATCGACTACCTAATGTAGACAGGTTGTTTACTTTGATTTCTTTGGCTGAATGTAGTTTCAGAACGCTTCACACTAGTTGGGTGATGTGACAGGCCAGTGACCACAAGCTAGATGGAGAGAGGGTAGGACAAACTGAACAGAAGTATGAACTAAAGAAGTTGTTTATAACCCAGCACAGACAACTACATTTGTCATTCACTTTCAAGGGAAGCTTGTAGTCATAGCAAGTATAATGTCTTGGTTTTCCATTCGTTTACAGAAAATTTTATATATCTGTGCGAGAATTACAATCATGAAATAATTGGAAGCAAACTACCATGTGTCAAATCAACACTAATATTTTTCTTTCACAATTATTGGATGCGTAAATTAACTACGCATCAAAGTGTCATACTGTGTGGGAAGTAAATATTTACTTGGAAAATGAATGACTTCTGACAAAGGAGCTGAGAAACTTTGTACTAAAGTTAGAAGGTTTGCATAGCAACCACAGCAGCAACTACATAAATGTGTTAGGAGATCATTGAAACTTAACAAGTGAAATGAAACAAGGCCTTTTCTTCTGAAACCTTGTCAAATTAGCACACATCATTGCTTCAATGATCTTTACAATCAAAAAGGATACCCAGTTTTTGATCAGTCAGCAGTTGAAAGGTACCCCAGGGTACATGCATGGAATCAGTCATAAGATATTTGAGCAAGAGAACTTCTGAGTGAGCATATGCAGCCATTAACAGATGAGAGCAAAATGAATGAGAAAAATCAACAAATCAGTAAATTACTTATTAACGTACTTAAAAGATAAATTTTACACACACAAATGTATTTACAAAAGAAGAAAAGGAAAATCCATTACTAGTTCTATGCTGCTAATTTTATGCATGAAAAGAAAAATACACAACTAGTTCAATGCCACAAATTTTACACATATTTTCTGTCATTTAACTTACTACAGAAAAGGAAAAAGTTTTTGATGAAACTTGCATGAAGGGGCTTTCTGTTAAATCATTAGTCTCTGTCAGAATAGCATAAAATATGACCACTTTTAGAGGTATGTCTGTTTTGATTGATAACACTTTGGAGAAAGTGTTGTAGTTACCTAGGAGGCAGGAGATATGAGATGATTGTACCGATAATTTTTAAATTGACTGCGAATTTTCTTTGAAGAAACATCTTATTTAGTATCCTTCCGTGCTACAAAGGGATCCAGCACGTAAGGCGGATGGCGAAAACCATTTATGTGTTGAAATTGATAATGTTCTTTGATTAAATGGATTGGAGCCATAAGAACAGACTACACATATGTGTATATCTGGTTGTCGATAGTGATATCCTGCATATTGCTTAACAACTGAAATATCACTTATGGTTCCTGTCCCTTGTTCTGTCACCTTAATCTTCTGAATCAAAAACTAAAACTTATATTAAAAATGAAGAAATTCCTACAGTTGTATTTAAGGTGTCGATTTTATTTTGGCAACTAGTTTCAATGTTGTAACAACAATATCTGACCACTGATTTCTAGTACCAGCCACACACAGTTGATGTCAACAAGTGCATGGGCCTGAAGGTGACGTTGTTACACTGTTGAAACTAGTTGCCAAAATAAAATCGACACCTTAAATACAGCTGGAGGAATTTCTTCATTTTTAATATAAATTTATACCAGCTGACATCCCACTGTCTTCCATTTCAAATATGGATGTACAAAGAAAAAACTAAAACAGTCAGTATACTGAATAGTGGAGCAGAAGCAAGAGATGTAAATACATAAGGATTCAAGTAGGAATTGATCAAATACCAAAAATTATGACTAATGGGACTGAAATGCTTGTTTCTAATAAAATAGGGTACTTTTAAACAATTTGATTTGAGTGACAAATTCCTTACAACAGGTTCTTCAGGGTGATATGTAAACAAAGATGTCAGTGCTCTACACCTAGTTACCAAACTAAATGCTGTGAATTATCTGACTGACACAGGTGATAAGTTCATAGGGGGACAGGGGCGGGGGATGGGGGGGGGGGGGGGGGGGAGGGGGGGACCAAGGACTGGAAGCTGCATGTACTTCAATTTGTGTCAGACTGGAAGCTGCATATACTGTGTATCCCCTTAAGGTTCCAAGGCAAAAAAGAAAAAGACACTTCATTGAAGAATAAGTGTGTTTAGTGCTTAGTAAATAGTAGCTTTATAGATTGTATTATTAAAAGTAATGCAGCATTGTGGTATTAATAACTAAGTTTACAGTAATAAAGCTTTCTGCTAAAAAAGGTCCTTCTGAACAATATTTTTAAGTTGATAAGTACATATGATTTTATCCAATTCTATGGTATTTCAAATGGAGAGGCAACCCTTCCCCTTTTCCCATGTAGCCAAATCCATAACCAACTCTTTTTTTTTATGGAAGAAAACTAAACTTGAATTTTTTTTATTTTTGGAAGACTTACAAGAAATCACAAATTTTATGCAAACTTTCTTATGCTAAAAGAGATATAAAGTTATCTTAAAAACTTGTCATTAAATTAAGTGGATGGAAAAAAAACACTCGCCTTGTGATAAAAATCTGTTCTACTATTGATCAAAATGCTGAAGAGAGAAGTAAATTTCTTTGATACATGAAAAAAGTATATATCACATTCAAGTTAATTTTTATAAAAGTTATATTATTATAAAAAAGTTGAAATGAAAAGTGGAATAAAAAAAGGACAACATGGAAGCAGGAACGAGACAGGCTGCAACTGTTCCTGGAATGAAGACTGGCCATTTTCGCTCCTGGAATGACTGAAATGAACAGTGAATGACCATTCCCTAGAAACTGTTCCCCTGTCCTTCCATTCACATTAGTGAACTGTTCCTTCAGATCTATCCATTTGTGAACAACCTACTTTTAACTGCCACTCCACACACTAGCAGACAGCACAGAGTGCAAACACAGCAGAATTACAGAATCTTAATATCATTCTGACAGCACAGCAAGGTGCTGTAACAACATGTAAATCATACGCAGGAATAACGTTCAGTCCACTGATATGTAAGGAAGTGCCAAGCTGAAGAGCTGAAAGCTACAGTTAATCACCACAGCTCGATAGCTTCTTCAGCATGAGATAACCAGCATAAATACTGGAACTTCTGAAGCACAAAGGCTGTTCTGTTCTATACTGTATGCTGTGAGCAGTCAGTCATCAGTCAGCATGACTGTCTAATGAGTTACAGAAAATCCATGTCATGTCAAGGCTGTTCCATGATGTGCTGCCTAATATTAATGTGGTGCCTCCAACTACAAGATGCTAGCCTGATGCACTCTACTGCTGTGGAATGCCATTACTGCCACTGATGTGATGACCTGAGTGTCTTCAAGGAAGGTGCAAGCATACAGATTAGGTTCCCCATATGTGAGGGGCTCAAGGGTTCTTAAGTAACAAAACCCAGTATGTTGTATTCGATGATGAGTGTTTATTGGAGACAAGGGTATCGTCAGGAGTGCAGAAGGCAAGTGTGATAGGACCGCTGTTATTTAATACATAAAAGTCAATGTTTGTTTGTTCATATTTTATGTGCTGCCATACTGTTCATGTGATTGTGATAGAACTTTATGAACTTACTGCTTGCACTTATGTGAAGGTTATAGGCATAGTGCAATTAACTTACAGTAGGTGGTGCATGCATCATACCGACAAATGTATTTGAAAGAGAAGGGAAGTAGCTAGATGTTTGAATGTGACAGAAACAAACAAATCAGTGTTTTATTGTGTTACTCATTTCAATACTGATAAATATGAATTATATCTAATCAAAATTTTTCAGTGCAAACAGTATTGTTTCTATTTTTTCAGTGAGCCAACAAACGATATTTTGGTTATATAAGTGTGTATCATGTTAATTGCTTTGTCAAAAATATGCCTCCCAAATGCTCATCACTTAGCAGAGCTACCAGTGCAGCACATATAACAAGTGAATTTGAGCATCCCAAACAAATGAGTAATGACAAGTGAGCAATGAAACAGATCATTTACGAATTGCACATTAACAAGCGTCAGATTCTCAAGATTAATATGCAGCAAGGATCGAAAGAGAACATTTATGAGCTATCTGATCACATGCATCAGAATCAGAAGACCAACATGCACCAAGAACTGAAAGAAAATGTTCACGAGCTATTCAATGTCGACATGCAGTACATCTTGAGTTGAATCTTGCTGCATTTCAATTTGATGTCAACTATAATTACAGTTTACATGCCAGAATAAATATTGGCAAAATGGATAAGGTGTGTGGCTGTTGCACTTCACTTAAGTTCAACAATGAAACACCAGGAATGTGCTGCATGAATAACATCCACCATCTGATCCGTTGTTGTCATTACTTTTGGGTGATTCACCTAAGTGCAAACATTTTTTGCAGAACATTACAAATACACTTCAGCACTTGAAATGACATCTTTCAGTGTCAACAAAGTTTTCCAAGATCAGTAAAAGCCTACTTTCAAAAGGGCCAATATATCATATTGTTGGTTAATTTTCACCCATTTCTGATGCTAAACATAAATTTCTACAAACATACTTTATGAGTGATGATGCACAAGTTGATCAACAATGCAGTGCAATTCCAGGCACCAAACAACACATTATATCCTATTGGCGAATACTTTTGCACCAACACAATGCATTAATAAAATTATTCAAAACTTCAATTGGCACCATACTGGTGGATCATTACATTATTCAAATATGAGCCATCGAAACACCACTAGGACAGCATGCCAGACACTACAACACACCTACCGTCAATGAAGTTGTGACTTTCATAGTTGGTGAAGAACATGACACACGTGATATATTTCTTCAGTGATGGAATAATACAATTCAACATGTCGCTGAAAAACATCGATCATATGATGTGCGGAAGTACTGCATATAATTTTTTGGGAGAGGCAGGATGGATATATCTTCAATATTATTCAAACTAATCAAATTACAGGTAAATACTGATATCTTTATTCCCTTTTAACAAATGAAAATAATATTTTCTTTTTAACTTTCAAACATTTGTAAGTGAAATTTACATTTTTCTTTTCTTTCTTTTTCTTTATTCTCAATAAAAAGTATCAGCAATGAATTATTACCACATAATGATACATCAGAATGGAATGCATCATATCCTGCAATGCAATCAACTATTTCATCAATAAATCAACTATTTCATCAATACATGGTGAAAATGTCTGCCGAAATTGAATCCAAACATTTGTTACTCATTCACTTAAATCAAACATTGTTGTATTCAAAAGAATACATTCATTTATTAGATGCAATTGCAAACAATGGAAATGTTGCCAATGCTGGCAAATTGTCATACTTAGAGCAACTTTCAATGACAGTCCATGTTATATGCATGAATATGCACAACACGCTATGAAGTGTGAGTTCATATGGCCACCCTGACTTTTTCCTTCACATTTATGTACCATTCAGCATGGGATGAGATAAAAGAATTTCTAGCGCACAATCACCATCCATCCAATCAACATGATTTGACTGTGTGAATAATCATGCAAAAACTCACTAATTTATGGACTTAATTGTGAAGAATCACATTTATGGTGAAACTCGCTGCTGGATGTATGCGATAAAATGACAAAAGAGAGTACTTCCATGTGCTCATATTCTCATTTGCTTAAAATAAAAATACACGCAGCTCAAATTGATGATGTTATCTGTGCAGAAATTCCTAATCGTGAAGAAGCTCCACCTCTGCTTGATACTGTGACAAAAAAACATGGTGCAGGGATCATGCACCATGACTCCACAACAAATGTACAAAAAAGTATCCCAGAGGTGATTTCCTGAAACACACACTGGTGATGACAGATATCCACAATACAGATGCCAAAAACCTGAAGATGGCGGTCATACAACAACAATCAGAATGAGAAATGTTGACATTAAAATAAACAACAGATAAATTGTGCCATATTCTTCACTGTTATTGAAAACATTTAAAGTGCACAGCAGCAATGAGGCTATTTGGCATATTTTGAGTTTCCCAATTCACAGTTGCCATCCTTATGTTGTTTATCTCTGTGTTCATCTCGAAAATGGACAAAGTCTATTTCACAGCAGACACTGCACGAAATGTTGTTGCTGAAACAGTGCACACAACACTTACAGGTTTTTTTGCACTGTGTGAGGAAGATGTATTTGCCAAGACATTACTGTACGCAGAAATTCCAAAGTACTATACGTGGACTGCTACATCCAAGAAATTCTGACATAAGCAAGGCATGCGTGTTGAAGGCTATCAAAATCTGTATTTGTCTGACTCAATGGACCATATTTACACAACACATCCAAATAATGCTGAGTGTTATTACTTTAGAATGCCATTGGTTAATGTCAAAGGTCCTACTTAATTTGCAAATTTGAGCACAGCTGATGGCATAGAATGACAGACACGCACAGAAACTTGACGAACTCTTCATTTGCTTGAAAATTAGCAACACTGGGAAACAACACAGATGCATATGCCACCTGTCATCCACGAGAAATTGGAACATTATTTGCAATTATTTTGCCACACGTTTGTCATTCAACCCAAGAGAACTGTGGGGAAAATTCAGAGATGATCTAGTGAAGACATTTTTGATCATGTTCATACTGTTAACAATTACAATTCTATCAATTTTTCGGGCAATATTTTCAGGAAAGCTTTGATCGAAATTGAGGACGTGTGCTTAACCATCAACAACAAAGAACTCATTCATCTGGCATGATTGCACCACAGTGTTCTGCCCTTGACCTTTATGATCACAATTTAGTGAGAGAACAGTCGTACAATGTTAATGGTTTGTGTGCATTTGTTGAAGCAAACAAACAGCTACTCCCTGCAGAACAAAAATTGGCCTACGACATGATTACGAATCCCATGTCAAATGGCAGAGGTGGTCTGTTCTTCCTTGATGCGCCTGGCGGCACTGGAAAAACATTTCTCATCAGTTTGCCATTGGCTCACATTCAATCACAAAATGAAATTATTTTGGCTCTTGCTTCATCCGGTACTGTGGCTACATTGTTAGATGGCATTTGGCATTCAAATTGCCATTGTATATGCACTTCTCAGAAGCTCCAACATGTAGCATTTCAAAAGGACCTGGCATAACTGAAGTTATGAAACTTTGTAAGGTCATTGGTTCGGACAAATGTGCAATGGCTTATAAGAAATTACTTGAAGCACTTGATTGAACTCAAAGATTTACAATCAAATGGACAACCATTCAATGGTGCTCTCATTTTATTATCTGGAGACTTTAGACGAACTCTTCCAGTGATACCTACACATCAACACCAGCTAATGAGTTCAATGATTGTCGTAAAGCATCACATCTCTGGAGAAATGTGCAGAAACTCACATTAAAGAACAATATGAGTGTACATTTGCAGTGCGATGGGTCGGCAGCTACATTTTCAAAAAAGCTACTTAACAATGATGAAGGAAAAGCACCAGTCGATGCTACCACAAAAGTATTTAATTTCTATTGAACTTTTGCATCATTGTGCCATCCATAAACAATTCATTTAGAAATTTTTTCCACAAATGGCTTTGCGAACTTGCTACTTGGCACCAAGAAACATTGATATCAATGCAATCTACCACGTAATTCAAAGACAAATTGCAGGTGATTCTGTTACCTACAAATTGATTGACAGCCTCATGAATGCGGATGAGTTTTTACTTTTGTTGGATCTTCCTGCTGTGCGGCGCAGAACTTGTCACTCAAAGTCAGTGTGCCAATTACTCTCTTACAGAACATTAATCCATCTCAAATGTGTAATGGAACAAGACTCACTGCAAAGAAGCTGATGCCGAATATCACTGAGGCAACTATTTTTAATCAAAAGTCAAAAGAAGATGTGCTCAATTCTGTGTCTTCCCATGGTTCCCAATGATATGCCATTTGATTTCAAATGAGTGCATTTTCCCATCTGACTTGTATTCTCAATGGCCATCAACAAGGTACAAGGTCAGTCACTTCAAGTGTGTGGACTGAATCTAGAAAATCCATGTTTTTCACATGGCCAGTTGTATGTTGCATGCTCACAAGTTGTGCAAGTCAAGAAATTTATTTGTTTTTGCTGAAGACAGAAAAACAAAAAATATTGTGTCCCCTAAAGCACTTGAATAATTAAGGCAATAGAGTGCTGCAACGCTCAATGTTTGACCGGTCACGGCTTGCCTGCTGACGGGGGGGACCGAGCTGCTCGTGTCGGGTCCCACATGACTCGACTCGATGCACTCACCCTACGTCTGTTGTCCGGATTCTGGACACGCGGATAACAAAGCATGACCGGTCACGGCTGACGTCTCACCTTGCCTCGCCCCGGCTCGCTGCACTGTACTGTATACATCCAACGCCCCCCCCCCCCCCCCGCTCTCTCTTTCTCTCTCTCTCTCTCTCACACACACACACACACACACACACACACACACACATACACACACAGAGTGTATTTATCTCTCTCTCTCTCTCTCTCTCTCTCTCTCTCTCTCTCTCTTTTAATACAAAAGTAATGTTTCCAAGAACGGGTACGTGACACAGCTAAATTCATAAAGCACTTGGAAACTAAAATGATATTTCAATACAATCGTGGATAGAAGATGAGTCTCATTTCCAAACAGAAGATATATTTTTCCTTTCATTAATAGGAAACATTAAATAAGTGCTGTCCCTGTAATATAGAAGACAACCATCTACATAAAGAAAGAATACAAAGAACATTAAACATTTTCAGACGTAACTTGTCATACTTTTCACTTGTTTGCAACAGAAACAAAATTATAGTTATTGTTGAGCAGCAGTAAATCACGAACACGTTCTGGATTTAACAGGCTGCGGCGATTTGTTAGTAACATGCCAGCTTTACTAAAGCATCTTTCACTAGGTTCGCTTGTTACTGGGATAGATAAAATACGTCTTGCAACTGCAGCCAGGCATGGCAGATCTGTTTCATGTCTGCTCCACCGCTTTAAGATGTCATCATCATTCCGGGGTGCATTAAAATGTAGAGACCTACTTCATCTGCTACAGATGATCTGTTGTCCCTCCATTCCTTGAAACGATCTCTCTTTCTGGGTAGTGATGGCACAGTACTCGATGAATGTATGACAATAAACAAGAGGGACAAGTAATACAGAACTTATGTGGAAATCATCAAAACATTCCCCTAAGGACGAGGTGCTTTACGTTAATGAAATATTATACGAATGATAACATTCCCGTTTCTCTATAATACACTATCCACTAACTATGTAGAAACGATTATGTTAATGATTGCATGTTGTACCTCGTAAGTAGCACACATTTGTCACACATTGCTAAGAATTTCCTGCTTTTCATTTATATCAAGCGTATTAAGGTCACGGAAAGATGGCCAAAGAAACGTAGCAATTTTATGTCAGGAAGTGATCACAATCTTCTCACAAACGAAAGTCAAGGCTCGATTTTTAATCCTTTGTACCTCATGATAAAAATTACATACCTGTTAGCACACATTAATTACCCTAGTGAATTATAAATCTATCGCATATCATAAAGAAACAGTGCTTTTAACTGCAGTAATCACTCACCTGACAGTCAGTGTCATTGACATTGCAAATTTGTTGCAGTTTGTGAAACCAATGAAGAAGTAACTGGATTGTCGGTTCTTTTTCGCCTTCTAATTCATCTGTGGCCTCTTTAAATGGTCTCAGAAAATGCGCAATTTTTCCTGCAAGCTTATTATCGTAGCCTTGCAATCAGTAAGCATAGTCCTTTTCCGTCAGCAAAGCAGCAACTTCGTTATACTGAGTGTGTAAGGATTCCAGCATAGTGTACAAGCTGTTCCAGCATGTGCAGACCTCTTGTTTCAACGACGATTTCACAGATGAGCGGAGGCCACTTTTCTTATTGTACCTTACAATGCAGTTTGCAGTATTTATTGTTGATGTGATGCTCAGGGCATGATTTAACAAGATGTTATCTTCATCGAAAGTATGGCTAAGTGATGTGTTTATACAATGAGCAGCACAAGGAATCCTTTCGTGATTTTCCAAAGCATTTATTACATTGGCACCCTGGTCGGAGACAAAAACAAAACTGTGCAACATGCTGGTGAAATGTCCCTATCAGCCATCCTCTCTTCAATTTCTTTTATAATATTTACTCCCGTCTTCTTAACGGTCGGGAAGTTTGTTGTAAAACAAACATTGTTCACAACAGACCAATCTGTGTTAATGTAATATCAACTGTCGCAGCACGTTTTATTAATAACTTCTGCAATAACAGAAGGCATTATGCTGTTTTGTATTGCATCAGCTTGTTCTTTGACATGTCTGCATATAGAAAAAGGGATGTGGCATGACATGTGCCACGTTAACTTTCCCATAATGCGCACCTATATGTATTAATTCTTGCCTAGTTCTCTGAAACCTTCACCGGAAGCAGCATTAAAAGGTATCATATCTTTAGCATACATTGCAACTCACATCACTGCAATACTATTTTTTATTACTGGCGGTATCCCTGAAGGAGCTGTATCTTTGTGAGCTTTCTTGCTAAATGAGTGGTTCCCGACTGGAAACACAATAATATGGAGCAGTTTATGAACAATATGTACCAGTAGATGCACTGTTTTCGTCTACAACCAACAGAAATGTACTCTATACTTGGCTTTTTAGACCTTACCGTTTCTTCAATGAGTAAACATTGGCTTCAATCTTATGTCTTACTGCACTGGCTCCCTCGCGCAGCATGATTAAAGAGAGAGAGACACCACAAATGAGAAGCTCGTACTGGCTGCAGTCTCACACGGATAGTGACATGTGTAATGCATTTGAAGTTATGTGCTACGTATTCGGTCACGGCGTCTATGCTCGGTCATTAAAACTAGTGTGGGCAGTCTATCCAGCTAGGGTGTGCTCGCCCCATCTCGTATTTTGTGCTCACTTACTCGGTCATGCAGGACTCTATAAGGCAACAAAATTAAATTGAGTTTCATTTATGCTTCTCCTTTATATATCATTCAATTTTGATACATGTATGCATTATCAACAATAAAATAAATATCATTCATCCTATCATTCCTAATTAAAAATGATAACTCTTTCAAATTTCGAACAATATTTCCATAATTAATTCTTCTGCGACAACAACACGCCGTGTACCAGCTAGTTTCCTATATACATAAATGGTCTGGTGGACAGAGTATGCAGCAGTCTATGGCTGTTCACTGAAAATGCTTTCGGGCACAGGAAGGTGTCATTGTTGACTGACTGTAGGAGGATACAAGATGACTTAAACAAATTTTCTAGTTGACGTGATGAATGGCACCTAGCTCTAAATGTAGAAAAATTTAAGTTAACGCACACGAGTAAGAAAAACAAACCCATAATGTTTGAATACAGCATTATTAGTGTGTTGCTTAACACAGTCATGTCAATTAAATATATAGGTACAAAGTTACAAAGCAATATGAAGTGAAATTAGGACATAAGGATTGCAGTAGGGAAGGTGAATGATCGACTTTAGGAAGGTGTTGTTCATCTGTAGTGGAGACCGCTTATAGGACACTAGTGCGACCCATTAAAGGAAGACATCGAAGCAATTCAAAGACAAGTTGCTAGATTTGTACTGGTAGGTTCAAACAACACACAACCACTAAGGAGATACTTTGGGAACTCACATGGAAATCACTGGAGGGAAGATGATATTCTTTTCAAGTAGAGCTATTGAGAAAATTTGTAGAAATAGCATTTGAGGCTGACAGCAGAACGATTCTACTGCTGCTAATGTACAGACTGTGTAAAGACCATGAATATAAGATTAGAGAGATTACAGCTCATATGGGGTCATATAGACATTCGTTTTTCCCTCACCCTATTTGCGAGTAGAAAAGGAATG
This sequence comes from Schistocerca cancellata, assembly GCF_023864275.1. Classification (NCBI taxonomy): domain Eukaryota; kingdom Metazoa; phylum Arthropoda; class Insecta; order Orthoptera; family Acrididae; genus Schistocerca; species Schistocerca cancellata. The sequence continues at coordinate 642,993,250 of NC_064629.1, forward strand.
GAAAGGACTAGTAGTGGTACAAGGTACTCTCCACCAGGCACCATGTAATGGCTTGTGGAGTATGTATGTAGATGTAGACCAGCATCCTGCTGGGCATCAGTTAAGGGTGACCTGCTAGGTGCCAGCCACACACACTGTCCGAGAGAGGCAGATTCATGCTGGCCTCCTGGCTGTAACTGTGAGCAGTTACCAGAGAGTCTTGGATCTCTCTTGTTGGGATGCCAGGACATACTTCCACTCGATAGCCATCATCCCATGTGGAGCTGTTGGCCACTGACCTTGGGTGGGTGGGTGGGTTTGGGGGTGTAACTATTTTGTCTTCAAGAGTGTCCTGGTACGGCAGCACAGCACACTGCCACCATCCTGGCTGTGCGGACAATGCCTGCAGACCTCTGGATTGGTATCCTGCATGACTCCATTTCCTACTGAAGTTGCAATTCCTGACCACAGGCATGCAACTTGGACACAGCTGATCTGTGCGAGTCAGGAATTCCTGGCTGCATGCACCACTCTGCGACCTTTGGTCAATGACATGGGGAAGCTATTTGCACTGTACAAATCCCGAAGGTAAATGTATTTACAGTCAATACTGTTTCACTGACGCCCTCTGACCACACTCCCGCATTCAGAGCTTGGCATCCTGTGCCTGTAGAGACCATAGCTTCATGGGTCTCCACAACTGGTGTCAGAATTGGTCGTCACCTCAGGGCTTCGGTGGCAGTCGGACCACACCTGTAGCATCAGCTGTGATCACCTGTCGGGACTTGTAGTTTGAGGCAATGCAGTCCAGTGCGCAAACACTTTTCTGTGGATTTCGTGTACCAAGGACAAAGCATCAACAGCACCTTCAAAGTGTCATTTCTTAAGCCACAGACTTGTCGCCATTTATGAATAATTTCAGATAAACGTATTTAATGCTAGTGAGGTTTAGATTCTGTAATTTGTCATGGCGCAAGTTGCTGTGCACTAAAGTAGTGTCAGATAGATATGACATTTGTGGATGATTTGGGCATTTGGCAAAGGACTGTTCTGAATCCTGTTGGGCCTTGATTTGGTGTAAAAACTAGTTTACTTTATTTTTTGTGTGGATTGTAAGTGCAGTTTTTACCATTTTTTCTTTTATTGTAATGGCAGTTGTAGAATACACAGAATACCTAACACACATACAGCTACTACAGCTGAGTCTGTTGCCACATTATTGGAACAAATAACTAAGTTATTGGCAGTTAATTCTTGGATGAAAGAATACAATGAGGAATTACACAGGCAATTAAAAGCATTGCAAGCAATGTAACAGCAAATAAAATGGGGATCATGAGAAGTAAAATCAGTGTTGGGTGTACCACCATTCTGTGAATCCATTGGCAGCAGACTTGATACTGTGAACTCATATGCTAAGGATCAGTTCCCTTGATAACACACCATCACGTAAAGGGAAGTTAGTTTGGATTACTGTAGGTACCAGTTTAACACAAGAAATATTGCCTGTGAGGGAACCACTAAAGAGTAATGAAAAATTAGATAAACTGTGTTGCTTTGTGCACAGAAGTGTGTTGTGCATTAGTAAAATGGTATAAATGGTGAGTTTACTTTTCCTGTTAGCCTAGATAATTTTGGCATAGATGAGGTTAATCTGTCAAAGGGCTTAATGAGTGCCACTTTGGAAGTTTTGGATACACTGGTAGGTCTTTTGATGATCAAAGCCACAAGCAAACCATCAGGGCATCTGCATTACGCAAAAAAGTGAATCACTTACAAGGCAGTGATCGACAAGCAATGAAGTTTTATGCTACACTTCATGCATTTGTTTAACACAGATGGCACATTAACCAGCAACCCCTATTGCACAACATTGTATAACCATGGTCAATAATACTCTGGTCTATAGAAAGCCATGCCATGCCCCACAGTATATCCATCCTCTAATGGAAGAGCTCATAGATCTGCAACTAGCAGAAGAAATAATAGAACATAGTGATAGTTTGTGGGATGCAAGTAAGGCCATTGTTCCGAACAAAATCACCAGACGGTACTACAAAATACAGATTCTGTTGCGATTACCGATCTTTGAACATGAAAGCTGTCGCAGATGCATATCCCATCCCCAGTATTAAGAGGTGTTGGATAACTTAGGCCAATGCAAATAGTTCTCTACGGTGGATCTAAGCAGCGGATGTCACCAACTAGAAGTAGTTCCAGTGGACAGACTGAAAACTGCCTTTGAAACACCATGGGGCCATTATCAGTATCGCAGAATGTCACTTGGACTCAATAATGAACCAGCTACGTTTCAGAGATTGTTAGTTGGAGTACTTCATGGATTAAAGCGTAAGTAGTGTATGGTATCCTTGGATGACATAATAATATTCTTGAAAGATAAGGAAGAATACTTGAGATGTCTAGAATAGTATAACTCAAACTATAAACAGCACATGTGAAGCTCAGCGTGGATAAATACCATTCCGTAAGGAACAGAAGTTAACTACCTCAGACCTGTAATTGCGGAGAAGGTGTTAAAACCAATTCCCAATTAGTGTCAGCAGTACACGACTTCTAGACACCACAAACAACAAAGCAACTACACAAATCAAAAAAAGTTTTGCATCACCTCAGTTCCTAGAGTTTCGGAACCTGTACAGAAAATTGGAACAGAGATCAACATAAACATCATTTCTGCCATTTTTATTGCTCATGAAAACCACACCTTGCATGTTGTACCACCATACAGCGAGACCTTCAGAGGTGGTGGTCCAGACTGCTGTACACACCGGTACCTCTAATAACCAGTAGCACATCTTCTTGCACTGGTGCATGCCTGTATTCATTGTGGCATACTATCCACAAGTTCTTCAAGACACTGTTGATCCAGATTGTCCCACCCCTCAACAGTGATTCGGCGCAGATCTCAGAGTGGTTGGTGAGTCATATCGACCATAAACAGCTTTTTTCAATCCATCCCAGGCATGTTCGATAGGGTTCATGTCTGGAGAACATGCTGGCCACTAGAGATGAGCAATGTCATTATCCTGAAGGAAGTCATTCACAAGATGTGCGTGATGGGGGCATGAACTGTCATCCATGTACACGAATGCCTCACCAATATGCTGCCGATATGGTTGCACTATTGGCCGGAGGATGGCATTCACATATCGTACAGCCGCTACGTTCCTTCCATGACCACCAGCGGCGTACATCGGCCCCACATAATGCCACCCCAAAACAGCAGGGAAGAGAATGTGATGCCGATTCTGAGCAGTCCATTCGGTATGTTGTTGCGCCCATCTGTACTGTGCTGCATGGTGTCGTGGTGCAAAGATGGACCTCGGCATGGATGTCTGGAGTGAAGTTGCACATCATGCAGCCTATTGTGCACAGTTTGAGTCATAATACGATGTCCTGTGGCTGCACAAAAAGCATTATTCAACATGGTGGCATTACTGACACGGTTTCTCTGAGCCATAATCCACAGGCAGTGGTCATCCACTACGCTAGTGGCCCTTGGGCAGCCTGGGCGAGGCATGAGATTGACAGTTCCTGTCTCTCTGTATCTCCTCCATGTCCGAACAACAACACTTTGGTTCACTCCGACACGCCTGGACACTTTCTTTGTTGAGAGCCCTTCCTGGCACAAAGTAACAATGGGGACACGACTGAACCATGGTACTGACTGTCTAGGCATGGTTGAACTACAGACAACACGAGCCATGTACCTCCTTCCTCATGGAACGACTGGAATAGATCGGCAGTCGGACCCCCTCCATCTAATAGGCGCTGCTCATGCAGGGCCGTTTACATCTTTGGACATGTTTAGTGGCATCTCTGAACAGACAAAGGGATTGTGTTTGTGATACAATATCCACAGTCAACATTCGTCTTCAGGAGTTCTGGGAGCCGTGGTGATGCAAAACTTTTTTTGATGTGTGTACAATCATTCATTGGACTATGTAATTATTATTGAAAATTCATTTGGTATTCTGCAGAAATCACAGAACCATTGAATTGTTTATTAAGGATAGATGTAAAATTTTGAGTGGTCAGCAGAGTGTCACACAGCATTTGAGGTACTGACAAAAGTGTCAATATCAGATCCAGTACTGATATTTCTTGAGTCAGAGAAAGAGTTCAACTTGCCATGTGGTGCCAGCAATGGTGTGATTGGTTGTATTCTAAGTCAAAACATAGATGGTAAACAACAACCAGTAGCTTCCGTGCCGAGACAACTAAACAGGGTGGAATGGGACTACTCAACTACAGAAAAGGAGATGTTAGCACTTATCTGCATGGTCAGAAATTTAAGTTAGTAACAGATCATGCACTGCTCAAATGGTAGTTGATATTAATAGATCTTTCTAGTAGACTGGCCAGATAGGCACTTAAATTGAGTGAATTCAACTGTCAAGTTGTTCATAAACAAGGTAGAAAGTATACAAATGTAGATACATTAAACAGGAAACTCTGGGTGCTCCAAGCACTAGGAAAACCTGTCATTGAATGGCTGAAGGCACAAACATATTCAGGTCACAGTCACAGCTCATGACACAAGATGGCTTACATATCAAAATGTTATGGACTACACATGGTGGTTCTGGCGGTGTTCGTGGATAGGATTTAGCAACAGGTGCATGGCCACATGTTAGTGGGTCACAGTGGTCGCTGAACGATGGATAGACAAATTTCTAAGAAGTTCTGGTGGAAGACCAGGAGACATAATGTAGAACTTTATGTGAAAAACTGCCTATCTTGTGCACAGAGGGCTGACCTTGGTCACCAAGAAATTCCATTACAAAGATTGCCAGAGGCATGTAAACCTTTCGAAATGGTTGGGCTGGATATTTTAGGGCTGTTTAATATAACACCAGCAGAGAGTAAGTATATAAAAGCAATAACACACATTTTTCATGATACATAGCAATTCTGAACCAAAATGCTAACACAGTAGCACAAGAAATGCTAAATAGTTGAATACTCAAGTTTGGTGTACCAGATATCATAATCACTGATCAGAGTATGAATTTAGTATCAGATCTAATGAGAGAGATGTGTCATGTACTTCACAACTGAAAACTCCATATTGAAACAAGCTCTTTTCAGCTACAAGAAAATGGGCGAAGAGGGCAAGTGCAAAAAACCATTTCTAAAATTTTAAGCCACTACATGAATAGCCACCACAATGACTGGAACACATACCTCGAGTTCATGGTCTTGGCGTACAACTGCAAAGTCCATACTAGTATCAATCTTTCACCATACGAGGTTGTTTATGGCAGACAGAGTCCATTTCCCTTTGAAACGATAAAGCCAAACTTGAAACTAATAGTGAGTCAGGAAAGGAATTTGCAAAACGTTTACATGAAGTTTGGCAAAGAGTGAAGTGAGCCAATACAAAAGCCTTAAAATGTCAGGTACAGGATGGGGGCAACATGCAGGGAAACTGCCACAGTATAGAAATGGTCTGTGAGTACTGTTAACAAACCTATATATGCCGGAAGTTAAAACTAAGAAGTTTTTAACCAAGTACCGCAGTCCACATCAAATCACTAAAATGACTTAACCAGTATGTGTTAAGTTACAACTGCTGATGAAAACATCTACTGTTCATGAGAACAGAGTCACAAGCCACTCAAAGGAGCTGTGGATGCACTGTTGCAAGTCTCATTAGCTGTATCATTACCAAAAAAAAAGTCTGGTAAAGTTAGGAAATGGTAACCTAGTGATGATACAGTTGCAAACTCTGTACCTCAAGCACTCAGATAACAGAATGAGTAGTTTCTGATCAGGTCCTTATGTTGTTTGTAGAGTTATTGTGCAGATTTGTTGTCTTTATTTTGTGAAGTGTTGCCATAAATTTATTGGTGAGATATGTATCAAGGGGTTTGGAAGTCAGTTTTTTTTTCATTATTTGTCAATAAGTAGGGTAGAAGTGATTTTTATAGTTTTCCGCCCCTCGTGTGTATGCATTTTCAGATGAGGGAAGGAACTGATAAAGGTTTCTTTCTCTTATGTGGCACGCCAACTTGGACATCCATGAGAACTGTCAAATACAGTTCAGAACCAGAGTCTACAATCTGGAATATTGTTCTTCTGGAAGGCAGATTCAATGTGAACTGGCCAACAGTCGATGTTGATATTAACTTTTGATGTATGGGAAGCAAAGTATGAGGTTCGCAGGTTACAAGATGTATTCTCAGACTTACACAAGGAAATGCAGAGAGAGGAAGTTCCAAAGGAAATACATGATAAGTATCAAGAGTTGAGATTCTTGTACGGGAAATTGGGAATACAGCTGAATCAATTAACAGTAGTACTACCACAGACATTAGTACGAAGAAGAGGACAGTTGGACACAGAAAGGGATTTACTGAAAATAGTGTTTTGTATAGCAGGCAATGAAGACATGCAAAATCTGAATAACAAAGTGGGACAAATACAGGTAATAGCAGACACCACTAAAACACAGCTGTCAAACCAGGAGTAGAGTGTGTTAAGTAATACAGAGATGGTACAGGAGTTGACTATGAAATTACTGCAGTACATAAGAAATACTATGCCGACAATAAAAAACAACCTAAAGAGAGCACAGACTCGGTTAAGTGTGCTGAACAGACAAATGACCATAGCTAGGATGTTGTGAACTTTGGTGAATAGCCTGAACATTGGAAGAATAGAAGTATCAATTCTGTAAGAAGTTGTTTATGATGCAATACACAGGCATCTAAGTTCCGCAACAATTCTTAGCAGGACTATACAAGGCAAAAAAGGAATTTCCTGCAGGACTACAACATCGTAGAATAACTGAGAAGAACTCAGCACGATTCTATCATATGGCAACAGCTGAATTCAGTACTGATAGAGCAAAACTACATATATCAATCCAAGTTTTGACAGTGAAGGCATGATACCACTGTTTTACTGTTCACCCACATCCAATAGAGTGAGGAACTATAGGCAAATGGATACAAGTACAAACTCAGGAAGTGTTGACAATTTGCCCAACCAGAGTAACACAGACTAATGCACAAGCATGTGAGGTACAGCTATTTTTAAGGAAAATGGAATGACAGTGCCAGAGAGAAGTGCTGTGCCCACAATCTCATTTACAGAGAGTGGGGCACATTGGATTTATTCAGCTTTCCTAACAGAAACTGTAATTGTAAACTGTTACATGAACAGAAAATCCAGAGCCTTGACAAAAGTAGAACTAAGAAACAGTAGTACAACGATAAATGGTGCAGTTTTGTCTTCCAGCAAAAACTACCGGTACAACCAAGATCAAGTTATCAAATGCTGTGTTGCATTAGCTGGAAAAACCATTACAAGTGTCAGCAACACTTTCCTTTCCTAAACAATGCCTTCAATCCAAACCTATTACACATACTAGATGAACTTACAGCATCACAGAGAGGAAGAATTTCTGCAGAACGAACGTTCCAGCAAGTCCAGCAATACTGCGGCAAGCATTATGAAAACATCATGACTGTAATCATTACAACTACCAATGTTGGCATGGTTCCACTAGCAGTTTGTGTATACTACTCATTCTTTGACATAAAACTGCCTGCCTCCTTGAGTTACCAGTACTTCAGATACCTGTCGAGTGGCTTACTAATAAAAATAAGGACCAGAAAGTGCCACATAACAAAATTATGAATTTGTATCAGCATATAAGGAGTCAACAGAGACAATATAGAATTAAAAATCAAAACAAGGATTTTGTGAATCAGCCTTCATAAACATCTACATAGTGAAATCTGTACAGAGGTACCATCTTATGCTAACTCGTTTATGGACACCCTAGAGGAATCCTTTCTATTCCTGAGCAAAACTAAAACCTCTTGTCTGATTTCATTAAGGATATCTTCATGATTTGATAAGGGCTGTCTCTGGCCTTTCTACATCTACATCTACGCGATTACTCTGCTATTCACAATAAAGTGCCTGGCAGACGGTTCAATTAAACACCTTCAAGCTGTCTCTCTACCATTCCACTCTTGAATGGCACGCAGGAAAAACGAGCACTTTAATTTTTCTGTGTGAGCCCTGATCTCTCTCATTTTATCATGATGATAATTTCTCCTTATGTAGGTGGGTGCCAACAGAATGTTTTCGCAATTGGAGGAGAAAACTGGTGATTGAAATTTCATGAGAAGATCCCATCGCAACGCCTTTGTTTTAATGACTGCCACTCCAATTCACGTATCATGTCTGTGGCACTATCTCCCCTACTTCACGATAATACAAAACGAGCTGCCCTTCTTTGTACTTTTTCGATGTCATCCGTCAGTCCCACCTGATGCGGATCCCACACCACACAGCAATACTCCAGAATAGGGCGGACAAGTGTGGTGTAAGCAGTCTCTTTAGTAGACTTGTTGCACCTTCTCACTGTTCTGCCAATGAATCGCAGTTTTTGGTTTTCTCTACCCACAATAATTCCACAATCATTCCAATTTAGGTTATTTGTAATTATAATCCCTAAGTATTTAGATGAATTTACAGCCTTCAGATTTGTGTGACTTATCACATAATCTAAATTTAGCTGATTTCTTTTAGTACTCATGTCAATAACTTCACACTTTTCCTTATTCAGGATCAATTGCCACTTATCACACCATACAGATATTTTATCTAAATCATTCTGCAAGTCATTTTGATCATCTGATGACCTTTACAAGATGGTAAATGACAGCATCATCTGCAAACAATCTGAGACGGCTACTCAGATTGTCTCCTATGTCGTTAATATAGATCAGGAACAATAAAGGACCTATAACACTGCCTTGGGGAATGCCGAATATTACTTCTGTTTTACTCAATGATTTTCTGTCTATTACTACGAACTGTAACCTATCTGACAGGAAATCATGAATCCAGTTGCACTCCGTAGGCATGCAGTTTGGTTAGAAGACGTCTGTGAGGAACGGTGTTGAAAGCCTTCTGGAAATCTAAAAATATGGAATCAATTTGACATCCCCTGTCGATAGCACTTATTACTTCACAAATATAAAGAGCTAGTTGTGTTTCACAAGAACGATATTTTCTGAATCCGTCCTGACTATGTGTCAATAAATCATTTTCTTCGAGGTACTTCATAATGTTCGAATACCGTATACATCCCTTTTTGGATATTGATGTGAATTGAGCAACTTTCCAGTCTTTAGGTATGGATCTTTCTGTGAGCGAGTGGTTGTATATAATTGCTAAATATGGAGCTATTTTATCAGCATACTCTGAGAGGAACCTGACTGGTATACAATCTGGACCAGAGGCCTTGCCTTTATTAAGTGATTTAAGCTGCTTTGTTACACCGAGGATATCTACTTCTATGTTTCTGATCTTGGCAGTTCTTCTCGATTGGAATTCAGGAATATTTACTTCATCTACTTTGGTGAAGGAGCTTCAGAAAACCATGCTTAATAACTCTGTTTTAGTGGCACTGTCATCAGTGACTTCACCGTTGCTATCGCGCAGTGAAGGTATTGATTGGGTCTTGCCACTGGTGTGCTTTATGTATGACCAGAATCTCTTTGGGTTTTCTGCCAGATTACGAGACAGAATTTCATTGTGGAAATTATTAAAAGCATCTCGCATTGAAGTACGCGCCATATTTTGAACTTCTGTAAAACTTTGCCAATCTTGGGGATTTTGCATTCTTTTAAATTTGGCATGCTTTTTTTGTTGCTTTTGCAACAACGATCTGACCCGTTGTGTGTACCATGGGGGAACTTATTAATTTATGTGGTATATATCTTTCAATTGCTGTTGATACTATCTCTTTGAAAACATTCCACAACTTTTCTACACTTACATGATCAGATCGGAATGAGTGAAGACTGTCTCTTAAAAAGGCGTTAAGAGCATTTTTATCAGCTATTTTAAATAGATATTCTTTGCGTTTCTTTTTGATGGTTGTAGGTGTTACGGTATTCAGCCTAGCAGCAACAGCCTTGTGGTCGCTAATCCCTGTATTCGTAACAATACTCACTATTTGTCCAGGATTATTTGTTGCTAAAAGGCCACGTATGCTTTCACAGCCATTCGAGTGGGCTCATGAACTAATTGTTCAGAATAATTTTCTGAGAAAGCATTCAGTACAATTTCGGTTGACGTTTTACGCCTGCCACCGGCTTTGAACGTTTAATTTTTCCAGTATATTGAGGGTAGATTAAAGTCACCACCGACTATAATTGTATGAGTGGGGTACTTATTTGAAATGAGACTCAAGTTTTCTTTTAACTGTTCAGCAACTATATCTTCCGAGTTGGGGGGTCCGTAAAATGACCCAATTAATAGTTTACACCGATTGTCAGGTATAACCTCTACCCATACATACTATTTCACATGAACTATCTACTTCAATTTCACTACAAGAAAAACTACCTCTGACAGCAATAAATACTCCACCACCAACTGTATTTAATCTATCCTTTTTGAACACTGTTGGATCATATGAAAAAGTTTTGGCTGAACTTATTTCCGGCTTTAGCCAGCTCTCTGTACCTACAACTATTTGAGCTTCAGTGCTTTATGTTAGGGCTTGGAGCTCTGGTTCTTTCCCAACACAGCTACGGCAATTTACAATACCAATTGTTTCTACAGCTACCTTACTGTATTTTACCCACCCACTTTCTGACGGACGCCCCTTCTGTGGTTCCGAGACCCTCTAACCTAAAAAACCGCCCAGTCCCTTCCACACAGCCCCTGCCACCCATGTAGCCACCTCCTGTGTGTAGTAAACTCCTGATCTATTAAGTGGAACCGGAAACCCACCACCCGATGGTGCAAGTCAAGGAATCTGCAGCCTACACGGTCACAGAACTGCCTGAGCCTCTGATTCAGAACCTCCACTTGGCTCTGCACCAAAGGACCACAGTCTGTTCTATCGACGATGCTGCTGATGGTGAGCTCTGCCTTAATCTCGGAAGCAAGACTGGCCGTCTTCACCACTTCCGCTAGCCGCCCGAAACTGGACAGAATCTGCTCTGATCCAAAGCGACACACGTCATTGGTACCGACATGAGAAACCACCTGCAGTTGGCTGCACCCTGTATTCTTCATGGCATCCAGAAGCACCCTTCCCACATCCAGAATGACTCCCCCTGGTATGCACACGGAGTGCACACTGGCTTCCTTCCCCTCCTTGGCAGCCACGTTTCTAAGGGGCCCCATTACGCGCCTAACGTTGGAGATCCCAACTACCAGCAAACCCAACCTCTGTGAATGCCCAGATCTTTCAGGCCGTGGAGCTTCCTCTGGCACAGGGTGGATGACTGCATCTGGCTCAGAGACATCGTCAGCCACCGATAATGCCTGAAACCTGTTCATCAAACAAACCAAGGAAGCCCTATGATCGGCCCCTCGGAGAGTTTTTCACTGCCTGCTGGACTTTGGAATGATCTCCCACTTGACCATGGGTGAGGGTCAACCTCAGTACAGGCAGTACCCGGGGCAGCCACAGCAGTGGACCTAACGGGGGACACGCGGGACGTGCTCAACGTCCCTCGCATCCCCGCATTCGATCCCCCACACTGACGCCCCTTGGCAGCAGCCTCAAGCTGTGTGACGGAAGCCAAAGCAGCCTGGAGCTGTGAGTGAAGGGCCGCAAACTCAGCTTGCATATGTACACAACAATCACAGTTCCTATCCATTACTAGAGTCACTCCTGTTTGAAGCTTGTAAAAATATGTAACAAGTGAACAGTGTACTCGCCTTATTAGTAGCAGGAACTAGCGGTGCTGCTCTCGCTGACAGTCTGACCGACACTCTTTTCCTCCAAAACTTCAATATTTACTCCCAAATTCACTTCACATTGTCTTTCTCAAGGAGCTACCTTAATCTCCGTCTTACAGATGGCACCACAAAAACCTATGTTCATATCAAATGCACCAGCCACCAACAATACATGGAAAAATATTTCTTTTCACATCTCTTCCTGCTACACCAACACAGCCACCCTCACTAGAACCAGTCAATGCTCAATCATCCACTTATCACCCCACCCTTGAAAATGTCAACCACATCCTTCATCAATACTTTGATTACCTCTCAACATGACCTAAGGTAAGGAACAACATACCCAAAAGAACAATCCTCATTACCCAATGTAGTGTTCAGCCACCCACACAAAATACACAATATCATGACCCATAAACCTGCACTACATGGTTCATTCTCCTGAAGACAACCTGCACAAAAGATCTTTCGCATACACTCATCCATCATACTACAACCCTGCAAGCATGTGGCCTGTGGCCCACATGTGCCTGCAATGTGCAAATGAGAGCATGAATACGCTACGCTAACACTGGTGAAAGTTGCCGAAGATTACTGATGTTATTACAGCCACATGAGTGGATGTACACCAGCTGCTTGTTTGCAGCCACATGGATTTCATGCACCTGCACTCATTCTCACATGGACTGGAAGTCTGCAGTGCGTGCATGTGTGATGTGATTTACTTACCACTGAACTTGGGTGAAATTTATGTGCATGACAAATAACAAATACAGATATAAATTATTATTCATTATTCATGAATAACAAATAATATTCGAAACATTATTCACTTACACAAATAAAAACATTTATTTGTCATCCGTGAATAAAATGTGTTAAGGAAAGTACATAAATTTGAAATCCAGTGCAATTTACTGCTCCTGTGCTTTGTAATTTATTAAACAAACATACTTTTTGTTTCTTTTAAATTAGTTCTCAAATAAAAATAACTGTTTTCAAACATCACATCATAAACTTTCTTCGATTTTTGGAGATTTGCCATTGTGGCACTAAAGAAAATACGTTCTACACATTTAATGCACACCTGAATTCCTCCTTAATCACGATAACGATATATGTCTTCGAACTCAGAATCTTCGTCAGCAAAAACTGAGAAATAATCCTTCCTGCTGTTGTGATTCTACTTTAACTTCACTTATCAAATCACATTCCAAATAAAATCTCTGATATTTCTTTGGCTGTTATGTCTCTGTATGTTGTTGAAAGGCACCCTTGGCCACAAACAGCAATCAGCAATACGGGTGAAATGTGGTACTTGTTTCTAAATCATGGATAACACACTGCTGCAATAATTGCTTTGGTTTAGAAAGACAAGAATCGTCTTTCAATTGTCTTCTGGAACTTTCATTACACAAAAGCTGCAAGTGTGCTGCAATTTTATAAACCTTTATGGACCTAATCCCAGTGTCTCTTTCTATATTTTTGAATCTCAAAGCCTATAATTGAGTAGATGCCTGTCGGATCGAAAAACTATTCCATGTTCTAATGGCAAGCTTGCTTAGAGTTCACTCATTATGTAGCACTACAAACACGAATGAATTGAGTAATTATACCAAGTAAACATGTATATCTGATAGTCTTAGCAGTCTAAGAAAAGTGTTGAAGATTATGAATTTTTGTTGGCTGTGTTCTCATCACTGGCGGCTTACATAGTTCTTGCACATGTTAGCAATGGGAGGTGGAGACATACTGGCAGGCGCAGACACAGTTGAATGGGGCCGAATTGGTACTGTAATAAGGCTGTAACACACTCAGCAGCTCATCTGCAATAGCCAGGCTGCGACAGCCAATAAAACGACGACGTTACATTGTAGCCTGCACACTGGGCAGCTGTGGTTTCCTGACTATGCTACAAATCAAGTAAAGCTGTGCTCTACTCGAAGGTTTGTTCCAGCACTGCAGTGCATTACTGTGCACAGTCGTGCGCCCTTAGACTTCTTCCCAAAACCAAATAGACTTATAGAGCCAATTAGAGGGGGTTCTACATTTTAACATGTACTGCGGAATACGGTGCAACTTGACTTGTAATTGCTGCCATTTTTATAGGTGGAAAAAGCGATAAGTAACAGAGGAAATCTTAGGACCAACCGGGGATAGGCCCCTATGGCCTTAGTTTTGTAGTTTGGAATTTAAGCCACTGAGCCACAAAGACACACTTCTAGACTAATCATTAATATGTTATTTATCAAGCAGAAACTGCACTGAGCCAAAGAAAAAAATAGTACAAGAAGTAAACAAAGAAAATATGATGGCATTACACGTTATTCGTTATTTATGTCACAAATAATTTAGTGGTGAATAAATCTGGTTAAATGATCTACATATTCAAATAATTATCCAGGTCGAAATTTATTCGAATGGTACCCATCTCTTCTCATCACTGCATCTTACACTTCCTTTCTCTTTCTGTACATATTATCAGCTGTGATGAGTGCTGGATTGAGTTACGAAAGCTAGTGAAGCTGGATTTAAGTTTTGTTGCTGATTACAAACACGGATGACAATTAAAGTCTGTTGTTACGCTCCTCAACATAAATCTTTTTAATTTGTTCTGTTCAAAATATGTCTCGGTGTCGCCACAATTTTAGCAGCTAACTCAAAGGGAGCATTATTTCATCAGCTATTCTTTCACACAAATATGAAGTTCTATAGCTGAAACATTAAAGGTAAGGGAATTAGAATTAATGGAAGAAGGCTTACCAACTTGAGATTTGCTGATGATATTGCCTTACTGGCCAAAGACTTCGCAGAGCTCCAAAACTTAGTTACAGATCTTGAATCGGAATGTCAGCTGGTTGGCTTGAACATGAACCTTTCCAAAACAAAAGTAATATCCAACAAATGGGTCCCAGCTGGAGATGTGAAAGTCAAGGACAGTCTACTAGAAGAGGTCAGTGAATATGTCTACCTTGGCCAGATTATAAATATGAAGGGAGATATAAGGCCAGAAATCTATCGACACATCAAGCTCGGCTGGAAAGCATTTGGGAAGAATTCAAAAGTATTCAGGTCAAAAATGCCAGTAAATCTGAAGAAAGCAGTATTTGATCAATGCATTCTTCCTGTGATGACGTACAGCTGCGAGACATGGACACTGAACTCATGTACAAAAGGGAAACTTAGGACAGCACAGAGAGCCACGGAGAGGTCAATGCTGGGCTATACAAGAAAGAACAGGAAAAGGGCAGATGACATCCGGTCTGTGACGAAGGTTAATGACATCTTAGAGAGATTAGGTTCCTTGAAATGGCTGTGGGCTGGCCACATCACAAGAAGAAAAGACAACGGGTGGACGAAGCTAGTACTGGAGTGGAGTCTGAGAGAGCACCGGAGGCCTAGAGGAAGACCACCAGGCAGATGGGACAAAGACATCAAGAAGATCGCTGGCAGAGAACTGCCCAAGACCATCTCACTTGGAGAAGACTTCTGAAAGCCTACCTGAATCCATGACTCGAAGAGGCCACATCATCTAGAGATTGAATTGGCTGATGATGATGATGATGATGATGATAGCTGAAACAATGGCCTTCAATATTATTCAATATTTGATTATCAATTTAAATTTCATTACAATGTGGTCACAATTCATGAATCTCAGGTATACAGCAGACAGCTCCTCCACAGAAAAAATGGAAAATTGACAGCTAAAAAGAAATTCTAATTCTGAACACATTTGTTCCCTTGCCAGTCCCAATAGTGCCGATACGTTGTGATAAAGCTTTACCGGCGTGACAAGGCCACATGCCTGTTGCCTCCCTCCTCACACACACTGTGTGTGGGCCACCTGCACCACATGTGTCAATTTGCTCTAGACAAGTCATAGACAATACCTGTCATATACAATCGCCCACGTGCCCCCGTGCCATGCATGTCTGTGTGTGCACGTATGCACCAGCACGGCTCTAATGCTTGTAATAAGTCTGTGCTCTTACGAGTTTCTATGAACCACACGTCAATCAGCTATCACTTGCCTGTAGCTATTTCTCATTTTTGGTTACTCTTTTTATCCAAGAATTCCCATTATTGAAACACCAAATAAGATGTCTACCAACAGTGACAACTAAAGTATGTGCCAACACTACTACAAAAGTGTGTTTCAGGCAAGACTCATGGCTTTACAAATTTACAACTTGAAGTAATGATTAGTACATGCTTTATGGTTTATTAACTGCCATATGCAATGCCCAATGCTTACCTATGTCCTGGTCAACATCACTGTTACTTCTGAGAACTTGAACGCCATCCTGAAATTCAATGTTCCACTTAGAGAACCATCAAAACACTTAAAAGAAACATTTAAGACTTAACTTATAGAACACATACAGAAATTCTGATACCTAAAAATAAAATACTGCTTAAAACACACACACGACATTAATTGTAGTAATCAGTCTCTGTGAATTTTTTTTTTTTTGTTTTTTTTTTTTTTTGTTTCAGTTTCACTACAGTGAACTACTGAGTGTTGCTGTATTTGATCTACACCGTATCAATTTCTTCATTGGTGATAATGACATAACATTATCTTTGGAATATCCCTTATGTTTGTAACAAATAAACAGTGATTTTTGTATGGAATACATTTTGCTTTTTATTGTGAAAGGATTGTTAGTGGCAAGTTTAGTTCTTCCTCTTTCCTGTTTCCAACAAATAAGTAACACTTATGAGAAGCAGTAGCAACAAAAACTAAGAATAACATTTATCACAATAAACAACAGGTTTGATACAAAATTGTGTGTTATCAACACAAAAGAAATAGACACTGTAAAAATAACAGCATACCATAAGCTAAGCCTATTTTGCATCCTGTTTCCTATACATTACATTTCCCAAAGCGCAGAATAAAAGTCTTACACTTTTGTCGCAATGAAACTACCCCCACTGAGCTGAAATTTTACACTCATGCTGGCAATAGCAATTATACTGCAAAAGACTCAAACACTCTACATACTCTCTTTGAAAATATTCACTCACATCTGGTAATTTAATACAACTAGTTGTTTCATGCTGTCTATTACCTGTTAATATTGGACTTCAGGATATAACTGAGTAAAAACAAAACTTATTAACTATTTCTTTCAATCCGACATAGTGACTTAATTTAGTGTTTTGGAAAATTAGTTGCTTTCAAATAATCATTATCATGGGCTTCAACTCTTTACACAAGTGATAAAAGCCTGTCTGTAATATTTTATTACATCACAATTGTTCTTCAGCACCCAAACTTTAATTTTTAACTACTATTTTCCAACAATTTAGGCACATAAAGGAATAATGCTAATCAGCAAAAGAAAGCGTAAGGCTCTCTCCCCCCTCAGTGTAACTGGTTTGATGCAGCCCGCCACGAAAATGTGCTAACCTCTTCGTCTCGGAGCAGCACTTGCAACCTACGTCCTCAATTATTTGCTGGACGTATTCCAATCTCTGTCTTCCTCTACCGTTTTTGCCCTCTACAGCTCCCTCTAGTACCATGGAAGTCATTCCCTCATCTCTTAACAGATGTCCTATCATCCTGTCCCTTCTCCTTATCAGTGTTTTCCACACATTCCTTTCCTCTCCAATTCTGCATAGAACCTCCTCATTCCTTACCTTATCAGTCCACCTAATTTTCAACATTCGTCTGTAGCACCGCATCTCAAATGCTTCAGTTCTCTTCTGTTCTGGCTTTCCCACATTTCACTACCATACAATGCTGTACTCCAGACATACATTCTCAGAAATTTCTTTCTCAAATTATGGGTGATATTTGATATTCACAGACTTCTAGTGGCCAGGAATGCCTTTTTTGCCATAGCTAGTCTGCTTTTGATGTCCCCCTTGCTCCGTCCACTACAGGTTATTTTGCTGCCTCAACACATCATGTAATTCTTCTTCACTTTCACTCAGGATAGCAATGTCTTCAGCGAATCATATCACTGAGATCCTTTCACCTTGAATTTTAGTTTCACTCTTGAACCTTTCTTTTATTTCCATCATTGCTTACTTGATGTACAGATTGAGCAGTAGGGGCGAAAGGCTGCATCCTTGTCTTACACCCTTTTCAATATGAGCACATCATTCCTGGTCATACACTCTTATTATTCCCTCTTGGCTATTGTACATATTGTATATGACCCGTATCTCCCTATAGCTTACCCCTACTTTTTTCAGAATTTCGAACATCTTGCACCGTTTTACATTGTCAAATGCTTTTTCCAGGTTGACAAATCCTATGAATGTGTCTTGATTTTTCTTTAGCCTTGCTTCCATTATTAACCGCAATGTCAGAACTGCCTCTCTTGTGCCTTTACTTTTCCTCTAGCCAAACTGATCGTCATCTAGTGCAGTCTCAATTTTCTTTCCCATTCTTCTGTATATTATTCTTGTAAGCAACTTGGATGCATGAGCTGTCAAGCTGATTGTGCGATAATTCTAGCACTTGTCAGCTCTTGCCGTCTTCGGAATTGTGTGGATGATGCTTTTCTGAAAGATGGTATGTCGCCACTCATACGTTCGTCACACCAACATGTGTCATTTTGTTGCCACTTCCCCCAATGATTTTAGACATTCTGATGGAATGTTACCTATCCCTTCTGCCTTATTTGACCTTAAGTCCTCCAAAACTCTTTTTAAATTCTGATTCTAATACTGGATCTTCTCTCTCTTCTAAATCGACTCCTGTTTCTTCCTCTATCACATCAGACAAATCTTCCCCCTCATAGAGGCTTTCATTCAATGTATTCTTTCCACCTATTCGCTCTCACCTCTGCATTTAACAGTGGAATTCCCGTTGCACTCTTAATGTTACCACCCTTGCTTTTAATGTCACTGAAGGTTGTTTTGACTTTCCTGTATGCTGAGTCTGTCCTTCTGACTATCATTTCTTTTTCGATGTCTTCACATTTTGCCTGCAGCTTAGCTTCCCTGCATTTCCTATTTATTTCACTTCTCACCGACTTGTATTTCTGTATTCCTGAGTTTCCTGGAACATTTTCGTACTTCCGCCTTTCATCAAGCAACTGAAGTATGTCTTCTGTTATCCATGGTTTCTTCGCAGTTACCTTCTTTCTACCTATGTTTTCTCTCCCAACTTCTGTGATGGCCCTTTTAAGAGATGTCCATTCCTCTTCAACTATGATGCCTACTGAGCTATTCCTTATTGCTGTATCTATAGCCTTAGAGAACTTCAAGCGTATCTCATCATTCCTTAGTACTTCCGTATCCCACTTCTTTGCATATTGATTCTTCCTGACTAACGTCTTAAACCTCAGCCTACTCTTCATCACTACTATATTGTGATGTGAGTCTATATCTGCTCCTGGGTATGTCTTACTATCCAGAACCTCTGTCTGACCATGATGTAATCTAACTGAAATCTTCCCATATCACCCAGCCTTTTCCAAGTATACCACCTCCTCTTGTGATTCTTGAACAGGGTATTCGCTATTACTAGCTGAAACTTGTTAAAGAACTCTTAGTCTTTCTCTACTCTCATTCCTTGTCCCAAGCCCGTATTCTCCTGTAACCTTTTCTTCTACTCTTTCCCCTACAACTGCATTCCAGTCCCCCATGACTATTAGATTTTCATCCCCCTTTACATACTGTATTACCCTTTCAATATCTTCATACACTTTCTGTATCTCTTCGTATTCAGCTTGTGACGTCAGCATATATACCTGAACTATTGTTGTCGGTGTTGGTTTACTGTCGATTTTGATGAGAACAATCCTGTCACTGAACTGTTGACAGGAACACACTCTTTGCTCAACCTTCCTATTCATAACGAATCCTACTCCTGTTATACCATTTTCTGCTGCTGTTGATATTACCCTATACTCATCTTACCAGAAATCCTTGTCTTCTTTCCACTTCACTTCACTGACCCCTACTATATCTAGATTGAGCCTTTGCATTTCCATTTTCAGATTTTCTAATTTTGCTACCATGTTCAAGCTTCTGACATACCACGCCCTGACTCGTAGAACATTATCCTTCGGTTCATTATTTGTTGGTTATTCAATCTTTTTCTCATGATAACCTCCCCCTTGGCAGTACCCTCCCAGAGATCCTAATGGGGACTATTCCGGAATCTTTAGCCAATGGAGGGATGATCATGACACTTCTTCAATTACAGGCCACATGTCCTATGCAGTGGTTTCCATTGCCTTCTGCATCCTCATGCTGTTGATCATTGCTGATTCTTATGCCTTTAGGGGCAGTTTTCCACCCCTAGGAGAAGAGAGTGCCCTGAACCTCTGTCCGCTCCTCTGCCCTGTTTGACAAGGCTGTTGGCAGAATGAGGGTGACTTCTTATGCCAGAAGTCTTTGGCCGCCAATGCTGATTATTAATCAAAATTTAAGCAGCAGCAGGATTCGAACCCAGGACCAAAGATGTTTTGATTATGAATCAAAGATGCTACCTCTAGACCATGGGTGCTATACTCTTTAGATATTACTCCAGAATACCATAACAAACAAGAATATGATCAGTGGCATTAAAATAATATTAGTTACAAAGTAATCTAAAATGAAATTGGATGTATAACTAAGAAAACATCTCATCACAAAACAAATACCTTATGTTTCAATGAAAGTATCTAACCTAACAGAGTGAACTAAATACTTGGAAACAATGGTGCACTACTCAAAGTGAAGCCAAAGGTAACTGTAAAGCCAACACATCATTAAAAACAGGCATTGTAAATTGGTATCAATAAACACTTTTAATCATGGTGATGTCACAATGATTTCGGGCACTGTGAAAGGCCAAAGCGAATTGTCCAAAATTTTTGAAAATGGAAAATTATATGAAGACGGTTGGCTGACAAATATGTTATATGTAAGTACTAAACAAAATTTTTTGTTCAAGATATTATAATAAATGTGTGACTGCATTAATTATTTGGAGATGAAGAGGCTTGCATATGACAGTAGTCTGGAGTGTGGCACCAAACCTCTCTCCAGATTGAAGACCATAACAACAACTAAAACTATCACTAACTTCATTCAAAACATTATGTACCACTTTGTTACTAAAACAAGAATATTAATAGCACACAAAAAAAACAGACAAGATGATTGAGACATGTCAAATGCAGAGCAAAAAGAAACACTACTTTGTGTTCTGCCTTACGGCAGATCTTGTAATGGGGGAAGCCTCACCAGAGAGGTCCACCACATGAGCGTCTAGGGAAGTGATTCCAGTGGTGGTTTCCCATTGCCTTCCACTGATGATGATGAAATGATAATAAGGACAACACAACTACCAATCCCTGAGTGGAGAAAATCTCCGACCCAGCCGAGAATCAAACCCGGGCCCCTTGGCGTAACAGACTGCCACGCTGACCACTCCGCTATCAGGGTGGACAAAAAGAAAAATAGTCATAGAAATTGTAAACTAAGTCATTTCTGGTTAATTAATGTAAGAACACACCATGGAAAATCGAGGCTGGAATAAGGACAATATTATGAAATGGACAGACTACTACTCACCATGCACAGAAGAAATTGAGTCACCGCAAGCACAATGAAAAAAATGCCATACATTTAAGCTTTCTGCCAAAAGGCCTTCTAAAGCAGAAAAAAAACACTTTCACACAAATACAACTCACACACATAACCACTATCTCTGGGTGTTGAGGCTAGACTGTGTACAGCAATGACACCTGACACCTGATGAGAGAAACACTCTGTGAGTGGTAGGGATAAGGGGGAGGCTGGGGTGAGAGGGAGGGGGAGGGTGAACAGAAGTGAGAGGTGGAGGGGAAGGGGAGGGGGATGGAAAAGGAAGTGTGAGGTGGAGGTGGAGGGGGAGGGGAAGGGGAAGGGGAGGAGATGGGGAGGGGGAGGGGATGGCGAAGTGGGAGGGGAGATGGGTGGATGAGGGAAGGGGGAGGGGATGGCGAAGTGGGAGGGGAGGTGGGTGGATGAGGGAAGGGGGAGGGGATGGAGAAGTGGGAGGGGAGGTGGGTGGATGGGGGAAGGGGGAGGGGATGGCGAAGTGGGAGGGGAGGTGGGTGGATGGGGGAAGGGGGAGGGGATGGCGAAGTGGGAAGGGAGGTGGGGGAGGGGATGGCGAAGTGGGAGGGGAGGTGGGTGGATGGGGGAAGGGGGAGGGGATGGCGAAGTGGGAGGGGAGGTGGGTGGATGGGGGAAGGGGAGGGGATGGTAAGGGGGAGGGGAGGTGGGTGGATGGGGAAGTGGAAGAGGCAAGGGAGGGGGTGGATGGGGGAAGGGGTGGGAGAGGGCGTAGGTGGGGGAAGGGGTAGGGTGGGAGAGAGGGTGGGTGTGGGAAGGGGTGGGAGAGGGGGATGGGCAGGGGTATGGGTGGGAGAGGGGGATGGGCAGGGGTATGGGTGGGGGAGAGGGGGTGGGCAGGAGAAGGGGTGGGGGAGAGGGGGTGGGCAGGAGAAGGGGTGGGGGAGAGGGGGTGGGCAGGAGAAGGGGTGGGGGAGAGGGGGTGGGGGAGAGGGGGTGGGCAGGAGAAGGGGTGGGAGAGGTGGAGGAGGAAGTAAAGCAGGGTACAGACAAGGGAAGGTTTGGTGTAGTTTATGGAAGTGTACATGAGGACAAGGTGGGGTTGTTAGGTGCAGTCAGCATGTTTGAAAAGTGGTGGAAAAGGAGATAAGTAGAAGAGAGGAACTGGAATAGAAGACTTTGCAGTGCGGGAGTGCGAGCAAGGAAGGGGATAGATAGATGAAGGACAGAGACTAGTGAAGGTTGAGGCCAGGAGTGTTACAGGAATGTAGGATATATTGCAAGGGGTGGGGTGGGGGTTCCCACCTGCACAATTCAGAAAAGCTTGTGTTGATAGAAGAGATACAGATAGCATAGGCTGTCAAGCACTTAATGACTACATGTAACTACCCACAATGTGCACTACAGGTGCTTATAGCTTAGAACTCTTCTCACAACAGACAGTGAAGTATAATTAACAAGACCAAAAACACCAATGTTCATATGTTGTACATTCCCCAAGTGTAGGAAAATGGAATAGCTATATTAATAAGTTGTATATGTGAGCTCATGATACAGCAGGAATGCTTCAATTTCTTCCCCATGAAATACAGCAGAACATCCAGCAGGCCTACTTGCCCCATACACTGAATTTTTATGACCTAGATGAAGTAACAATCAGCACTTTCTCATGAAGGCATTTAGGGAAATTATGGAAATCCTAAATCATGATGTCTACATGGGTTTTTAATCCATCTCTATCCGAATATTAATCCAGTCTTTCAACCGCAGCACTATCTTACTTTTTACTATACACTCAAATAGCAAGTGAATAAAATTGTGAAGAGGAAAACAAAGTAAGCACTGATTCAAATCATCTGGCAGGCCTATGAATTGACAATCAAACTCTAATACATTCTGTATAAACCAAGAATCAGACATGTTCGTCAAATACAGCAAATGACTTAAACAGCAGGTCAGGTACAGAGGTCACTGAAATTATAATCAATTAAGTTTCCATTTTTATCAGAGCAGCACTGCCCAAAAGCCACAACATGTAGTGTCACTTATACTGGTGAAAACAGTGTAGACATTTGCCTATGGACAAGTGTCTGATGTTCCTTCTCCTCTTTTTGTTTTCCAGCAAGATATGATCTTGATTTCAATGTGTAAAATAATTACATCATCACTGACTGTCGGAACAGTAACTGCAAAACCCTATCTGCTTCCTTCAACCTTGTACATCTGAAATAGTTTTAAGAAGTATCCCAAACATCATTCTGATTAGTTGAGACAACTAAATATTCACATCTCACACAGAGCTGATAGAAGCTATACACCATAAACTGTATCCCATTGGGAAGTCCTTGGAATCTTGAAAAGTAAAGTCTCTGATGACAGACAAAGTGTATGAGGGTCAGTCACAAAGAAGTAAAAGGCTTTAGTTTCCATAAAAGGAAAAGGTTTATTTTCACTTTAACAAACTTTGTGGAGTCTGTATACTTTTGGCCAAAACTTTCAGCAGCTTACTAGCTCAAAATGACACCTTCTGGGCTAAATTCTAACATTTTCTTTCAAAAGTAACTACCAGACGGTCACTGCAAAGTAAGTGATGTGCCCCTAAGCAAAAATGCCAATGAATCTCACTAGATGCCACTTGCATAATAGCTATGTGTGACAGTACAGGCAATATGTGATTTCATGCTTCCGTGCTTACATGTTCCACTCCGGAAATGTAAATTTACCAGTTTCTATGAATAAGAAAATGAAAAACTGCTAAATGGGTGCTTCCTGTAGTTAATACCTGTTGCTCATCACAATGACAAGATAATTCCACCTACACTGTGGCAGTTTCTTGTGTCAAACTTAATGTTCACAAAAACTCTCTCCAAATAAATTTGGATTAGAGTGTTTACTGCTATGAAAGTATGTCCCACCGGGTAGGGAAATTAAGTTGGTTTTGTGAACTGATAAGTCACAATAAATGACATGGCACTCATTTGGACATGTGTGAATCTTGTGGGCATCTAGCAAACAATATTAAGAATATTTTAAGTGCGTGTCTTTAAGTACAGCAACATATGGTGAAGATAGTGCTGTCTTTCTTGTTACTAGCTAAAATCATGAGGTTTTCTCAATGGAAAAACGAAAAAAAAGTGAAACTTCCTGGCAGATTAAAACTGTGTTCCGGACCGAGACTCGAACTCGGGACCTTTGCCTTTCGTGGGCAAGTGCTCTACCAACTGAGATACCCAAGCACGACTCATGTCCCGTCCTCACAGCTTTGCTTCTGCCAGTACCTTGTCTCCTAGCTTCCAAACTTTACAGAGGTGCTGGCAGAAGTAAAGCCGTGAGGATGGGTGTGAGTCATGCTTGGGTAGCTCAGTCGCTAGAGCATTTGCCCGCGAAAGGCAAAGGTCCCGAGTTCGAGTCTCGGTCCGGCACACAGTTTTAATATTCCAGGAAGTTTCATATCAGCGCACACTCCGCTGCAGAGTGGAAATCTCATTCTGAAAAAAAAAAAAAAAGTGTTCGCAAAAGCATTTTAGACAACAGTATGTTTTCCATATTGTAGCTAAATTTGGGAAGTGAACTTTTTCATATCAGCATGACAACACATCTGCTCACAAGCAAAGGAGTGTTGAATTATGAGCCAAGTCTGTGGTACTCAACCCATGAGTGCAGGTAGAGTGCAGCCTTTCAATTGCTGTATTTACTGGAGGAAGAGGGTGGCAAACACATCATCCAGGTTACCTTTTACCCCTGAAGATCACCAGTATTCAATTTAATAGCAGGATGAGAAGATCTAGAGGTATTCTAGATGAAATGGAAGGTCAAAAAATCCAAGCTACTAGATATGACATTCAGGGCAGGAGCTAAGCCCTCTGCCCGCTACACCACAATGGCCACTCACTGAAATACGGTTTGAGGAAAGTTTATATAGATGTGGAATTACTGTATGCAAATCCATCCACTCATTGCACCACAACCCTACTCCCATTTCTACATAAAATGTTTGGTACATAAGACAGTATTAGTCACTTCTGAAGTGTGATTCACATGAATCAGCATACAGCAGAAATAATATAATAAATGATTGCTGCTACAATATAAGTTTTGTCCTGTTCCTTCTAGATATGCCAGGAGAGCAGCACAGAAGTGGGTGTTTCACAGGACAAGCAGGGGGATTAGGCTGGCAGAGGGAGTGAATGGCAAAGGATCAGCTAGGGAGGGAGTTGGGCAGAGGGGGTAGGCTGGCAGAGGATGAGGATGGTAGGAGGGGAGGGGGGGAACGAGCGTGGCAGAGGGGGCGAGCGCGGCAGAGGGGGCGAGCGCGGCAGAGGGGGCGAGCGCGGCAGAGGGGGCGAGCGCGGCAGAGGGGGCGAGCGCGGCAGAGGGGGCGAGCGCGGCAGAGGTGGCGAGCGCGGCAGAGGGGGCGAGCGCGGCAGAGGGGGCGAGCGCGGCAGAGGGGGCGAGCGCGGCAGAGGGGGCGAGCGCGGCAGAGGGGGCGAGCGCGGCAGAGGGGGCGAGCGCGGCAGAGGGGGCGAGCGCGGCAGAGGGGGCGAGCGCGGCAGAGGGGGCGAGCGCGGCATGGGGGGGGGGCGAGCGCGGCAGAGGGGGCGAGCGCGGCATGGGGGGGGGGGCGAGCGCGGCATGGGGGGGGGGCGAGCGCGGCATGGGGGGGGGCGAGCGCGGCATGGGGGGGGGGGCGAGCGCGGCATAGGGGGGGGGGCGAGCGCGGCATAGGGGGGGGGCGAGCGCGGCATAGGGGGGGGCGAGCGCGGCATAGGGGGGGGGCGAGCGCGGCATGGGGGGGGGGCGAGCGCGGCATGGGGGGGGGGGCGAGCGTGGCAGGGAAGAGGCAATGGGGTGGGGTTGGGCAGAGGAATACCAGCAGGGTGGGCAGCAGGGCACTGGCAGAGGGGTAAGGGAATGAGAGACGGGCAGAGTGGGAGGTAAAGGGCAGGGAGTGGTGGGGAGGGGCAGGGAGTGGTGGGGAGGGGCAGAGGGAACACATGCATGTCCAGGAGCAGATGAAAGGCAAGTCTTGGCTGAACTATAGGGTAGGTTCTGGTTGAACTATAGCAGGAGAGTGAACTGGAAGAGTTATGTGAAAATTAGAGGCAGGAGGCAAAGGGCAAAGTTTACGAAAGGGAACCTGTTGCCATAAAGAAGCCACTTGCCATAATAAGTTAGCACAGCAGTAGTCACTGTACCTGCTTAGGTGCTGCAGTCTGCCTCTGTGTCAGTGACTAGAAATTTAATGAAACCACGGACGCTTTGGCACAGGGCATACATGACATTTGAGGCAGCGACAACACAATAATCTTGCTTTGGTGTGTATAAATACAGAATGTTGGCCAGGGTGTTCATTCAATCAGTTAGGCACTGGCTGTATTGTGGCCTTCCATCATGATGCTGCCACTGGGCAAACATCAACTTGACCAAGAAACTTCCTGGCAGATTAAAACTGTGTGCCACACTGAGACTCGAACTTGGGACCTTTGCCTTTAGCGGGCAAGTGCTCTACCAACTGAGTTACCCAAGCACGACTCACGCCCTGTCCTCACAGCTTTATTTTTTCCAGTACCTCGTCTCCTACCTTCCAAACTTTACTGAAGCTCTCCTGCGAACCTTGCAGAACTAGCAATCCTGAAAGAAACGATATTGCGGAGACATGGCTTAGCCACAGCCTGGGGGACGTTTCCAGAATGAGATTTTCACTCTGCAGCGGAGTGTACGCTGATATGAAACTTCCTGGCAGATTAAAACTGTGTGCCGGACCGAGACTCGAACTCGGGACCTTTGCCTTTCGCGGGCTCTTTTGTAGAGAACTTGCCCACGAAAGGCAAAGGTCCCAAGTTCGAGTCTCGGTCCGGCACACAGTTTTAATCTGCCAGGAAGTTTCATATCAGCGCACACTCCACTGCAGAGTGGAAATCTCATTCTGGTCGACTTGACCAGAGCGTCTGCCACAGGGTCCTTGCCTTGATGGGTTGAGGGTCGGGCTGAGACCCTCCCAGCCACCGAACTACTGGGCTTCTGCCACCAGCAGATGCACAAATAAGCCAGCCAGCATAACCTATGGTCAAGCCCAGCTGTGCTACCTTGTACCACAGCTGAGCCAGCATTGGCCAGCTGCCTGAGTACGCATATGTTACAAGGTGACAGCATGATCTGCAAACAATCCATGAGGGCTGCTTAGATTGTCTCCTAAATCATTTGTATAGATCAGGAAAAGCATAGGGCTTATAACACTTCTTTGGGGAATGCCAGATATCACTTCTGTTCTACCTGATAACTTGCTGCCAATTACTATGAACTGTGATGGTTCTGACTTGAAATCATGAACACAGTCACATTACAAAGTGCAAGGTTATGGCGAGCTTGGCGAACATCAAGGAACTCCTTTATAAAGTTCAAGAATACTTACTGCAGTTCCACAGATCAGGCACAGTTAATGCCACATCGCAACCTTTGCTACAGCTTGGTGCTAAACTTGGTGCCACAGCCACAAGCCCTGTGCCAGCAGACTTCCTCGGTCTGCTGCATATGCTGTCAATAGCATTCATTACTTTGTGTGAATAAAGAGAAAATTGTGGTTCACGAGAATGACCTTTTCCGAGTCCACGCTATTTGTGAATAAATTGTTTTCTTAAAAGTAATTCAAAATGTTCAAACAAAATGTTATAAAATCCTACTGCAAATTGATGTCAGTGATACAGGGCTGCAGTTCAGCAGATTATTGTCTTTAGTACTGGAGTGATTGCACAACTTCCCAGTCTTTAGGTATTGATCTTTTGTTGAGTGAGCTGTTGTGTATGATTACTAAATATGGAGCTATTGTAACAACATACTCTGAAAGGAACCTAATTGGTATAAAATATGGATTGATGGAATTGCCTTTATTAAGTGATTTAAGCTGCTTCACTATGCTGTGGACATGAACTTCTAAGTTACTCACGTTGGCAGCTGTTCTTGATTCAATTTCTAGAACATTTACTTTGTATTCTTCGATGATGGACTTTTAGAAAACTGTTTTTAGTAACCACTTTAGTGGCACTATCATAGGTGATACTACAATTGCTACTCTGCAGTGAAGGTACTGATTGTGTCTTGCCGCTGGTGTACTTTCCGTACAACCAGAATATCTTTGGATTTCCTGCCAGATCTCAAGACAGAATTTCACTGTGGAAACCATGAACAACATCTCACATTGAAGTCCACTGTAAATTTCAAGCTTCACAAAGTAAGGCAGAGTGTGTCACGGATATAATATAATATGATATGATATATGCAAATTAGGGTGGCATTCATTAAAACAAAGGCATTTTTCATTGTGACAGGATCTTTATACATTTCCATCACCAAATTTCTCCTCTGAATGCAAAAATATTTTTGATTCATGTCCATTGGTTTTGCCCGGCGTTGATTGACAAAGGCAAAGATATTGATGCGTTGCTGCAGGCCGGAGGGTGTGAGCTGTGTGGTGAGTATAAAGTTTGAAGTGAGACCAGATAGACAAAGAGAGGTGGCTGTAATGAACTGAGAGCATGTTGCCAGCAGCCAGCTTTGAGGATTGGCATTGTGTACATGTCCATAGTGGAGGATAGCGTAAGGGGAGATGGGTGGCCCCTGTCAATGGAAGGGATGCAGCGGCCAAGGAAGTCTGCTGGCACAGGGATTGTGGCTCTGGTGTCAGATTTAGCGCCAAGTTGTAACAAAGGTTGTGATCAGGCTTTGACTGTGCTTTACCTGTGAGCATCTGTCAACTCTACAAAGGAGTTCCTTGATGTTTGCCGAGCTTGTCATAACCTTAGTCTATGTTTAAGACTTAAATCAGCTTTCAGCTGCAAAGGGGAGGGAAGTGTGAAGCCAAGTGTCTCCTCTGTTTTCCCATGCTTAAGTTAGTATTGAAATTTTGAAAGGCACTGATGTAACTTTCAGTTTCTATGTTAAACGCAATTGTGTTCAGAGTGTTTTTCATTAATGGCCTTGTGGCAAATGGGCAATGTAAATTATGCTTAATCTAACAGCATTTTTCTGTCGTAGTGCTCTCTCTGGTTTGCCCAGCTCCAGAAATTACCTTGTACAGTGTGGGAAGGCATTGTCAATTGGAAAAGGTGACATAAAACGCTGCCTTTCACTTTGTGTAGGCTGACAGAGTTTGGCGTGCCATGTACGAGTACTGCTTGGTTAAGACTATCATAGATTTCTCAGAAAGATTGGATTTAACTGTTTCTTCTACTCATCAGTTACACCCATCTGTGTCTAAGAAATATTTTCGTATTCATAGACTACCACTGCCTACTGGGCATTCTCTCTGTAAAACCACGCCTGATACTGTTTAAGTAAGTTGGCCTCCTGGGCAGTAATGGTTACTTGTTTGATGCTGTGTTATTTGCTTTAAATTTTAAAGCAAACTGTTTAACTGGTCAGTTACAAATGCTTACTTAATGTTATATTGTTTTCTATCAATATTTTATTACCTGTTTCACTGGTCAGTCGCACCCATTTAGGATACAGAATTCTAACAAAATATTTGTAAAGTTATATGGAGTTAGAACTGAGGCAGCTCTTTGGGATTAGTGGACCTGAATTCTTTTGAGAAAAGAGTAACTGCCTAGAACTTATTGAAGTCAAGAAACTTAACATAAGCTATTTAACGGAAATTGTTTTTCCTAACACAAGGGCTCTAATTGTAGTGGTCTTTGGAATTAACGATCCTGATGCTATGTTTTATTGGAAAGAAATGTTTTTAATATTGTATGCCTTCTCCTGTATTGCTCAAATACTGATACATGCACTGCGTGCTCTGACGATAAAATAAATTTTGAAGAGAGCTCAGTGGCTTTCCACTCTGGGACCACTGCGTCCAACAAACCAGCTCGAAGATTATCATCCATCTGCCTTACCAGCCATCTGCCCCCCCCCCCCCCCCCAAACAAACACACACACACACACACACACACACACACACACACACACACCTTTTGTCCTTCCGTACTGGGTGTGCATTTCAATTTTGCTGGTGTCCACCTACAAAGGGAGAAATGATCACTGCAACAAAATAAATCAGAGCTGGCACAGAAAGATTAAAGTGTTTGTTTTTCCTACACGTTTGAGAGTGGAATGGCAGAGAAATAGCTTGAAGGTGGTTCAATGAACCCTCTGTCATGCACTTAACTGTGATTTGCAGAGTAGTCACATAGTTGGAGGTGTAGATGTACATGTAGAAGGTTCCCACACTGTCGAACTAAGATAGATGTAGCAACAGCAGGCTGTCTCCACTACAGGCGGAACATAGGTACGATGCCTCATTGTCCAGCCAGCACTGACAACAGCGTGAGCCACTGTTACACACTGTTGGGACGTAAATAAAGGTTTCTGCCGATGACAACCTCTGTCTGACTCACCGAGTCCCATTAACCTCCACAACAGCCTGCTCACTCCTGTTACAAGTCCACTTTTGTGGGAATGGGTTTAAATTCTACTTCTGACGCTACTTTTAACAGGTATGGGTATTCTCCGGTGGTAGCTGGGGAGTCAGTGTGAATCAAATAAAGATTGTTGTCAGCAGAAACTTTTATTTACTTACCAACACAGAGTGTACTGGTGGCTCATGGCCACGTTATACAGCAGTAGGTAGTGTGGTACTGTGCCAATCGTCCTCGGTGTAAAAGTGACACAATCAGCTTTTGCTAGATCTAGCTCAGCTTGGCGGCAGAGTACCTTGCGATGCACGCATACTCAGGTGGCACAGCTGGCAGACACCCAGTGGTTTACTTGAATAATAAAAATTGAAACCGACAGCTCTATTGTAATTCACACATCATTTATTCATAACATATTACCAGTTTCCATGCAAAAAAGTATCAGCTTTAGGCCCCTGTATATCGAAACATACATAGCATGATAAAGTATAATGACAGTACTGACAACAAAAAATCAAAGTTTATGAATACAATGGGGATAAATCACATTATAAAATTACATAATAAAAATATACTCTCAGTACCCAAACAAAACAAATTTCAGCATCTAATTTATATTGCTTAAACGTTTTATAATGTAAATCAAAGTCTAAAACCTAGTATATAATAGCATTGAAGTCACAAAAACTGCAAACAGATGCTCTGATGATATTATTAAACAGCAACCCAGTCATATCCCTACGGTCCACAAACACATTTGCATAACATATGTTAGCTTGTGTAAGTAACAGGCCATAAATATGCAATGTCTCCAAAGTAACAATGAAACAAGTCACTGATGTTTCTACTAATTCCAGGATATGTAGTGGGCATAAAACAATTTTGCCAACATTCGTAACATCCAACTTCAACAATATTTGTATACTAGGTTTCAGACCTTGATGTGATTTACTCCCATGTTAGTCATAAACTGTGAGATTTTTTTCTGTCAGTACCGTCATTATATTTTACCATCATGCTATGTATGTTTCCACATACAGGGGCCTGGTAGCATGTTTTGAATAAATTACGTCTGAATTACAATACAGCTGTTGGTTTCAATTTTCATTACTCAAGTACTTCATGTCTGGGTGCTGTCAGACTGTCCTCAATGGATTACCAGAGACCCTGTGGTCTGGTGGCTTGGAGGGCCTCAGTTTGACCCTTGGCTTATCTAAGCTCTGGCTCGACCTCCTGGCAGCAGGCCTGTCAGAATGATGGTCGCACAGTGGCAGTATCACGGTAGAAATCCATACTACAGCAGCCACTGAATTGACTTTCTGATCTGATGATCAGCCTGGCCAGATGACCAGTATTTATACAAACTGAAGCATGTTCTGCAAATGTCACATAATGTTGGGTGCTGTAGTGCTTGGTTTCAGCAACTTGCTTGTCACTGAGCCACAGGCGAGTTGCAGGATCTACGGGGGTACCATGGCACAATTTCAGTAAGTGGCTTCTTCTCAGCAATGAGCCCTATTGTATTGGGCACAGGCCATTATTGGTGGGGGGGGGGGGGGGAGGGGAAAGGAAAAATATTAGAGGGAAAGAAGAGAAATGGAAAATGTTAGTGAAGTAAGAGGTGGGGAGGATTGGGCGGGAGAGGAGATAGGAGGAAAGAGAATTAGGTATACACTGATGATAATGGTTCAATGAGCAATTCTACATCTACATCCATACTCCTCAAGCCACCTGACGGTGTGTGGCGGAGGGTACCTTGAGTACCTCTATTGGTTTGCCCTTCTATTCCAGTCTCATATTGTTCGTGGAAAGAAGGATTGTCAGTATGCCTCTGTGTGGGCTCTAATCTCTCTGATTTTATCCTCATGGTCTCTTCGTAAGATATACGTAGGAGGGAGCAATATACTGCTTCACTCCTCGATGAAGGTATGTTCTCGAAACTTCAACAAAAGCCCGTACCGAGCTACTGAGGGTCTCTCCTGCAGAGTCTTCCACTGGAGTTTATCTATCATCTCTGTAACGCTTTCGCGATTACTAAACGATCCTGTAATGAAGCGCGCTGCTCTCAGTTGAATCTTCTCTATCTCTTCTATCAACCCTATCTGGTACGGATCCCACACTGGTGAGCAGTATTCAAGCAGTGGGGGAACAAGTGTACTGTAACCTACTTCCTTTGTTTTCGGATTGCATTTCCTTAGGATTCTTCCAATGAATCTCAGTCTGGCACCTACTTTACTGACAATCAACTTTGTATGATCATTCCATTTTAAATCACTCCTAATGCGTACTCCCAGATAATTTATGGAATTAACTGCTTCCAGTTGCTGACCTGCTATATTGTAGCTAAATGATAAAGGATCTTTCTTTCTATGTATTCGCAGCACATTACACTTGTCTACATTGAGATTCAATTGCCATTCCCTGCACCGTGCATCAATTCACTGCAGATCCTCCTGCATTTCAGTACAATTTCCCATTGTTACAACCTCTCGATATACCACAGCATCATCCGCAAAAAGCCTCAGTGAACTTCCGATGTTATCCACAAGGTCATTTATGTATATTACTGTAATAATATTTATATTTCAGTACTAAATAAATAAATTACCTTCAGTTACAACGAGTGAATATTATGAAATTACAAGTGATGACAATATTATTTTGAACTGTAACATATGAGATAGTATCTAAATGGTTACATAATCATATGGGAAAACACTGTTTTTGATAAGGAATGTTTGCCATAAAAGTAGCTTACACAAAGTGTAAAAAAATGGCTAACTTTGATGTAAAGCTATAACTTTATGATAACATACAGATATTTCTTTCTCATGTCTAGTGAATGATTTGTTCTTCTTTAACCATACTTAAATTCAAAAGCATTAAAAGAGATTCACAATGAAAGCGAATTACTGAAATCCAAAATCCAAAACTATTGGAAAAATATTATTCATAGCCACTAAAGTAAAAAAAGAATGGTGACCCACTTGACACTAATGATATTTACTTAACTTTATTAGTAGCATGCCATATGCTAAACATTATTCAGCTATCTTAAGATATATATTTTGAAAATACCTGTCTGCTACACTTTTCTCCAATTTCTTCATGTAGTGTCTCAAAGCGTGTATCATTTGGCTGTACTGTGGTATCCAGTAACTCAGCTAATAAGAGAAGAAAGACAGATCATATAGTCTTCAGTAAATTTAAAATCTCAATTAATTATGATAATCTTGGTAAAATGTCAATAATTATTACAAGGGATAGCTCAACATTATATAATTTCATTTACATTTATATTGACAAACCTAAAAGATGCTGTATATCTGAGGGTACTGTTTGCTACCTTTTCTTATTCATCTGCATCTACGTTCATACTCCCACAAACCACAGCATGGCATGTGGTGGAATATAGCACCTACCAGTATCACATTCCATCTCACATGATCAAATGCACAACACATATTGATGTGGGGAGGAGCAATGGAGAACTGTTGTCTTATGTGAAAGCTGTTTGCTCAGTCTGTCTTAAAATTTACGTTATATCAGTAGTTCAGGTATGTGACATGTTATCTACAGAACACATTCCTATAATGTGGTGAGAAAGTAAACTGCCTAAAGTAAAAAGTAACAGGAAATAAATGTCCAACAGCTGACCAGAATTATAAAAGCATTAGTCATATGACAGAAATTATTCATAAATTCAGCTACATATCCTGGTGTGAGGGAAATGCTGCTTGTTGCTTTACCCCTGGATTCTGAAAACTGTTTTGTTCATTGTCCTGGACTGCCTTCATCACCAAAACGGAAGTTAGTGTCATGTAACTACCAAAAAGTTTCATCAAAATGTACGAAGAGTACTATTTCAGAAAGTATTTGCATATGAATAAGCTTTGCAGCCAAAATCATGATATGTCTTCATACTAAGTATAATAATAAAAACATTTCTTTTTACGTAATGTTTCCAGCATAATCATTGGAACACATGAAACTTACTACCTTTGGTGATAAACTAACTAGATGGCTTCCTAGAGCCATAAACAGACTGACTAATCAATCTCATGCTTAAAATATTGTCAAACCATAACTATACTTAAGCCCAAACCTGACAACACTTAGTGCAGATAGGCATGTTTATTATGAACACCAATGTACAACTAGAAAAGAACTGAACTCCTGGACAGTGTAGTCTGCTGTTTACACGAACATTGAATATTCCTGAATGTATAAAAATTAAAAGCACAAAATATTTTGAGAACCTTGCAGAAATGATAAATAACAAATAATTGCTGGTGGTTGGGTTTCGGACTGGTGACCCACAGCACGCCAGCTAGTGACGCTAACCACTACGTCACAATGCATGCACAGCAGTTTGCAGCAGGCTACTTCCTTCTACTGGATAAAAATAGTGACCCGCTCTTTCAGAAATTCTTACTGAGGCCTACTACAGTGAGATGGTATTCTGTATGGTAGCACTGGCAGATCTCACATTCTGCAAGCTGTCATTGAGCATTCACGACAATGAGTATAGAAGGTATACTCTCCCACTGAAGCTTTGTGGTCATAAAATGAATCTTCAGTCCCTTGAACATCCCATCGATCTGTGCCTCAGAATTATAGTACAGTGTTATACAATGAACACAGAAAGTGTCTCTGAACTTTTGTCTTAATGATGAAGGATCATCATCCTTGTCTTTATACTTGACATCTGACAAATGACTAAGGATACAATACAGCCTCAAAACAAAAGTATCACTTTAGTAACCTTTCCTATAGTCCTACTTCCTGCAGGGACATGAAAATCCTTACCAAGTCCCCTGGGCTGTATCCCACTGGCCCGTGCTTTGCATTATAACACTCTCAGTCTTTCTCCTAGGCATCCAGGGTCCATATGTGAGCCAGTTGCCTTGCTACTTTGGTCCTGGTGATGAGGGCTCGAGTATTGTCGGGCTGAAATGTGACAGAGTATCCATTGTTGTTTCGGCCTTGTGACAGTGGAGCAGAAAGAACAGTATGAAGCCTGTAGTGTCTTTCTTCACTGTGTTGTATGCAAATATCACAACGGGCCATACTGTATCTCAGTCTCTGTGTTTGACATCAACACACATGAAGAACATATCTGTTAGTGTTTTATTAAAGCATCCTGTGTGGCCATTCATCAGTGTGCAGTAGGAAGTTAACATCCTGGGGGTGATGTCGCAACATGAAATTACCTCTGACACAAGTCTTGACTGGAAAACCTTTACACAATCAGGGATCACCACACAGGCTTGCTCCGTTCTTCTAAATGATGTCTTCTACCAGGAACCTAGCAATTATCAGAGCTTCTTTAATTGGCATAGCTTTGGTGACAAGTGTTGGATGTGAGGCAGTGCAGACTGTTATCCAACAATTCCTGTTTGTCAACTTCAGGAACCCCCCCTACAGGTCGATTCCACTTTGGCAGAATGGCGCTGCTGCAGGTAGTATTGGTACCAGACGTCTTGCAGGTAATTACGGGACATGCTTCCATCACCGGCATTCCTTATAATGGCTCACTTATTACCTACCAGATTGGAAGGGGCCTGGCCAGTGATAACTGCTTCCGATTCTGTCTAGAGTCTTCATGAATCCCAGGTCACCAGATGTTGGAGCGTCTGGAAAAACTTCAGGATAGCTGGAATGATGACAACCATTTCTGCTCCATCTGATCACATTTCCTCTTATATTATGTTCCATTTATTAATTGGAACCCTCCTTTGGTCAGTTTCTCCTCCTCCAAGGCTTCTATGGCTTTCAGCAATGGTGGATCTTCCCTCTGTTCAGCACTTTGCTTTTTTTAAGCTGACTAGGGTGCCATCAATATGCGGCAATGGACAGAGATCATTTAGCTTACTC
This sequence comes from Schistocerca cancellata, assembly GCF_023864275.1. Lineage (NCBI taxonomy): Eukaryota > Metazoa > Arthropoda > Insecta > Orthoptera > Acrididae > Schistocerca > Schistocerca cancellata. The sequence goes on from NC_064629.1 coordinate 643,029,786, forward strand.
AGTTTGAGCTGCAAGAGGTGATCTTTGTCAAGATCACTAATAATAACCTTTATTCTCTATACCCAGTTTCGGTAATCAGTGTTATCCTCTTCATATCTGGACGGACAAGTTAGTGCACATTTCTTAAAATGGCAGTAGTCCTGTTATTGCTATTTTAAGAAATATGTAATAAACTGTCTGTCAGGATCTGAAGATGCTAACACTGATGACCAAAACTGGTTATCGACAATAAAGGTTATTACTGCGATTTTTGCAAATCAGTTTATGTTCTCTAATAAAGATATCTTTCTTCATGATTTTGTTCAATCAATGGTAGTTGAGGAAGAAACACTACATATGCCATCCTTCTTCTTCTTCTTCTTCTTCTTCTTCTTCTTCCCAAGGAGGACAAGAGAGGTCCAAGGGCTTTCTGAAGGTTCAATGATTCTATCTTGCAACATTTTCTACACTTCTGGATTATTTGTTGTTCAGATGGGACAAACTATACAAGGTGAGTCACTAACTATTTCCACCTAGAATAACTCTGAAAATATGACAGTAGTTGAAAAGTTTGTGGGACAAAAGGTGCATGGGACCACGGGGGATTTTTTTGTTGCTAGGTGGGGTCACGTTAGAGATATGGAGGTCAACTTTGTTTTTCTAAATGGGATGCTATAGTTTGGTACTTATTTTCTGATAGCAGCTATCTAGACAAATCCAATGATGTATAACAGTAAGGTCTTTGAAGGTCAATGAAGTGGCATGAAAGTCCACTTACAGAAGGTGTTGGAAGTGATGACCATTGGTATCAAAGCAGTGCTGCAATCATCTTATCATGGACTGAATGGTATTCCTTATCACTTCGGAATGTATCTAAGCACATGCTCTGACACTTTTCTCTTGTATACCATGCAAATATTAAATATTTGCTGAATACAGTGCATTCATCTAATGTGCCATTGACATGTAAGCACCATTCCACGGTTTTGCAACACAACACTAATAGGAATGGTAAGACTAGTATCGTTGAATCAACCAAAAGTGAATGATGCATTCCTTCGAAGCACAAGTCGATATGCTTCTCATTTATGGAGAATGCCAACGAAATTCAGTGAGAGCTAGAGACTCATACACTGAAAGATATCCTCAATGTACTCATCCTACACGTCGTACATTTAAATGCAACTTTTGTCCATCATCATCATCATCATCATCATCATCATCATCATCATCATCATCATCATCATCATCCATCCCCATTACAGTTGGAGGAAGGCAATGGCAAACCACCTCCGCTAGGATCTTGCCTAGTATGGCGGTGCGGGTCTTCCGCATCGTCCCCCACGCTCCTCGGAGTATGGGACCTCATCATCATCATCATCATCATCATCATCGTTGTCACCACCACCATCACCACACACTTTTCAGCTCCTAACATACTTTCGGAGCTATTCTTGGTGACAATAGTTAGTGACTCACCCTATATAAGTGCTGGCTAATTGGTGGATGGTCCCCAGTGTTGATATCGTGCTTTAACATGGGCCACTTGAGCTGTTTTTCCCCTACTCCAGATCTTAAAAATATAAAAAAATTGATGTAGAATTATTACTCGCTAATGTTGCTCCTCAATCAGGCAAGATCCCATATACAGTTTGGTAATAGCTTCCTCACCTGCAATGCATGCAGTGGTAACGGAGTATGATTTTTTTTGTCACTGACACTAGGCTCACCTTCCTGGGCCAATTCAGCTGTCTTCACATATGAGGTGTGTGAGAAAAGTAATGTGACCAACAGCAATGCAAGCGATATGGCAACACCATGTTTTTCTACTTGTGTACACTGGTGTGCTCATCCCTTCCAGACGCTCAGGCCAAATTTCAGCTCCATACAGCTATCACCGATTTTTGAGATTGCCATCAATTAAGTTGTGTTTTTGTTGTGTGTTACGAAAATGTGTTTTTGTTGTGTGTTACGAAATGGAACAATGGGATTTAGAGCAAAGTTATGCCATCAAGTTTTGTGTTAAACTTGGTAAATATGTTCGTGTGCCTATTGAAAAGTTGAAATAGGCCTATGGGAAACATGCCTCATCAAGAGCACAAGTTTCTCACTGGCACAAATCACTTCTGGAAGGCCGAGAACAAGCTGAAGATGTCTCTCAGTCAGAGTGACCTACAACTTCAAAAATCTACATTTTCGTCACTGAAAACATTGAACATGTGTGTGCTCTTTTGAGACTGTTCCCCTGGGACACACTGTCAATCAAATGTTTTCAAAGATTTCCCTGAAAGGCTTAGGACCAACTGAAACCAGTCATTATAGCCAAGTGGACACTGCATCATGACAACGCCGCATGTCACACGGCCACTTCCATCATCACTTGACATCAAAAGGCATTCCCGTTGTTCCACAGCCCCCTTATTTACCTGATCTGAGTTTTTGTGACAATTTTCTTTTCCCGAAACTGAAAAATGTTGTAAAAGGACGTCGGTTTGGGACTCTGGAAAACATTTGAAAGAATGTGACCAACTTGTTAACTGCCCTACCAGTTGAAGCCTTTCAGCACTGCTACATAGACTGGGATGACTCCACAGGTGTATACCTCCCAAAGAGAACTACTTTAAATGGGACAATATTGTTTGAAAAAAATAAAAACTTTGATAGATAAAAAATATGTCTCATTACTTTTCTCACACATCCCGTACATATATCTACATGACTGCTTGTGACAGTTAGTAATCAAAAGTTCTCTTTGACCACCTACAATGCATATTATTGTCACCGACAGCTCAATTTCTTTTGTGAGCCTGAGTAGCTTTCTGCAATCAATGAATATTTCACAATTTAATGAGCATCTTGACTGATAACTGGAACTCATCTCACTGATGGTGGCAGCATAATAATGTCTTCAATGGCATACAACAGCTCAACGCAGTCTTTGTTATAAGTGCTTGTTGAATAGCTACATGAATCTGAAGCTCCAATCTTCCACAGTCTGACAGCTTGTGATGCCTGCAAGAAGTCCCATCTGAGAATGACCTTATGACTGGCATTCTGGTCCGAGCTGCCAGAGTTGGAGGTCGTGTGTATGTGAGGTGTGCTTGCTTGTGTGAATGAATGATATTTGTTTCTCTTTCTTGTTCTGACGAAGGATGTGGCCAAAAGCTTATGTGTGTCTTTTTAATTGTGCCTGCCTGCAAGTTAACATGCTATCTTTAAGGTAAGTTGCAAACCATCTTTTCCTACATTGTTAGTATTCTGACACTGTCATACCAGAACGTCAACATTAAAAATATATTGCAACATATAATCAGTAAACATAAGACAGGAAAAAATTATTTGCACTTTGATAATGCTTCCACGACAACTGCATAGAACACTGTACAGCTTTCATTTGCAACAGGCAGAGTAGTAGTAGTTTGGCTGTAAACTTGGAGTGTGTGAAATTCAGGTACAAAGGCTTCCTTTAACATGCACTTTTTATTCTGTATTCTCACACATCTCGTACATATATCTACATGACTGCTTGTGACAGTTAGTGATCAAAAGTTCTCTTTGACCACCTACAATGCATATTATTGTCACCGACAGCTCAATTTCTTTTGTGAGGCTGAGTAGCTTGTTCCACAAACTAGCTTGTGCTTGCTTGTGTGAATGAATGATATTTGTTTCTCTTTCTTGTTCTGATGAAGGATGTGGCCAAAAGCTTATGTGTGTCTTTTTAATTGTGCCTGCCTGCAAGTTAACATGCTATCTTTAAGGTAAGTTGCAAACCACCCACAAACTAGTTTAGCACTTTTTTCTGTAGATAACTACTCATATATTATCACAAAGCTCAAGTTTAAGTGACCTGCATGTTCACAGGCTGTCTGTGAACTAGTTGCTGACAGGCACAACAAAAAGACAGTTACACATTCAGCTTTTGGCTAAAGCCTTCTTCAGAAAGGAGACACACACACACACATTCACTCAAGCAAGCACACATCATACACACAATCACTATCTCTGTCTGCTCCAGCCAGAGACCGTGCGCATAAAGTCTGCTTGCATGAGTGAATGTGTGCCTGTTATGTGTGTTTCCTTTCTGAAGACTCAGGCCAAAAGCTCAGTGTGCAACAGTCTTTTCATTTGCCTGTCTGCAACTCAATGTGTCATCTTTACAGTAAGTAGCGATCTATCCTTTTCATAATATTGTTGATATTCCAACCTGGACTTTCCATTGTTTGATTTTATCTGTGATCTAGAATGTAGTCTCTCATTCTTTCACTGTTTACACCCTTCTCTCTTGTTTCTCTTTGTTTTATACAATTGGCTTCAGCACTAACTGGTGGACTGTCTTTTCTTCTCCAGCTGCTACTTCAAAAAAAGTAATTTTATTATTATTATTAGTCCTCTCCTTTTTTGTGACCTGTCTATTAGCCACATCCTAGAACTATTCTTCATATCTGCCCATTATTCAGCTTCCTAATTTTTATGATCGCAACTATCACAGGTGACCCCTATTTATAATTTTTATAAATTCACCTAGCACAATCTCGGTACTCTCTGACTGTATATCTATCCTCTTTGATCAGTTCACAACTGGCATTTTATGCTCTTTCTTTCCAGTCTATCTATGTTAGGGTTCGTTTACCCTGTGTTAAGAGTATTTTGTCCATCTTTTCACATGCCAAGTACAGCTTTCCTTCTGTTTCATTAAACAAGCAACGTTAATTCCAAAACCTCTGGATTCTTTCTTTATTTCAGTTAGTTATTACTAAACAATGGAAAGTCCACGGTGGAATAACAACAATATGAAAAGGACAGATTGCTACTCTACTAGACACACACACACACACACACACACACAAAAGATACTGCCTCCAGCTGCTGGGGCCGGCTATTATTGTCATTCTTCATTAATACAATATTTATTCTCATCATCATATTACAAGTGTTTTCTTAGTTGCTGCTGGCTCCTGTTACACATTCTCCACATCTTGCTATTCAGCCAGTCTCCTTCCTCGAGTTCTCGAGCCTGTCGTGTAGCAACTTCCTTTCATGTTCTTGTTGGGCATCCTATCTTCCTTCACCTCAGGGAGTTCATTTCCAAATTCATTTTAGCCACCTGTCATCAACCATTCTTACAAGATAGCCAAACCGCTAGAGCAGTTTTGATTCTATTTAATCAATTATTGTGATACTGGCTCTAGTAATCAATTTACATTTCATATAATCTTTGACATTGTTGAGTACAAAGCAGCAACTGCTGAAGTCTACATTAGAACAGCAACCATTCAAAGAAAACACTGTTTTATGAATTTTACATACATTATACGAACACGAATTGAACTGTTCATTTTGATGGGTCAGATAATATAAAACAGGACACAGTACCATGGGTACTTTCATAATGGCTCCTCAAGGCTTCCACTGATGTAAATGCTTCCATGCATGATGGGCAGAGTAAGCCTTCTGCTGCCTGTCTGCTTCCCACAGCATCTTCCTTCCCATGTGCTGGAGAATCTGGATTAGATTCTCTACCCTACAACAAAGAACACATCAGAACTGAAATGTTGTCTACATTATTAGCAAATTGTGACACGTTGTGAGCAAACTGAGACAAAAAATGAAAACAGGCAAAATCAAATCAATCACGAAAAGAGCTTTCACTTGCAGCAAGGCGTAATAACATTAGAATGTGGAAGACAGACTCTATATGTAGGTCTGGTTTGTGTGTCAGCAGGTACAACACACTGTAAATTTAGTTTATGTGAAATTTACATGGAATTTGCAAATTAAATTCAGCACCATTTAGAACTACAAATCACTGAAGTAATGTGTGTGTCTTTCATACACAAAAGAAAATTGGAAATCTGGGAGTATTGAAACACTAGGCAACTTGAGTGGCACCAATGCTGCTGTATGAGAAAACATACCCATAAACTGTAACTGTGCAAATGGCATTTGTAACTAATGACTGCATTAATAAAAAAACCATTGTTGAATACTGCAAAGAAAGATTGTCAAAGGTTCACTGCAAAACTTGACAAGATTAATATTTTAATCGAATAAAAAATCTAATGTTAGAAAATGGGCAATACTCTTTAGTGTGAAGGGAAAAGTATTACTTTACTAAAAGAAAACTGAAGAACCCTTTAAGTCAGGAATTTTATTCACAGTCAACCTGAATGCAAATGTTACAACTGATGCATTACACTTTAGGTTCTTGAGAAAGACACGTACGTTACAGACATATTCTTATACTTGTCCAAGGCTTTTGACACTGATGACCGCTAAATAATACTAAATTTTAACTAAATTTGAATCCACTGTGCCTCTGTGCATAGCAATCATCGAATATTCAAATTTAAAGGACATTAGTCAGTTGCAAAAGTCCATAATTTATTGCAGATCTACATTTCAACACTAATACAGTCATCATTGGTGCATTACCGTCAGTCACACTGGTACCAACATGTCAGAGTATAAACTTGTGACAAACAACACAACATTTTCCACAGTTTTATACTCTGAAATGTTGGTATCGGTGTGACTCTTCTGATAATGCGCCGATGATGACTATATTGTAGTCTACATGTGTATCCACAGTAAATTAGATTTTTGCAACTGACTGCTGGCCCTTCACATCTGAATACTAAACTTATTTTTCTGATCATAACACACAATTTTACATGCAGTGGCAATGTCAACAACATGCAAATTACAACATGCATGCAGAAAGGCTTTTTTGAGACATTCTACATTTCAATAATTCACACAGTACAACAATAATTAATTCCATAACGAAAAGGATTGTTGCTTGCATTATTTTCATGATATATCCAAGTTATACAGACATTTATGGATAAGCCATTGCCCATAACTTAAGTCACTTTTTAAAACATCTTGAGATCATTTTGTAGCAAATTACGAAAAACAGCTCCTTTGATAAACTGGCTTTTTGTTGGTAAAGTTAATCTTCTCTTAACCATATTTAA